>NC_141151.1:133976331-134296775 GCF_053477565.2 Lygodium microphyllum | reverse complement strand
CGAGGTATGACAGCCCGAACATCAGGATGATGCTGATTCTTAAAGATGACAAAATTGTCTGCACACACAAGAACCCCCCCGGGTCCATCACCACCACCAGGCACCGTAACAAGAAGATTTGCTCCATTGTCCACAGGTTCCGACCACTTTCGAACGACATGATTGAGACCTAAATCTAGCTCATAGAAAGTGAGGTGCTTTTGAGCCTCGTTTGCAGCCTGGCCAGTGGAATCCTGGTCTGCTTCATGATAATCAAGTTCAATGGCAGCAAAAATCGGGTTATCAAAACCACAATCCACCCCTATGATGGAGAAGACGATGGTGTTAGCCTTGTGAGCCTCGAGTGGAGATGAGATAGTGAGCCTGGCCGCATTATCCCGATTCAACACATAAACAAGCTTCTGCTTTTCCAAAGCTCCTATAAGCACCGCACGGCCTTTGGGATCAACTGCCAGGAACTGGCCCGGCACAATTCTCCGGCAGCCCGATTTTCCAAAGGTTTCCTGATGGACCTTCTCAAACATGTTCTTCTCCTTGTTATACTCGAGAATGACGATGCGGCCGGAGTCGGAGCCGACCACGATGTAGTCCTTCTGAGAGCCGGTGAGCCGGAACTGTGCGAGCGAGCGGATGGCCCCAAAGCACTCGACGGAGAGAAGGGTTTGGAGCTTACCATTGTCGTCGGGTCGGAGGAGCTCGAGCACTTTGCCGCGGGCGACGACGATCTCCTGCGACTTGGTGCCGAGGAAGTTGCCATGGACGCAGCAGACCACTCCAGTGGCGCGCTGGAGGGTCAGGCTGTACAGGAACATGGAAGCTTATACCGGAAGCCTGTCTCAGAGACGTCAGGGCCAGCGTCTTCTTGCTCTCTCTGGATTGAAGTGGCGGTGCAGTTCTGTTCTGCAAGAGGGAGGAGAGAGCGTAACAACGAAAGAGAGAGAAGCGAAGCACCCGACGATGTCTCATTTGGCCGCCCATCAAAGGGTTTAGCCGCCCAATTCTCCACAGGCATTTGGGCTGCCCTTACTAAAACCTATGCACAACAAAAAACCTTCAAGGGGCCTTTCACACCCATCCTCACAAATGGACCATGCATCCAACATCTCAAGTGGACCGTTCAAGGGCATGCATCCAACATCTCGAGCAGACGAGAACTGTAAAAGTTGTCCCCAGAAATAAAATCTTGGCAGCCTTTCACCCTTGCCCAAGCCAAGCCAGGAGCTCCACCAAAATAGTCACCGAAGGAATTTCAACCAATAACCTCTGCTTCATACTTCCTATGACTCTAGACCGAGCCAACCACCTCTTGACATTTGTATAGTTCTTTCACTTTTTATAAATTATGACCGGCATGTGTGAAACCAAGAATGACCACTTCCTCTTTCAAATTCTCATCCATCATCCAAACTCGTATGAATCCATCCTAACTTGAAATTTTGGAGAGAAATTTGAATCAAATTACATGTATTTGCCACATTTATAACTCAAAGTTTTGTAAAGTTCAAAGTTTGAAGCCTTCCTTTTTGAATTTTGAAGGTCCTTTTGAAATTTCTACAATTCATTTTGCGCTAAGCGTCGATTTTTTTGTGAATATTGTTAAAAGCTAAATCCAAGCCTTAGTTTGAAGAGTGCACAACCCTTCTCAAGGATTTTACCTATAAGAGAAGGGTGTGAAAACTTATGCCTTTTAAGGGAAGAGTTGCTTGTAAAACAATTTAAAAGATACCCTTCTTAAGTTAGTGCAATGAAAAGTAAGTTTAGATTTTCCTCTTTAAAAGACAATATAGAGTTGCCCTTCAAAACCAAGGGTTTCCTATAGTAGGAAGGTCAATAGATATAAACTCACACCAAATTGTTTCTACTAGAATATATGAGAAAAGGGCATTGCCATTAGCATAATTCAAGTGCCCAAATGGATCTTGGTTAAATTACTTTCACACAATTGTCAATATTTAAGTGGATTTGCGATAAAGTCCTAATCAAAGTCCAAAAAGGGAGTAGTGGATTGATAGCATTTGGTGGAAGGATTGATTCATTCAATTTGACTACATCCATGGTTTTTTTGGTAACTATCTTTGGTTTCAGCAAATCCTCTTGCAAGTCCTTGGAAAATTTATGTAGGGACTTCTTGTGTACATGTGGAGGTGACTATCCATGGCATGCAATCAATTGGGATTTAATCACTACAAAGTAACAAGAATCAAGAGTGGGTCTTAAAGGTCTTAAAGATGAAGTTGATATACTAGTCCTGGATCTCCTTAAGCAACTCGATTCATATTAGGTAGACATAATGTTGCACAAACGGATCACAATTAAACTCCAAACTTGTGAAGCAATGCAAGCCACTGTACTAATTTGGAAGAAGAATTGTGGAAAGCAGAACGGAGTGGTGCAATGGATGAAAGAGGGAATTATGCACTTTAGAAGAACATTAAATTGCCTTGGTGATGCCTTTGTTGATCATTACCCTCCCATGGAAATTAAGGCAAAACTCTCCTAGGCCTTATATCAAAAAGGCCTAAGGAAATGGTTGGTTCAACTTGGGATGTTTGGGACTTGAAAAGCTAAGTTGGCTAAACATGAAAGAGATGCCACAATAAAGGAGGCTATTTGATAAGAAAAACCAATGGTTGCAAGAGAAAATGCATTAAAAGTAGGAGTCTCAACCATCATCTATCACTTTGAATCTCCTTAAGTGACTTGATTAGGTTGATAGTCTAGTCTTGGATCTCCTTAAGTGACTTGAGTCAATCAACCATGGGCTAAGATTGTAAGGTCTTGGATAGTCTTTTGTAAGATAGGTAGGGGCATGTGCAAGGATCTTGCTTGGACAAACATAATATTGTGCAAAGGGGTCACAATTAAAATGTGAAGCAATACAAGCCATGGTACTAATTTGGAAGAAGAGTTGTGCAGGAAGCAAAGTGGTGTGGTGCAATGAATGGAAGAGGTAATCCTTACAATTTAGAAGAACATTCGACTTCCTTAGTGATGCCTTTATTGATCATAACCCTCCCATGAAAATTAAGCCAAAGCTCTCTAAGGCCTTGTATCAAGAAGGCCTAAACAAATGGTTGGGATGTTTGAGACTTAAAAAGATAAGGTTCTTAAATGTGGAAGAGATAGTGCAACAAGGGAGGCTAAATGATAAGGAAAAGCAATGGTTGCAAGAGACAATGCATCAAAAGTAGGAACCTTGGCCATCATCTATCACTTTGAAAGTATTACACCACTAAGGTGTGTAATTGTCTAAGACAAGTAAAGCATTGTGGGCTTGCTCTAAAAGCAAGGACTTCAAATGCCGGGGTAGGTGGCATGTTCTTAGGCTTTCAAAACATTAGAAAAGAAAGTTCCGCAAAACCAAAATTAATACTTGGAGGAAGAGAGTCAAAAGAGTGTGGAGTAGCTCTCCATCAAGCAAGCTGAATCTGGTACTTTTAGAAGAAGAGATTGAGAAAGGCTCAAAACATCTCATCATTGTGTATTTTATGTAAAAGACAAGAGGAATCTCTCCCTCACTTCTTTAGGGAGTAAACAAGTCAAATTTGTTTGGGCTAAGCTGAGAAGGTGGATAAAGATGGACGGTTTTCATAATAAGGTCAATCTTAAGCTAATTCTCCTTAGAGGATCTTGCAAAGCTAAATGAGGGGTTGATGAGCTTTGGAAAACAATTGACGCTATGGCAATTAGATACATATGTAGTTTCAAAATTCACAATTTTTTTGAAAGGTTAACCTTTGGGATAACTTTAGCTAATTCCAAAAAACAAATGTAAAGAGAAAGTTCTTATAGTTCTTAAACATCATATGAGTTTGACAATTTATTTAAGATAAGGGGAGAGACAAAGGCAAGGATAAAGACACACACAGACATATAGAGAGGCAATGATCTTTTGTTTAATCTCTAATGGATGTGAAATCTCTTTACTTCTATGTGTCTTAAAACTAAGCATTGCAATAGTTTTTAGATCACAACTAACAAAGATAAATTTGAGAGATAAACAAAGAGGGAATGATAAATAATAAGTATAATTTATTTTGCTTCCAAATCATGACAACGTTTACAAGTGTTTGAGTATACAAATGTACAAGTCCACGAAGCTTAAGAGCAACCCTCACAAGGTTGGTAACACTTGAAACACAAAAAGAAGGGCACAACTTGATACTTACAAGGTTGAATAGGACAAAACTAAAACTCATCTAACATTGCAAAAAGAAGGGCACAACTTGATACTTGCAAGGTTGAATAGGACAAAACTAAAACTCATCTAACATTACAAGTGTTTTCAGCCATGCCTAGTTGCTATTTGGGTCACTTTTTGCATGGTAAGTCTACCTCATGTATTGCCATGACTATCAACGAAGGTGTTGTAGTAATTCCATAGGTAGCTAAGAGGTCATGTTGATGAATGGATTCATGGAGCTTGTTGGTGTGAGGAGGTTAACTATGAGTCTACTAGTGTTGAGAAATATGCAATCACACCCATGTGATAGTCTCTTTGTATGGAGCCATAGGGCAAGACACAAATAGTTTACTAGAAAGGATGCATGAATCCCATAAGCACAGTGGAGAAAAAGGGAACCATCATGAGCCTATAAAGTGATGTAACTTCTTATCATGCAATGATGGAATACAACTGTACTTTGTCCTTTCAATCATAGTCAGTGTCATACTCAAGATTGTGTTTATGAGTCCAAGCTTCCATCTTGGAACCTAATTCACTTCAGTAACAGTTGGTCTCTTCAGTCTATGTCATCATGAACATTGTCTTTGTGTTCCATCTGCCATAGCCATGCTCTAGATCCATGCATTTCAACATGGTATTAGAGCCATGGTGAGCATGACTTAGCTCTACTTAGCTCATCTCACTCCTCTCTCCACTCTCTTAGTCTATCTCAACCTCACTCCAGCTCAATGGTAGCTCATGACTTCATGATCAATGCCATTTTCACTTCTAGCTTCACTCAAGCTTCTTGTCTACCATAGCCACACATCACCTACCCTACTTTGACCTCTTAGATCTCTTTAACTAGGCTAGATCTTGACTGGTTTCTTATGAGGATTTGTCCCTTTGCTCTAGGCGTAGCTCCCTATTAGCTCAGTCATTGACATTGGCCCTTCTATACCCCACCGCATTATCAAAATTCATGGTTGTTGCCTATCTATAACCCATCGTCTGGATGTACGATCATTCTCCCTATGTGCAACATGTGTTTTTTGACACATTGAAGATCAACTTGGTTACCAATTATTCACAGATTTGAAGCTGATTCCTGGTCATACTAATGCCAAACATGAATATCTTTAAGTGGATGCTTCTCATGAGGAGTAACATGACTCATGCTGCTCATCTATACTACACGGAAGACTTGTTTATTCCACTTGCAGGGATGGATAGATTTACTTGTTTTAAAGTTCAATCGATGATTTTATTTGAAGAATTTGAAAACTTTGCAGTTGTCTCGAACATCATATAAAGCTAAAAAATGATGCTATCTTTGCTTGACGAGGACATGGGCATGAAGATTAATGCAATCAAAGTCAATGAAGAAGAAGACCAAAAAAATGATAAAGAAGAAGACAAAGTCAATGATGAAGAAGACCAAAAATATCATAATGAAGAAGAAGACCAGAGTAACCAAAAGAAAAAGACCAAGAAAAAGAAAATCATGAAGACCAAAAGAGCATCATAGAAAGAAAAATGGACTACATCAAAGAAAAAGACAAAGAAAAGAAGATGTGTTATGCCTAACATGACATATTTGATGAAGAAAAGCACAAGGGCATGTTGATCCTTGACCCAAATTTTTACTAGACTTTTTATTGTATGTACTTGCCATTGATGCTCCTGATATACGCCTTGTAAAACTCCTCATGTAGCCTATGCATAAAAGCCCCTACACACTTAATGAGGCCTTGTTACAGCCCCTGGATGTTAGCCATGTTTTTTGGTATCCACACCTAGCCTTTTCTGCAACAGCCTCTAGTGTTTACCATGTTTGTGGCATATCCACACTTAGAAAGGTTCTACTCATGACAACCTCTGTACATTTAGTGCCTTTTTCACGGGTGTGATTTAGGAGGGGTGTTGAAAAATATGTAATCACACCCATGTGAGAACCTCTTTGTATGTAGCAATAGTTCCTTTTTCACGGTTGTGATTAAGGAGGGATGTTTAGAAATATACAATCACACCCATGTGACAGTCTCTTTGTATGGATCAATAAGGCAAGACACAAATAGTTTACTAGAAAGGATGCATGAATCCCATAAGTACAGTGGAGAAAAAGGGAACCATCGTGAGCCTATAAAGTGATGTACCTTCTTATCATTCAATGATGGAATACAGTTGTACTTTGTCCTTTCAATCATAGTCAGTGTCATACTCAAGATTGTGTTTATGAGCCCAAGCTTCCATCTTGGAACCTAATTCACTTGAGTAACGGTTGGTCTCTTCAGTCTATGTCATCATGAACATTGTCTTTGTGTTCCATCCGCCATAGCCATGCTCTAGATCCATGCATTTCAACAACTAGGAAGGGACTTATGTAGATTATATAGTGCCTCGATTGAAAAAGAACAACCCTATTGAGGGTAATATATTGGAGGGGTGAAGTTAGTGTGAAAACTCCTCACATGGTATTGTGAAGACACAATTTGTTGGCAATAATCATGTATTAACTATTTTATTAAATCAAAACAAAGAAAATTATTTACTATAGGGTAGTGTGTTTAGATTGGTTTAAGGCATAGTAGTACTACAGATAGGGTTGCTATTCCCCATAAGGTGAAGGATGCCTATTCAAAGCAGTTGAGACCATGATAACCACCTTATACTATGCAGCTTGTTAATGATCAAGCCACCCTCTATGTGTGTGTGTGTGCGCGCGCGCACCGTGTGAGCGTGCATGTGCATGTACATGCGCGCATGTGTGCATGCATGGGCGCGTGTGTGTATAAGCATCACCAACCACAGTTACATTTAAGTAGACATAATGTTTTTCTTAACAAGTGGCAAAGATAACTACTTTGGACCATAACATACACTAATGAGTATATTTCATGTGTAGCTATGGCCATCTTGGTGAAGCCAAAGCAGTCACATACATCATGGTAACACCAGTGTGAGTGGCTGAGGCTTAGATGGGCTTATTGAAGTAGAAGGGAAGAGGAGCAGGGCAACAACTAGGCTCTTCAGGCCTTCTCTTACTATCGAGAAACATTATCAACACTTAGGATATTAGGGCTAATGTTAATTATATGGCATAAGAAAAGGGTCGGCGCTTCAAAAAAGATAGTTAGATTGCAATGGTGTAATTATAGTTCCTGGAAAGAGTTACTTATCATGTGATTGAGAGACATATATATTCATATCACATATAATGCCTTGCCTTTGCATTAAGAATAGAGGTGCACATACTTAGTTTAAGTGCTATAATATGGTGTAATATATGAGAGTGTTGCAAAGAGTTGCATGGTGATAGAGTGGTGATTGTCTCGAGTGGTTGAGAAGGTATGATGATTGGACATTGGTGTATAGTAAGGGGCTAATTGATATTTGCATGCCCTAGATATTGTCATTTTTTTGTATTTTCCCCTATGGTTTGTAATTCTAGAAAATGTAAGGGCAATGTATAAAACATTAGTATGTCAAAACACCCATTTGATGTGAGTAAAAAGGTTCTAGATATAACATGGGTGTGTAAGTTGGAATAATTTTCTCTTTATATTGATTCAAAAGAAGAGTCAATGCCTATAGAGTGGTGATTGTGATGGGAAGACATTATGGGTGTGAGGTACCTGCCACTGGAGGAGGCAACCTTTAGTGGTTAGTTGAACACCTTTCCACTAGTGGTACCATTCAAGCCCATGGGGTATATGGACTTAATGGGTCAAGTGGTCTCTGAGTCTAGCTTGCATTGAACCTTCAAGGCCTTAACCCAAAAGGATCAAGCCTTAGAATACATAACTTCTAAGGTCATCCTAAAATACTAGTGGAACACCCTACTTAAGTCATCACCTGTCAAGGATGAGTGATGAACACCACACTTGATTCAAAGAGAGTGTAAAACAAAGGTTGGAAATATGTCAACCCCTCTATTATAGCATAGTCACACTTCGTTAGCCTAAAATAATGCAAATTTGAGTTGCACTTACTATGTGGATGATCATAGTCAATCATGCTTAATCTCAAACAATAATGTAGAAAGTCATTGGACTAATAGATTTTCCTCATAGAATGGGGTCATTAGGACCTCCATTCACTCGCTTTTCACCCATACCTAGCAAGCTTTAATTATCTAAGCATTTTATGCTACCACATTGCTTTGACACATCATAATAGCTTTATTTATCAACCCATCAAACAAAGTTTGCTACACAATCCTTTGGGCACAAATATCCATAAATTAATGTGCATAAACATTCTTTCACTAGCAACATAAATGCTTTTCCTTAATGTCTTGGCAAAAGACACCATCCAATTTGTAGATTAGTTTACTCCACCATGATCATGGTTCACCCACCCACTAATTGTTATCCTCCAAGGTGTGACGAATGCCTTGGGTATCGTCTAACCTTACTAACATCCTCCTTGGTTTGTAGCATAGGGGATCAACTTTGTAGTACAAAAGAGAAAAATATTCTCACCCACATTTAAGGGTGCTCCATTGCAATGCACTTACTTGAAATAATCTATTGCCAAATAGCATTGCACTTGTTTCTAATTCACCAATAAACAAGCCACCTCTATAATGTCATTATCTTGTACATTGATTAATCCATTTGTAAGGGCATGGTTAGTGGCTCCATCATGGGTTTTGTCATATCTTTGTTAGTTGTGGCTCCCATGATGGCAATACTTGAGCAATTGTGCATAGCCATGTAGCCTCCTTAGTTGATGGCCTCAAATTTGTTTGGATTGATGCGACAAGGGAAAACTCCAAGGCGGGTTTCAACAAAGCTTCCACATGATAGCTAGAAAGAGGAACACAAAAGTAACAATGCTAGCATAGAATATAATCTATATCACAAAGAGTCTAACTCACTTTCTTCTTGGCCTCTCATAGTTGTGCACTTAGCCTCTTATCCCTTGAAGATCTTAAGGCCAAGAGTTGGCAACACCTACAATAGCACTTGGCCAAGGGAAGATGTTGTCAGAACAGACATCAAGGGTCCATTGTATAGTTTTTTAAGTAAAGACCTAGGGTATACAAAAGATTATTGGTTTGTGATGTCAAGAATCGCATGGTGGGGGAACTTGCTTGAGCTGCTGCGCCAAAGACACACTGTATACAGAAGAGGAAGCTCACTCAAGAACACAAGAAGAGAGATGGAGGCCAAAACATTTCCTTGCTAGTTTTTTCTTCTTCTTCCACACACTATACAATGTACACAAAGTATAGATAAGATACAACATAAAGGAAAGTGGCCTACTAAGTCAAACAGTACATAACCGACTACACTAATCGACTAGCACTATGTCTTTGCCAGTTGTAGGTAGGTGTAACAAACTAAATATAATAAGTGATAAGTCAGTGGCCATGTGAGTATCATAATGACCACCAACATGCTAAGTGTAGATGTGCGGACCCATCTAGTCAGGCGGTCCATCATCAATGTCCACACATGTTGAGCTTGCCCTCTCAACACTCCCCCTCAAGCTCAACTCTATCTCTACAACTCCAAGTAAGCTTCGGAACTTTTGAAGCTTCTCTGCACCCAATGCCTTTGTGAAAATGTCAGCTATCCAATCCTGTGTGCTGACATATACCAAGTCAATCTCTCCTGCAAGTACCTTCTCTCTCACAAAGTGGTAGTGCACCTCAATGTGTTTTGTCCTAACATGGAACACTGGATTCCTAGCTAGATGTATGCTGCTCATGTTGTCACAATGATGTCAACTAGACCATCTCCCTGCACATCCAAATCACCTAATAACTTTTGCAGCCATACCACCTCACATGCTGCCATAGCAGCACCTCTATACTTAGCCTTCGTACTCGATAAAGCAATTGCAGGTTGCCTTTTGCTGCTCCATGTAACTGCTACACTACCAAGGGAAAACATGAATCCACTTGTAAATCTTCTATCTGACATGCTACTAGCCCAATCTACATCTGTGTATTCAAAGACCTGTATGTCCTTACCTGCCTCATAAAAAAGTCCATAATGTAAAGTGGACTTCACATGCCTCAATATATGTCTAACTGCATCCAAATGAGGCTTTCTAGGCATCTGCATAAACTGACTGAGAAGGCCAACAACATAGCTTAAGTCTGGCCTTGTGATAGTCATGTAAATCAAACTCCCTACTATTCTCCTGAACATAGTAGGGTCTTCTATCACATCCCCAACATCAGCACTCAACTTCACATTTTGCTCCAATGGTACTGAAAGGGGCTTACATGCTGTCATACCATACTTGGATAACATATCCAAGTCATACTGCCTTTGGGATAGCCATATACCATAATCACATCTGATCACCTCAACATCAAGAAAGTATCTCAGCTCACCCAAATCTTTCATCTCAAACTTCTTCTTCAAGAAGTCCTTAACTTCAGCAATCCCATTGTCACTGTCACCTGTAATAATCAAGTCATCCACATAGATGACTATGATGACCAACCCTGCATCTCCCTTTCTCACATAAAGTGAGTGATCAGCATCAGAAATACAAAATCCGATATTGACAAGATACTCTCCAATCTTGTCAGACCATGCTCTAGGTGCTTGCTTTAGCCCATAGAGCCCCTTCTTTAACCTGCACACATATGTGGGATGCTCTAAATCCTCATAACCTACTGGCTGCTCCACATACACTTCCTTCTTGCAATTCACCATGCAAGAAGGCATTCTTAACATCCATTTGCTGCAAACTCCAACCTTTGGCTGTTGCCAAGGCAATCACACATCTAACAGTTGCCATCTTAGCAACTGCACTGAATGTCTCTTCATAATCTATGCCATATCTTTGAGCACAGCCTTTTGCAACCAGCCTAGCTTTATACCTGCTACCTGAACCATCTGCATTATGCTTGACTTTGTAATCCCACTTACAACCAATAACTTTCTTACCCTTAGGCAAGGGTACCAAATCCCAAGTCTTGTTGGCTTCTAATGCAGCCATCTCCTTATCCATTGCTATATACCAATGAGCATGACCAACATCATCCTCAAAACAAGTGGGCTCAACATCCTCAACTAGTTTCACCATATAAGCATAATGGTGAGCTGCATAACCTTCAAAACCAAATCTTTTAACAGGGTATCTGACCCTGCTAGATCTGCGTACCATCGGATCACTCAATGGATCCTTTACATTACTATGAGCTCTCTGTACACCTGGTGTCCTGACAGAAGGAATACCAAGCTCATCATCCAAGCTCTCCGAACCACTAGAATCTCCATCCAATCCCAAATAATTGGTAGATGCATCATTACCATCCATCACTTTCTTCTTTCCTTTGTCCTTCGTTGCAACACTTATAGATCCACCTGAAGATGTGGGGCTACTCCTTAGTCTCCCAGACCAAGGGCTCACTATAGGTGTAGTACCAGATGATGTTTCTAGTCCACTAAGACTATATGATTCTTGTTTATCTTTCTGCACATAGTTGTCCTGATCATTATCATCATCCAAAACATCACTAGCAGGTGTATACCAACTTTCCATCTCATCAAAGATAACATCCTTGCTCACTTTGAACCCACCTGTGATAGGGTTATAACAACGATACCCTTTCTACTCTAAAGAGTATCCAATAAAAACACAGTTTTCTGCCTTTGGATCAAGCTTCTTCCATAGCTCATCTGGCACATGAACATATGCAAAATAGCCAAATACCTTCAAGTGCGATACATTAGGCTTCTTGCCAGTAAAGCATTCTTCAGGAGTCATCCCATGAACTGCAGCTGTGGGAGTTCTGTTCATAATGTAAACAGCAGTATGGACAACCTCCTCAGACCAAAAATGTTTGGGCATATTCTTTTCAGCCATTAACGCCCGTGCAACTTCTGCAATATGCCTATTTTTTCTTTCTACAACACCATTTTGCTGTGGGGTATACCTGCAAGTAAATTGCCTCTTTATCCCATGAGTCCTCAAGAAGCCTCTAAACTCATTAGAGAGGTACTCTCCCCCTCCATCTGATCTCAAGCACTTTACGTTTAAGCCTGTTTTTGTTTCAATAGCTGCCTTAAAAGATTTGAAGTGCTCAAACACATCACTTTTTTCCTTCGTGAAGTATACCCATAACTTTCTTGAACAGTCATCAACAAATGTGACAAAGTATTTGTTGCCACCAAGAGATACATTTTGTGTAGGCCCCCGAACATCTGTATGCACTACATCAAGTATTTTCCTACTCACTTCTCTATCATGCGAGAAGGGTTGTCTTGCCTACTTACCAAACTGGCATGCTTCACAGACTTTATGCAATTCTGCAACTCTAAAAGAAGGCAACCCTGTAACCAATCCTCTGGACTACATTGATTTCAGCCCTTGCACATTTTCATGTCCAATACATTTATGCTATATTTCAATATATGCAACTACTCCTTTTCCTTTAGCATACATAGCAGCATCCATTGCAGGAATTCCAGCATCTAAAGTGAACATTCAGCCAACTCTACTTCCTTTTGCGACCAACCTGCACTTATCATTAAAGTCTTCTACAAAACAACCTTTTGCATTGAATCGGACCTACAACCCCTGCTCTACCATTTGGCCAACACATACTAGATTCTTTGTAATTGATGGCACATGTAATACATCTGTCAGACTCTTTGTCTGGCCATCATACAAGGATAAGGGAACCTTTCCAATGTGTGAAATTGGGTGGCATGAATCATCACCCGTCTGCACATAACCTGGGTTTTATAAGTCTTGCATCTCTCCAAACCATTCAACATGACTGGTCATATGATTAGATGCACCTGAATCGACATACCATACATCATCATGTGTCCCCTTTCCTGTAACTGCATTCATCATATGCTGCATAACAAACAGACACTCAATTTTGTCTTCATTCTGTCGTGAAGACAATGCATAGTTTCCTTGCTGCAATTTACCACTACGAATATCATCCTTCTTTGCATAGCAATGGGCTGCAATATGGCCTATTTTGCCACAATAATGGCAAACAATAGCAGAATTGCCAGAACCTCTATTTTGCCATCCACCTCTTCCTCTAGAGCTCCCCCTACCTCTAAAGTTTCCTCTGCCTCCAAAAACCTGCATTTTACCAAACTATTGATTGAACCTGTTTTTCTAATTATCGCCAGCACATCCCATACCACGGCCTCTCGAAGAGGATCTACCATGTCCCCTTCCTGAACTTGAGTAAAATGCTTGGACCTGTTCACCATTTCTTTCAAACGAATCACCCTGCATATTGATCTCTTCAGTAATCATGAGAGAGATCAGCTCATCAAAATCTGGAAATGGCTTCTGTACATATACTGAAGTAACAAATGATTTCCATACATTCTCATTGTTAAGGCCACTCAGAGTGGGTGAAACCAAATCATCATCATCATCTGGCATTGCATCAATTGTTGCTAAAGCATCTGCAATGCTCCTCACCTTCAACACATACTCATTGACAGACATTTTCCCTTTCTTCAAGGCATTCAACTCTTGCTTGAGTTGAATCTTTCGTGCCTTTGTATTTACTGAAAACATGCTCTCAAAAATTGTCCAAGCTGCATGTGAAGTTTCTGCATTCCTGATATGTCCTAGCATAGTATTATCAATTACTACAAATAGCCAGTACATCACCTTTTTGTCTTTCGCATTCCACTCTTTCCATGCTTTTAACTCATCTGCAGTCGGAGGGATGCCTAGCTCTGGCTCCTTTTCTTCACCTGAGACAAACTCATAAAGGCCCTTTCCAATGAGGAAGTTCGTCACACGGAACTTCCATGAAGGGTAGTTGTTCTTGTCGAGCTTCTCAATAATGGGATTTCCACTATTCTCTGCCGTTATCATGAACAAGGATATAACACAGCAAGCTAGTCTTCTGTAATCTTCCACAACACGTGCACAGTAATACACCAAGCAACCTTTTTCACTGATTGCTCAACAATACATCTAATCTGCAACCTGTTTGTAGATAAACCTTATGTTTACTTCTTGTAAACACCTAAAAAATTACAGATTTGCAATCTATAACATGTGCACCCACTTTTGGTCAATACAACCGAAATCAAAGTGTACCCTGAAACTGCTGTCCGCAGCCTTGCAGCTCTTAAACAGGGCTTGAAACGGCCTCAGACGCCCAAAATAACTATGGGAGCCATAAAGGGTGTAGTTGCAGAATATACAGTGATCTGCTTGCACACCAAATCTCATAGCAATCTGAGATTTTTGCTCGACCCTGCTTTCGGTGCCTCCATAGGCACTATCCAAGAAAGAGAGTGGAAGAATGGGAGAGCTTCTTACCCGTGGCTTGATTGCTTGAACCTTGCTTCTTCTCCTTCACTTCAGCCTTCGAAATCAGCCTCTCTTAGTGGCGCGGCTTTGATACCATGTCAAGAATTGCGTGGTGGGGGGACTTGCTTGAGCTGCTGCGCCAAACACACACTGTATACACAAGAGGAAGCTCACTCAAGAACACAAGAAGAGAGATGGAGGCCGAAACGTTTTCTTGCTGGTTTTTTCTTCTTCTTCCACACACTATACAATGTACACAAAGTATAGATAAGATACAACATAAAGGAAAGTGCCCTACTAAGTCAAATAGTGCATAACCGACTACACTAATCGACTAACGCTATATCTTTGCTAGCTGTAGGTAGGTGTAACAAACTAAATATAATAAGTGATAAGTCAGTGGCCATGTGAGTATCATAATGACCGCCAACATACTAAGTGTAGATGTGCAGACCCATCTAGCCAGGCGGTCCATCATCAATGTCCACACATGTTGAGCTTGCCCTCTCAACATGTGAGAGGGAGGAAAAATAAGGTGTTGTCTTGTGAGAAATGCCCAAAAATTAAAAAGGTGTGCTCATTCATACTTGAGGGCATCTTGTGCATGAAAATTCCAACACTAGAAACCATAATTACCTTTTAATTAGAAATCAAAATCTAGAATAGATCAAAGCTTAGAATTGTAGCAATGAGCTCTACATGCACATCTCCTCATATATAATGAGTAGATTTGAAACATAAAATAATGAATCTACATGTCTCTTGCCATCAAGAATCTCTAAAATATTAGAAACACAATAAAATAAACTTTTCAAAAGTCCTCAAACATCATTCCTCAAGAAACCTCCTCATGTGAAGTAGCATTTACTACATTCTTGATAATTTTTATTACAATGTTTAAAGTAGAAGGGTGGACAATTTTAACTACTTACCCTAAAAAGGCTTGGCGTGTCCTCATCTTGAAAGAAATTGGATTAAAATTTTGAAGGAGTATAATCAACTAGGATGTACCAAGGCTTTATTCTTTGCTACTTCTAGAATAGGATTTGCATTATAAGCTTGAGTACTAGCTATTTGGCCTTTTTTGTATCCATTATTCCCACTTCTTTGATTTGGGCATGCAAGCCTACCAATATAAGAGCTAGTGTCTATAATGCATGAATGAGTTATTGGATCAACATGAGGACACACATCACGGCTCCATAGTGTAGGTTTTGTGGGTTTCCATGTTTTGTTTGTAAGTATCTATTTAAACATCAAACGACGCACAAGTAAAACAGATAATAAATTTCATGTGCATTTAAAAAATCTTTTTCATTTTTTTTCCATTTAGGATAAGGATTATTGTTGAGTTCCAACATCTATTAGGTTCACGATGACACTCTATGGGGGCTACATAGCACTCTATGCTAAGGTACCTCTATTGACCTATGAGGTAAGTGTAGCCAATAACGATCACACACAACCTATTCCATTTGTGGCCTTAGGATGTTCAAAACAATGATGATAGACAATATGACCAAGAAGAGCATGATCATGATCATGATTGTTGCGATCATGATCATGATCTCATAAGAAGCTATTGAAAAGTGACTCTGTGTTGATGAATGAAAATTGCTAGCTCCAAGTCTAGCATGGGGTATGAATTACTTGTAAGAAATTGTATAAGTTTCTTTTGTGTTTCAAAGATGTGCCCCTAGCAATGTAACTTTGAGTAATATTGAGTGCCAAAATTAAATAGGTTGTTGGAGATAAGTTTTGAAATGATACTAAGGCTTTACTCATTGAGCAAGGAACTAAGGTGATAGAAAACCAAGAATGACCAATCTATAGGCATGTGTATATTGTGAAAACAAACACATTTGTAAAAAATTATGCCAATTGTGGCTCTTTAGTCTAGTTAGCCTCAGTACGATATGAAGGCATCATAATTGAATAGTTATTATAATATTCATGCTCTTTTTCAAAATCCATGGAGCACATTTGGAAGCGGTCTTCTCAAATTATCAATTCCTAAAATTTCCATAAAATTTGACATAATGGGTGGCAAAATATACAAGAATTATGAGTATAATATAAATAAAAACACTCACTATGGTGTTACCATTATAGAATATAAATTCAACTACCATATCAAGAAACAAATTAGTACAATATAATAGAGAATATTCAAAACAATGCTATAGTTAATTATGTTACAAGTTCAACTACACCTAGCAAGTATTGCACCAAAAGGAAAGAAGGAATGAGAGTACAATTTAAAAAAAAAACTATAGTATGAGCAGTTTATGACATATATAGTCCAAACAAATTACTACACAATAGGGGAAAAGGGGGGGATTTGGCACTTGCAAAACTAAACAAGCACCACATTAGTGAGAAGCAATATAAGGAGCTTGCATTGTAGGTGTCAACGATCAACCCCTAGTTGCTATCCTTATGATCTCATACAATGTGTTACCTTACTAGAGTCCATGCTATAAGCACTATCCAAGGATCGTTACCATAAATTATTAACTTGTGGACGTGTTGGACAAAGAATAGTGAGAGGGGAGGTGCCTATTTTGTAATAGTGTAGGTTTTGGGGATATTGTTCTCCTTATGGGTGCTTTTTGTAGTGTGTGACCATTAGGGTGTTACATGCATGCTTGTTTTTGAATGTGTGGAAAGGAAGGGACAACTACATGAGTGAGCCACCCTTCATTGTCACCATGCATCAAATTGATGGCTAGTGCAATCATATGCACACATTGTTGATATCATGTATGAGCACCATGCAGGAAGTGTTTTCACATATATCATTGATAGGGGGTGATGTGATAAACCATGAGGATTCTCACTTAGCCTCGGGCCATAGTATGTCTTAGCAAATGGTTATGTCTAAACACCAAACCCTTTGCAATTGTAAGACAAGAATATAGTGGGCCCCAAATGGTTATGCCCATGCTGCATCTAATTTGAAGTAGCTAAAGGTCGTGCAACTACTTCTTATTATATCACAACATCATAAACTCATACAAACATCGAGAGCAAAATCATTAGTATGCCATATGAGCCGAAACTAACAACTAAGAAGCATATAGATTTCATAAAGAGGAAATTCATTAAGATCATAGGAAGACCCAGGGAGTAATTTAAAAAAAATTGTGATCCCTTTATGATACATTTCAAGAGATGCTCTTATAATCATTGGCTAACTCGTTGTAATATACACATGTAAGTAAATCAACTCTATGTGCTTGTATGCACATGCACACGTATAATTTTTGTTGATTATTTGTTACAAATGGATGTCAATTGGTAGAAAAAAGATTGTATTCTATAGCCTTCATTACCATAAAAATCTCTTCATTTGTGAATTTTATTCCCCATTAAGTCTTCTAGTTGAACCCTAATCATTTGTTAGGGGATCTAAACTTCCTCTGATTTTTCTCAATCGTTCTTCCAATTTCAATTTCCATGGAATTATTTGGCAAGCGCATGAGTTTATTGGCATTGTTGTGAAAGTGAGGACCATACAAGATCATCCATCAATAACTTAGAATTCCTATTTATACATGGCTCTAGCAACCTGGTTAATAGACAAAAAACTCATTATTAAATCTTGCACATTTATTAATTGTCTATTGTGGTGGCAAGAAGGGATGTTGATTGGTGAAAACATGTGTGAATTCTATGCTCCATGAATTGGAGAGAGAGAGAGAGAGAGAGAGAGAGAGAGAGAGAGAGAGAGAGAGAGAGAGAGAGAGAGAGAGAGAGAGAGAGAGAGAGAGAGAGAGAGAGAGAGAGAGAGAGAGAGAGAGAGAGAGAGAGAGAGAGAGAGAGAGAGAGAGAGAGAGAGAGAGAGAGAGAGAGAGAGAGAGAGAGAGAGAGGAATAAGAGTGTGCACATGCTCCTGGTAACTTAGGTGGGCATGCATGGACAAGAATGGTGTACAAGACCATGTGTCCACATGCCTTTGAATCATAACTTGTTAATTGTTACCCTAAGTGTATCTTTCTAATATGTTTGCAATCACAGCTAGTATTCTTGCATATTTTAAGGGTGGCTTTTAGAGCAAATTTTACATGACTTATCAAGAACACTCATTGTTTGTGTTTCACTTGTGCATATGCATATGACTAATTAGTTTAACCAAAACCCCTTCACTAATAATAACTTGTTATACTACACACATAAGTGAAATAAAACTCTCTCGCTCTCTTGCTCACTCGCTCGCTCACTCACACACACACACACTCTCTCTCACCATTGAGCAGAGAGAGGGGGGATTTGAAATTTAGGTAAAATGGGTGTGTGTGTGTGTGTGTGTGTGTGTGTGTGAATCATATAATTTTTTTTTGCAAGAAAGTGGGTGTCGACACCCTCCTTTCTAGCATTAAAATTTTTCAAACCCCCCTTCTCTCTTAAGGGTCATGAAAATTTTTTATGCAAGAAACGGGGCACCAACACCCCCCATTTTGACATAATATATTTTCAAACTCTCCTCTGTGTGTGTGTGTGTGTGTGTGTGTGACCATTATCTTGATCTCTTATTTTGCATGTCTTTGATAAAGCATTGTGTTGCTAGAATATTAATATTTATAGGCTATAAAATATAGTTACACCCTTTGAACTAATAATGTGTATGTATGTGTTAGGACTTCCAATAGACACACACAGATGCACGTGGACACACACAAATGTATATCTTTTATATATTAAAAGAAATGCACCAAAGCTAAAATTTGAACCACCAAATTACAATTGAGCCTACATGGCATCCTATAAATTTTCTCTTTGAAGTAAAAAAACTGACAGTACTAAAAATCACTTATATGTATCACATGCCCTACTCTCTCCTCTACATGAATCATCATCAAATCTCTCTCTCTCTCTCTCTCTCTCTCTCTCTCTCTCTCTCTCTCTCTCTCTCTCTCTCTCTCTCTCTCTCTCTCTCATGAGGCTTATTGAATGCTTAAATGCATTGCCTGCAACTTCTCAGAGCCACCAAGATTAGTTATTGCTCTAGTCAACACTTCATTAATTGAAGATTAGTTACTGCTCTAGTCAACACTTTATTAATTGAAAAGAGAGCGAGTGAATAGACCTAGAGAAGGTGTGGCATTTTAGGGATCAATGAATAGACCATGAACAAAGATACATGAGAACAAAAAGAAGAAGAAAAAGGCTTTGTAGGCACAATGGATATGGATAAATATGAGAAGGGATGAGCATCATAGGCTTGATCGTAGGATGGTGATGGGGATGAGGGTGGATCATGTGGTGATAATGATGGTAGTGTTGATATTGGTGGTGCAGGTGGCTAATTATAGCTAGAGTGGGTGCATGAAACTCTTCATGTGTAGATAATGCAAGTGCTATATTCTAATGGAAGGATGGGTAGTAGTAGCAACATGAGGATAAGCTGGATTGAAAGAGCAAGGACATGCATTGGTTCATAGTCACCTAAACTTTAGTTTCAAGCTATGATACAAGAATATAACACTTGAAATTGGTGCCCCTCACCTCCTCCACTTCATCTTTGTTTGCCTCCCAAAAGTCTTTCCCCAAGAAAATTCACTTTAGAAGTTACTACCCGTGTGCACTAGCAATGGTAGATAAAGTCGTACATGGCTACTTTCAAGAAACCCAAGAGATTACACCACTTGTGAAAGTGAAGAAAAAATCTATACTAGACCTCCTAGAGTCTACGATCCTTGTAAAATTAGCATCTACCTATCCAAGAATAGATGCATCCTTCCTTCTAAAGCACATGCACATAGACCAAGTGTCATTTAAGTATCTCATGATACTCTTTACTGCCTCAAAATCTCTTTTGCCAAGGTTTGTTATTAACCACACCTACTACATAGGCAATGTCTAGATGTGTAGCAACCATGGCATACATCAAGCTACCTAATGTGGATGCATATGGAACCTTGGCCATTTCAACCTTCTACTCATCTAACTTGGGATTATCTTCTTAGCTAAGTTTCAAATCTGGAGGCAATGGAACACTTAATATCATGCACTTGCATGGCAATGCATGTTTCCCATCAGGCAAAGGAACCAAATCACATGTACAGTTTTTTTATAGTGAGCCATGCTTAGACTACATGACTTTCTCCCAAGAGTGACTCACCTTTGCGCAGAGCCTCGTCATAAGTGAGAGGCTTGCTAGCATCAATCACCATGACATAATGCATAGAGGGTTCAAAATGATCAAGAGGACATGAGGCTCTAGTGGAGGGTCTCAAGATTAGCTGTGGGGCCTATATGACATGTTTTCTTTGTCCAACATCATTATCCTACACAACATGTGGACCTTGGGCCACTATATCATGAGTATTATCTGCAGCAAGTTGTTTAATCGGGGTTAGTTATATTGTTACAAGAGGCTCCTACTAAAAGATCACCCTACGTACATTGATCACCTACTCTAGTCTCATATTCATCTTTTTCTCATGGATAACCTTTCAAGGCTGCAGATTTCAAAGGTGATAGCCCATCTCACCTACATCGCCATATCCAAGAAGATGCATTTCACTAACTTTGGATCTAGCTTATTGCACTTTTTTGGTTAAAATATGGTAGAAATCTTGACATACGAAGACTCGCAAGTGGGCATACAAGGGAGATTTATTAGACCATACCTCCTTGACAACAACTCTACCACCAAGAGCAATGCATGGGGATCTATTAATGAGATGCATGACAGTAGTAACTACCTCAACTTAAAAGTACTATGGCAAGCTTGCCTAGTTAAGCATACTATAGACTCTTTCTTGAATAGTATGCATGCACTTTGTAATACCAATCTAGGGTGGGGTATATGGAGTGGTCAATTGACACTTACTACCTCTCTCATTATCACAAAGCCGCTTAAATGCCTTAGAGACATATTCACCCCCGTTGTCAAATCATAGATAGGCCCAAACCTTATGCAAATAATCATTTATGAATATAACAAAGTACTTCATGCTACCCAATGACTAACAAGGCATGGGACCATAAATATCTAAATGAACAAGAGCTAATGGCTCACCCACATATATAGAACCAAACTTTTTATGAGAGGTATGTGTCTACTTGCCATATAAATAATGTTCACAAGAGTCAAAACCTAAGTAGTCAAAAGATGGCAAATATTTCAAACAAGTGAGTACATTCACTCCTTTCAGAGATATATGCCAAAGACAACGATGCCAAAGAGATATAGGAGAAAGATCGGTCATAGCCAAAACATGATCAATAGAACCAGATACAAGCAAAGGGTACATGCTATCAACCTTGGCACCTCTAGTAGAAACAAGGCTTCCACGAGTGATCTTCCATGCAAAGTCACCAAAAGATATATGGTACCTATCATCATCCAATTGTCCACCTGAGATAGGGATTTTAGTCAAAGTAGGGACATGATGTACATCATGAAACACAAAAGGAGCACTAGTAAGAAATTGCAATCTAACATCAACTATGCCAATGATATCCAATGCAGTGTCATCTCCCAGTCTAACAAAACTCGTAACAATATGGTAGCTATGAAATTGATGATGAAGTGGGATAGCATGGAATGAGGTCCCCAAATCAAGAAGGCAACACTCAGAGTAATAAGGAGCATCAATCAATTGAGTAGCAGCAAGTATGTAATCATCAAAACTATACTCCAAGATATTTATCTCCTCTATCTTCACACTCAACTTAGGAACTTCTTAAGAATAGTGCTAGGATCATCATCAAAAGATTTGGCATTATCATGTGCTTTTTCTTTTACTTTTTTATTGCACCTATCATTGTGCATTTTATGGCATTGTAGCAAAATGTGACCATGATGCCCATAACAATGAATGTCAAAGAGGACGTATGACCACAAGACTTACTACATGATTACCCAGAAGATTGAGACTTGCCCTTGTCGAACTATGAGTCTCTACCACCATATTATTCCCATTTTCAACATTTCTATCTCTCACTATAAGTGCATGAGAAGTGCTGGCTACATCAATATTTTTCATGTTTACTTCTTCTGTAAGTGAAACACTCTCTACATCATTGCATATGATTGAAAATAGAGTGGGACTCATTCAAATGAGTAGACATAGGGGTGGCCTCCTTCATGCATAAGCTTCTTCAACCAATACAACTAAAATGCAAGACTCTGCTTGTCATGAAGATCACATATCTTCTTCTATAAATCATATGCACCACCATCAGTCAAAATAACATTGAAGTATACCTACTTAGACAAAGATAGTATGATGGTGGACATGCATAACTCATTAGGATTATCCTAATAATTTCTATCCCGATTTATTGGTTCTATGCGCTTGACTTTCAATGGCCTAACTTGCTTCTTTTTCACCAATACGTACCATATTTGGGTCTTCCAATATGGAAGTTGTTACCATTTAACTTCTCAATGATGAAAAAAGCACTCTCATTGGATCCATTTACAATTATCCAAAAGCAAGGGTAAGAAGTGGAAAACTAAAGAGTATATGGCTATCCACAAACAATAAGCACTACAGTGCTCCAATAAAGCTTCTACCCTCAAAGGTAAGAAGTGGAAAACTAAAGAGTATATGGCTATCCACAAACAATAAGCACTAGAGTGCTCCAACAAAGCTTCTACCCTCAAAGAAATTGCTCATAAATAGCTTTGAGCATTTTTGTATGTAAAACTACAATAAATTACCATACATCTATAGGCAAATGACCAAAGAAGTAAGCTCCCACTAGTAGGAATATCTAGGTAGCAACCATGGTATACAATACAACTAGCAATGCAAGAAAAAGCATAAAGCACCAAGTACCAAGAATTATCAAAATATCCAAGGTATCAAATAGATAGATGCATACAACAATGCATATCAAGTATGTGTCTGTCACCACTGACAACCCACTAACAATGATAGATATAAGGTATCCAAGCTCAAAAGCAAATCAGTTTGCAAGTGTCTCACCACTGACTCAAAGAGCCAAGCTCTACAATGTAAATACAAAATGGCTCCCCTTGGAAGTGAATCTAGAATGCCCAAGCGCACAAAAAACCTCAATACATCAAGTCATAGCATCCGATTTCCCAAAGATATGAATTAATGCATCCAGGAGCATAAGCCAAGAATAGGACTTCAACTTGCAAGTGAAGAATCCTTGCATCAATAAGTCACTGCCAAAATGCATTCAACGAATCTCAAATGCAAACCTCTTAGCTCATGTACATTAATGCCAAGCATCAATAGATACATGTAGAATCCTTGAAGCATTTGTAGGCATGTAATACATAGAGCTTCATTGTAATATGCTTGTTGTCCAAACTTTGCTACTCAAAGAACCCTTCAATGGCGAAGCTAAAAAGCTTAAATTGGTCCGAATTATTCCCCACGTGTCAATACATCATCCGAGCATCACAAAATAGCCCCATAAGCATCACATCAACACTATGGAGTCCAATAGGTGTTACCCACCACAGTGTATGGCAAATATTTCAAACAATAGGTAAATGGTTGACCAATGTCACTCCAAATGATGCTCTAAACTAGGTCTAATATCGAAAATTGCCAAGTTCCCAAGAGTCTAAGGAAGATCTGGGGATGATTGTCCACGCCAAGAAAGAGGGCAATAGATTAGGTGCAATTCACATAGCATGTTGCTCCTCATTGGCTAATATGGTTGAGGTCATTGCCCACCTAGGGAGGCTTGTAGGGTCTTGGGCAAGCTCCTTGACAAGCACATAACACACTGAAGCAAGGAAATAAAATGGAGAAGGTCAATGCATAACTTTAGAGTATGAGTCAATGGCTATGAAACCTACAAAGCAAGCTCTTCTTCTCGAGCTAAAGCACATACTAATGAAGCTCCTTAAATGCTCACTCTAATTGAGAGTATGACTCAATGGCTATCATGAAAGCTGTGAGTAAGCTCTTCTTCTCTAACTAAAACAGATATTGATGAAGCTCCTCAAATGCTTGTTATGATACCAATTGAAGGGTGGAGCAAAAGTGGAAGCACAAGTGGAAGCAAGAGGGAAGCAAGGGAAATGGAGGTTCAAGCAAAGAATAGAGACATCGATGGAACTATGGTTATAATTTGTGACATGCCTTCTCTTATTCTATTGTCATAGTAATAACAAAGAATAAAGTGATAGTGACGGGTGGTCACCACTCGTGGTATATTGGTGTTCGAGCAGTAAGTACTAGTAAATGTAGGTAGTTAGGCACATGCGACCTTTAACCCCCAACAAATAGATCATTTACATCTCAAGAATAGTCTCCTTTGGCATTCTAACAAGTAGTAGAGTCTAGATACATCACAATCTTGACAAAGCATAAGCTCTGACTCTCTTTTTTCTCTGTTAATAGACATAAGAGGTCCTTGAGCTTTAGAACAATAAGCAAGCCCCCTGATTTTCCACTTAAGATGATCCCTTGTTTCCAAGACCTCAATCTCTTATTGAGCAATCCAAAAAACAAATCGAACTACCTTGAATCCAACCACTATTGGTTGTCCAAATACTTTGAAATTGAATTATGGCAAGCCCCAAATTGAGCCTCAATGGCTCCCTTAATTGAAGCACCTATTTGACTTAAAATGAGAACTTTTTGGATAAGATTTGTATCTCTTTTCCAATCTAGATAGCAAGTAGAAATGTCACAATGAAGCTTGAATCCTTGAACCTAGTGGCAAAACTTGACTTATCATGCTCCTCACTCTAGATAGCAAGTAGAAATGTCACAATGAAGCTCGAATTCTTGAACCTAGTGGCAAAGCTTGACTCGTCATGCTCCTCACTCTAGCCACATGAGCTTCCATGGATGCCTTTTTGATATGAGTTGAGAGGAAGTGATAGTGGGATGTGGAGTCAATACTCTGTGTGTGTGTGTGTGTGTGTGTGTGTGTGTGTGTGTGTGCAACATATTATTGGTGGGTACTAAGATTGTCCTTATTTTCATTATCTTGACTTATATATGAATGTACAATGTGTACTTATACAAGGAATGGTTGCCTAACATTTGGCCATTGGTCTTTACCACCCAAAATTAAATTCTTTGATGACTTTTAAGATATATTAATAGAGGTGAATAGCGGATAACCTTAATTAGAAGCTAGTTACTAAGTCTTCAATAGTGTGTATGCCTTAAATACCACAAGAAACTTCAAAGTTTGTATATGTATAAAAGTATATCCAAGATCCCATGTGAGAATACAAATACAAATTTTTCTCGTGGGAGCTCGCTCAACTGCCAAGACCCACGGATTGCTTATTGTTTCAAGTGTCTCAAGCCAAATGCAATGGCTACCTCTCACATAGCCATGCACACTCTCTCACCTAAGAGTATAGTGAGATTACCTTCATGCATGATCAAGTTTCCTCCTCCCTCAAGCTCCCTGGTAGCTTCATGATCCAAGTCGCAAGCTTATCAAGCAAGCTCGATCCTCAAGCTCCAAGCTTCAAGCTCCATTGCCATGCACGAGACAAGAGGAGAGAAGAGAGGAGAAGATTGAGAGCTTCTCCACCAAGGTCCCTCACCCTTACAAACTCCCTCACTCCCTCACACTCCCTCTATCAAGCACAAGCACTAGCGAGAAGAAGAAGAAGATGATGATGAAAACTAGTTTTGATCACACAAAAGAATGAGCTTCTTCATTCACTTTTTGCCTTCTTATACATGCCCTACTCCTCTTGGGAACCTATCCCTTTTTTACATGACCAACAATTTTAGCCTAGGTCCTCTTTCCCTATTCCCTTCCTATTTACATGGTTCCTTCACCCATGCCCATCTACATTTACAAATTGCATAGGAGGGAGCCTAGTGGTCTTTTATAAGGATTTAGGGTGTGCCTTTACATTCAAAATGTGCCTTTCCCCTTTTGCACTTGCGTTGGGTTTTTGAGTTTGCTTCTTGCACTTTTGGCCCTTCTCCTCATGTTTTTCCTTTGGGCTACATTTTTCTGCTTTGTCTTGTGTCTTTTTTATTTTCTTTTGCTTTCTTTTGGCTTTCTTTGCACCAGGTTTCACATTCCCCATCCTAGTCAAGTGCCAATCCCATGGCACTTATTGGTGAGGACTTGAGTGGTTGAGGGTTTTTCATGAGGGTCAATGATGGGGCTTTGGGGAGATTCACCGCGTGGAGAAAAAGCATAACAAAATGGATGAGAGGTTGCAGACGCTAAGGATAGATTGAGTGCGTGATACGGGCCTCCGATGCCAATGGTTGGTTGCAGGTTGTCGAATGTACCTAAAAAGGAAAAGGAAGTGCACTATTTGGGGGTGTGTTTGCCTCATTGTATAGTGCATGGTGTCCATATCGGTGAATCTAGGAGTTGGGTCAAGAACCTCAGGCAAGCCCTTTGTGTTGTCCCACACTTGAGGACTCAGTTTGTGTATAAGGGGAGGTGTTGTGGGTGTGACTTAGGGAGACAAGTCTAATTGTAGGTGAGTGGGAGCTCCCTAGGTGTGTCCTGCCCTTGATATGCCCTAAGTATGTAAAGTGGGGGAAGGGGCTAGGGTGATCCCTAGGTGTACTGCTTGTGCTGCTCGTAGAGTACATATGGGCTGATTTCATTATTGTGTTTCTTTTCTTTCCACTTCTTTTTTTCTTCATTTTTCTTTTCTTTTCTTTTCTTTTTTTCTTTTTTCTCTCTTATTTTTCTCCCTTCTCTCTTTTTTTTTGAATTATAAAGATAACACACTAAGAAGCATCCTATTGATGAGCAGGGGTCAAATTGCATGGTGGCTTGAGGGCTTTGCTTAGGAATGCCCTGCTATGTAGATATCCCTTCAAGTTAGATCTTACATTGAGTGGAGTAGATGATAAGAACAGGTAGTTACACCTGATGATTGGAAAATTAATGCAAAAATAGGCACCAAATGTGCTCATATGGAAACAACTTTTTGTAAAATGATCATTGCAAATGTACCTCTTGGAAAAAAAAATTCAAATATGAAGTAATATAAAATGTGTAGTCCAAAAGGCTCACATTAAGAAAATGTAGAAAGGAAAAGAATGGTCAATACTTTTGTCTCATTCCAAAAATTGAAGGGTCTTTAGACCTTAGTCAAGATGTATGCAAATTCAATTTTATATATCAAGAAAAGAAAAGGAAGAGACTTGTTGGGTGATTTGAGGAAGTGGGAGGTTGAGGTGGTTACAACCTCTTTCTTTCTTTATCTTCTCCTCTCACACTTCATTTTCATCTTCCTCATTTTTCACAACTCTCATCTCTCTCATTCTTATTTCTTTCTCTCTTGTGCTTCATTGCCAAATCTAATGGAGAGTGAGGAAGAGGAAGAGAGTGAGGATTGAGAAAACTGAAGCGGAGGAGTCCGAGAGATGGAGCAAATCAGAGGTCAGGAGCAACATGTTATCTTCTCCTCCATTATTCTTCTTCATTCTTCAAGTCCACTACGACAAGTGGTATCCTCTAAAGATAGATACCCCCAACTTAAGGACACTTTAGATATGCTTCTATTCAAGTACATACATCCATAGGGTATGGCTTAGGATATGTCCTATTTATCAACACTCCCCCTCAAGCTCAGAATGAGCTTGCACACATAAGACTCCAAGTGCACTCCCGAAGTACTCAAACTTATCTTTACCTAATGCTTTGGTAAAGATATCAGCAACTTGGTCATTTGTTTTCACATGGACCAAGTCAATCTCTCCATCAATGACTTTTTGCTCTAATGAAATGATAGTGCACTTCTATGTGTTTTGTCCTTACATGGTAGATTGGGTTCTTTGCCAACATAATGCTGCTAACATTGTCACAATACATAATGACTCCACCATCAATCTCTATACCCAAGCCATTCTACTAAAATCATCAATGAAGGTGATATAGAATCTACATCTTCCGCTCATGGAAACATTCTGACATGGGCCCCAAATATCTGAGTGTATTATTTCCAAAGGATAGCTGCTTATTCTCCCTCTCTTTGGAAATGACAATCTGGACTGCTTGCCAAATTGACAAGCCTCACATACATGATCAAAATTCACATATCCAAAATGCAGTATAGACCATGGACTATCTGTCTCGATGGCATTTGCTTCAATCTTTGCAAATTGACATTGACCTATTCTTCTATGCCATAATTCCACTTCCTTATCTTGCCCATGTCCTCTTTCAACATACATAGAGTTTTGAATCACTGGAGTACCTGCATCCAAAGCAAATAATCTCCCTTTATTTCTACCATGAGCAACCACCCTGCCAGTTCTTCCATTATGGAACTCCTCAATGAAACATCCAAACTTATTGAATCTCACCTGCAATCCTTGATCTGTCATTTGACCAACCGATGCTAAGTTCTTAGTTATTGTGGGCACATAATGTACATCACCAAGCTTATTCTCAATCCTATCTTTAGTAACAAGTGGCACACTACCAATATGAGTAATTTTATGTAAAGTATCATCACCAGTGGCAACATATTCCTCATTCTGCATTTGCTCCTTGTTATCAAACCACTTAGCATGATGAGTCATGTGGTTTGTAGCTCCTGAATCCAAAAATGAGTCATTCTCACGAAGTCATGCTCCCAAGCACATGCTCCATAGCAAATAGGTGACCTCTAGGTGATCCGACTCTAGGTCCATAACCTGTACAACCATAAGTGCCTGCATAGTGGCCATATTGGGTCCTTCCATGATCCCTGGACATGGCATTCTATTTCTAATAACAATCCCTCTCAAAGTGACCAAACTGCCCACAGTAATGACAAGTGCCATCTCTCTGTGAAGAAGGACTAGACCGTCCTCTACCTCTAGGGAAAGATCTCCCCCTGCCTCTATGCATGAAGTCACCACAACCAAATTTACTTCTTCCACGAGAAAAACCATAATTACTACGACCAAGTGAAGAACCTCTAGCTCTAGATGAGCTGCCACGACCTCTCTGGTGATAGAAAACACTGTCTCCACCTGCATTTTTGCCACTACTAGATGCATTCAATCCCAAGTTGATTTCTTCTGTAAGTAGCAATCCAATAAGCTCCTCAAAGTCAGGCATAGAGCCTCCTCTAACTGAAATAGAGTTATCAAAAGATTTGAAAGTTGGTCCAAGTTCATTTAGTGTCACTAACACTAGATCATCATCATCAACAGGTGCATTAATGGATGCAAGGTCTTCTGTAATTTGCTTGATTTCTGCCACATAGTCACTAATACTGCAATTGCCTCTCCATGCACCATGTAATCTTTGCTTGCGTTGTATCTTATGAGCCTCTGTATATGTTCCATACATTTTTTCTATGATTTTCCATGCCTCCTTACAAGTACTTGCCTTTTTTATACGAGGAATCAATGTTTCTGAAATACATATGGAGATCCAATGCAATACCTTCCTGTTCTTCCCTGTCCAATCCTTGTGCTCTTTCTTTTGCTCTTCAGTTGGATGTTCAGGAACTTCTGGACATTCATCATCTCTTGTTATGAGGTCCCATAGACCTCTACCCATCAAAAAATTCTCCATCCTGTAAGACCAAACACTATAATTGTCTTTGGTCAATTTGTCTCCCACAATCTGAGTGATCTGTGCCATGTCAGACATTATGGCTATTGCAAATATAGAAAAAAACAGCAATACAAACTATCCACAAACGATATTCAGTAGTATGCCCCAATCCAGAACATCAATGGTCCAATTTGAGACCAAAAAGCATAAAAAATAGTCCAAAAATGCATGTAAAAATAGCTTCCAGTAATATGATTATCATACATGTGCCAAAAATATGTCATATACATCCATCCATGATGCCAACATGTCATACATTTAGTTCCCAACAAGAAACATCCAATTCGGATCCCAAACGATGTCCGTATGACCCAAAATGCATCAAAACATGGGTCTAAAATTGACCATCTTCCTGCAAATTTTTTGCAATTTTTTTTGTGCCAACCTAGAAGTACATATCAAGCTGAAGCTACAGAAAATTTCCCAAATTTTTTTGAGCAAAAACGGCCTCCAAATAACTAGTTCAACTCTACAAGACAGTAATGCAATACAACTTCCCTTGAGCAAAACAAAACCCTATACAATGCTGCAAACACCCAAGAACACTGAAGGCCCTTCCATTGAGGCTGTGTTGAGCATAATTGTCTTGCAGCTATTCCCACAATGGCCATGGCTGCTGCACTAGGAAGTTTCTTTGCAGAGTGTGCATTTATGTGTTCCAAAATCTGCCCCTTCTTATTTAGTTGAGAAAATGCATTCTTCTCAGTTCTGGTACTGAGCGGCACATGAACTAATTTCTCAACATCATCATCTTCCAGGCAAATCCTTGACGTGAATAACTGATTGGAGATCTCTAGCATACAAAATGGAACGTACAGGTCTTGATAGAGACAAATTCGTTTGTCAAATTCCACCCCAGTGCCCAGCTCCTTTGCTCAGGCAGTGTGTTCGATGCTTTGAATATGCACAAGAGCACCCCTGTTTCCAAGTCATCAACAAAAATTGCCCTGATTCTACTGACAAGTAACAGAGGGCAAAATGTCTTCCCATGCCAACTTGGTTTCAGCAAATTATTTCTTAGGCTAGCAAGCAGGGGGAAGAATGTTGCGCAACGTTTTCTTCATCAGACACGCCGCTTTCTTTTTCATTTGCGTTTCCTCCCAAAGAAGGCCTGTGGGTTCTTCTGTTCGGGCGGATCAGCCACTCAGAATTTATATCAACCCATGACTGCACAATCGCTCTCGCTGTGTAGATCTCTTCCTCACTCTTCCTCTTCATAGGCTGAATTCTCACACACACACACACACACACACACTCTCTCTCTCTCTCTCTTCTATGTCATTCGGCAAAAATTCAACCAATCATGATGATGAGTCCTCTTCAATCCTCAAATTTTGCTCTGATACCAAATGAGAAAACTGAAGTGGAGGAGTCCGAGAGATGGAGAAAATCAGAGGTCAGGAGCAACATGTTATCTTCTCCTCCATTATTCTTCTTCATTCTTCGAGTCCACTACGACAAGTGGTATCCTCTAAAGATAGATACCCCCAACTTAAGGACACTTTACATATGCTTCTATTCAAGTACATACATCCATAGGGTATGGCTTAGGATATGTCCTATTTATCAACAAGGATGGAAGCATTGTTCAATTTCTTGTGTGTCAAGAATCACGTGGTGGGGAGACTTGCTCAAGATGCTGCGCCGAACACACACATAATGCACAAGGAGAAGCTCACCCAAGAGACAAGAAGAGAGATGGAGGCAAAAATGTTTTCTTACTGGTTTTTTCTTCTTCTTCCACACACTTTACAATGTACACAAAGTATAGATAAGATACAACATAAAGGAAAGTGGCCTACTAAGTCAAATAATGCATAATCGACTACACTAGTCGACTGGCGCCGACAAAGCAACTGTAGATTGCTTTTTGCTGCTCCAAGTAACTGCTGCACTACCAAGAGAGAACATGTATCCGCTGGTAGATCGTCTATCAGACATGCTACCAGCCCAATCTACATCTGTGTATTCAAACACCTGTACATCTGTACCTGCCTCATAGAAAAGTCCATAATGTAATGTGGACTTCACATATCTCAATATGCGTCTGACTGCATCAAATGTGGCTTTCTAGGTACTTGCATAAACTGACTCACAAGACCAATAGCATAGCTCAAGTTTGGCCTTGTAATGGTCGTGTAGATCAAACTCCCCACTATCCTCCTGAACATAGTAGGGTCTTCTATCTCATCCCCAAGATCAGCACTCAACTTTACATTCTGCTCCAATAGGACTGAAAGCGGTTTGCATGCTGTCATACCATACTTGGAAAACATATCCAAGCCATACTGTCTTTGGGACAGCCATATACCATCATCATATCTGATCATCTCAATGCTAAGGAAGTACCTTAGCCCACCTAAATCCTTCATCTCAAACTTCTTCTTCAAAAAGTCCTTGACTTCAGCAATCCCACTATCACTATCACTTGTAATATTCAAGTCATCCACATAGATGACTATGATGACCAAACCTGCATCTCCCTTTCTCACATAAAGTGAGTGATCAGCATCAGAAACATAAAAGCCAACATTGACAAGGTACTCTCTGATCTTGTCAGACCATGCTCTAGGTGCTTGCTTGACCCCATAGAGCGCCTTCTTCAACCTACACACATACGTGGGATGCTCTAAATCTTCATAACCTGTTGGCTAATCCATATACACTTCTTCCTGCAAATCACCATGCAAGAAGGCATTCTTCACATCCATTTGCTGCAACCTCCAACCTTTGACTACTGCTAAAGCAATCACACATCTGACAGTTGCCATCCTAGCAACTGGACTGAAGGTTTCTTCATAATCTATGCCATATGTCTGGGCATATCCTTTTGCAACTAGCCTAGCTTTGTACCTACTAATAGAACCATCTGCATTGTGCTTAATCTTATAAACCCACTTACATCCAATATCTTTCTTGCCCTTTGGCAATGATACTAGATCCCAAGTCTTATTGGCCTCTAATGCAGCCATCTCCTCATCCATTGCTGCATCCCAATGAGCATGACCAATAGCCTCCTCAAAACATGTGGGCTCAACATCCTCAATCACTTTCACCATATAAGCATAATGGTGAGCTGCATAACCTTCAAAACCAAATCTGTTAACAGGGTATCTCACCCTGCTAGACCTACGTACCACTGGATCACTCAATGGAGTCTTTGCATTGACGCGTGCTCTCTGCACCCCTGGAGTCCTCACTGAAGGAATGCCAAGCTCATCATCCAAGCTCTCTGAGCCATTAGAGTCTCCATCAAGAACTGCATCAATGCCATCTGACACTTTATTCTTACCTTTGTCTTTACCTGTAGTGCTATTAGATGCACCTGAAGATGTAGAGCTACTCCTTAGTCTCCCAGACCAAGGACTACCAGATGATGTCTCTAGTCCACTAAGAGTCCGTGATTCTTGCTTTTCAGCCTGCACATGAGTGTCATGATCATCATCATTATCAATGCATCACCACTAGATGCATACCAACTGCTCATTTCATCAAAGATGACATCCCTGCTCACTCTGAACTTACATGTGACAGGGTTATAACAGCGATACCCTTTCTGCTCTAAAGAGTATCCAATAAAGACACATTTTTTTGCCTTTGGATCAAGCTTCTTCCGTAGCTCATCTGGCACATGAACATATGCAACACAACCAAATACCTTCAAGTGCGATACATCAGGCTTCTTGCCAGTAAAGCATTCTTCAGGAGTCATTCCATGAACTGTAGCTGTGGGAGTTCTATTCATAATGTAGACAGCAGTATGGACAGCCTCAGACCAAAAATGTTTGGGCATATTCTTTTCAGCCATTAATGCCCGTGCAACTTCCGTAATATGCCTGTCTTTTCTTTCTGCAACACCATTTTGCTGTGGGGTATACCTGCATGTGAACTGTCTCTTTATCCCATGAGACCTCAGAAAATCACTGAACTCATTCGAGAGGTACTCTCCCCCTCCATCTAATCTCAAGGACTTTACTTTCAAGCCTGTTTCTCTTTCAACTGCAGCCTTGAAAATTCTAAAGTGCTCAAACACTTCACTCTTTTCCTTCATAAAATATACCCACAGCTTTCTAGAACAATCATCAATGAATGTGACAAAGTATGAACTGCCTCCAAGAGATACATTTGTGTAGGCCCCCAAATATTTGTATGCACAACATCAAGGATATTTCAGCTTACATCTCTGTCATGTGAAAAGGGTTGTCTTGCCTGCTTACCAAACTGACATTCTTCGCATACCTTATGAAATTCCGCAACTCTAAATGTAGGCAAACCTGTAACCAACCCTTTGGACTGCATTAATTTCAGCCTTTGTACATTTGCATGTCCAATGCGTTTGTGCCAAATTTCAATATGTGCAACAACACCTTTTCCTTTAGCATGCATAGCAGCATTCAAAGTAGGAATTCCAGCATCCACAGTAAACATACGTCCAACTCTACTTCCCTTTGCAACCAACCTGCACTTGTCATTGAAGTCTTCTACAAAGTAGCCCTTTGCATTAAATTTGACTTGCATCCCTTGCTCTACTATCTGATCAACTAACACCAAGTTCTCTGTAATAGATGGCACATGTAATACATCTGAAAGACTCTTTGTCTTACCATCATGCAAGGACAAGGGAACTTTTCCAATGTGTGAAATTGGGTGGCATGAATCATCACCCGTCTGCACATAACCTGCATTTTGCAAATCCTACATCTCTCCAAACCATTCTGTATGGCTGGTCATATGATTGGATGTACGTCAATCAACATACCAAACATCATCATTTGTTCCCTTTCCTGTAATAGCATTCAGCATATGCTGCATAACAAACATACGCTTATTTTTGTCTTCATTTTGTCGTGAAGACGATGCATAGTTTCCTTGCTACAACTTACCACTGCGAATATCATCTTTCTTAGCATAACATTGGGCTGCAATATGACCTGTTTTGCCACAGTAGTGACACATAATACCAAAGTTGTTAGAACCTCTGTTCTGCCATCCACCTCTTCCTCTAAAGCTCCCCCTACCTCTAAAGTTACCACGTCCTCTTGAAACCTGCATATCGCCAAATTGCTGATTCAATCTGTTTTGCTGGTTGTCACTACCATGTCCTATACCACGGCCTCTTGAAGAGGTTCTGCCACGTCCCCTTCCTGAACTGGAGTAAAAAGCTTGGACCTGTTCACCACTTTTTTCAGATGTCTCACTCTATATGTTGATCTTTTCAGTGATAACAAGGGAGATCAACTCATCGAAATCTGGAAATGGCTTTCTGACATATACGAAAGTTACAAAAGACTTCCAAGCCTTTTCATTGTTAAGTCCACCCAAGGTAGACGACACCAAATCATCATCATCAGGCATTGCATCAATCGCTACCAAGGCATCTGTAATGCTCCTTACCTTCAGTGCATACTCATTGATAAACATCTTCCCTTTCTTCAATATATTCAACTCTTGCTTGAGTTGAATCTTTCGTGCCTTTGTATTTATAGAAAACATACTTTCAAGTATGGTCCAAGCTCCATATGAATTCTCTGCATTTCTAATATGTCCCAATATATTATTGTCAATTACTACAGACAGTCAATACATGACCTTTTTGTCTTTTGCATTCCATTCCTTCCGTGCCTTTGTCTCTTCTGCAGTTGGAGGATCACTCACCTCCGACTCTTTTTCTTCACCTGAAACAAACTCGTAGAGGCCTTTTCCAATAAGCAAGTTCATGACACGGAACTTTCATGAAGGGTAGCTGTTCTTGTCGAGCTTCTCAATGATAGGGCTTCCACTATTCTCTGCCATTATCACAAAACTAATACCAAACAGCAAGCAAATCTTCTAAAACTCGACCTGTAGTGCATAGCAATACACCATACAGCCTTTTTCACTGTCTGCTCAACAATACATGCAATCTGCACCAACCAGTTTGCAGATAAACCTTGTGTTTATTCGCTGATAAACACCTTTGAACTTATAGATCTGAAATCTGTAACCTGTGCACCCACGTTCGATCAATACAGCCGAAGTCACAATGTACCCTGAAACTGCTGTCCGCAACCTTGCGGCTCTAAAACGGGGCCTGAAACCACCTCAGATGCCCAAAATAACTGCGAACAAGCCCTGAACGGCCTCAGCTGTAGAATATATGGTGAACTTCTCTCACACCAAATCTCATTGCAATCTAAGATTTTTGCTCGACCCTGCTTTCAGTGCCTCCATAGGCACTATCCAAGAGAGAGAGTGGAAGAATGGGAGTGCTTCTTACCCGTGTCTTGCTTGCTCAAACCTTGCTTCTTCTCCTTCACTTTAGCCTTCAAAATTAGCCTCTCTCAGTGGCATGGCTCTGATACCATGTCAAGAATCGCGTTGTGGGGGGACTTGCTCAAGATGCTGCGTCGAACACACACAGAATGCACAAGGAGAAGCTCACTCAAGAGACAAGAAGAGAGATGGAGTCCAAAACGTTTTCTTGCTGGTTTCTTCTTCTTCTTACACATACTTTACAACGTACACAAAGTATAGATAAGATACAACATAAAGGAAAGTGGCCTACTAAGTCAAACAATGCATAACCAACTACACTAGTCGACTGGCGCTATAAGTATGCTAGCTGTAAATATGTGTAACAACCTGAATATAATAAGTAATGAGTCAGTGGCCATATGAGAGTCATAATGACCACCAACATGCTAAGTGTAGACATGTGGACCCATCTAACCAGGCGGTCCATCATTAATGTCCACATGTGTTGAGCTTGTCATCTCAACATGCTTTAAATAGTGAGCATTAAGTCATTAAATAGGGTGCTTGTGCCATTCGGCTAGTTTTCAAGCACTACTCGGATGGGCAAGTGCAAGCCTCGAGGATGGCTGAGGCTCCCGAATGTCTGAGCCAGTTAAGTGACCAGTCGAATGTCCGAATCGGACATGCCTGACCACTCACCTTGGACAGCCAAACTTGGGGCCTCAGATAGTCACTCAAACGCTCGAACGGGCACCCCTCCTCCGAGTCTGAGTCTAATCACAATTGAATCCCTTGAGGAATCCACTCAAACGTCCGAATGTGTGACTCAGACTGCTGAGTTTGGGACTCGGATCAGTTGTCCTAGAACCCTATTTCGACTGATTTTTGACCCTTCAAGGGCTTGTTAGGGCCTATTTCCAACTGACCACCAACCAAGTCGAAGTTTGGACCAGTAACTGAAGCCATAGGATTTTTTGTACTAAAAAAATATCAACCTAGCAGTTTGTGTGGGGGCTGAAGGAACTGAGCATTGGCCGCTACTTGGGTAGAGACCCAAGTTGACTCACTTGATTGAGACCACCTATCATGATCCGTACAAAATACAATTTCAACTATTAAGAGTAATCAAACCCCCTCCAAAAGTATCAAGAATAGGAAACTAATTGATGCACTTGACTCCATTAAAGGTCACACTAAGCTATGTAGGCACTTAAGCACATGTGAAAGCTGGAAAGCCTAATTTTGCACATCGCACATTGAGTTACATTGCTGGTGCATGAGAGTTGCACATTTGTAAATTTTTGGATGGACAAGGAACACACTAAGGGGGATTAAGCTAAAAATAAACCCACTAGTAGGAGTACAACCTCAAGGATCAAACAAGTGACCCAGAACACCAAGAACAAAGACATAGAGAGGACAAAACCATCACATTGTCAAGAGAAGGAAAGGCTTGCCAAGATTAGGGATACATCTTTAGCTGGCTTAGTTGACCTCATAGATGTACTAGTGGGTTAGGAGGCAACTACTATGGCAAGCATCAACTCGAACAAGAAAAATCTCAACCTTGACCTTGACCTTAACATGGCAGAGCACTCGGATGAGATCTAGCAACTTGTTACACAATATGGCCCACCATACGAGGATAGTACACCATGGAAGACTAATAGTCAATGTCATAGCTGACCTTGAGGAAGAGAGGAGTCTGGCAAGGATAGCATTGCAGCACATTGCAAGTTATAGCCAAGAGCAAAGGGCTTAGAGGTTGCGTCAAGAGGGAGATCTCAATGAGGTCCACAGGATCATAGCCATCTTAGGTAGCAATAGAAGGAGAGGCAATGTCGATAAGGAGAGAGCTTTGGAAGCTGACCTTATATTGAGGATACTCACAAAAAGATTGCTAGAAAACACCAGGGCTAAGCAAAGTGGGGTAGCGTTGACGGCATCATTGCTAGGTGGGGCTATGGGAGTTACCCCAAATGCAAGGAGCCAAATGAAAATACCCATAGTTACAAAGCAACTTGATAAATACTAGGCATAATGACCCCTATAGCTTTGTCGAGAAGTTTGAGAAAATGTGCAAAGCTAATAACCTCATGGACCCCAGTCAACGAGCACAAGAATTTGGTCTTTGCTTGGGAGACAAGGGATGGACTTAGTTCACCAGTCTAGACAGTGTTGAAGGCAATAGTTTCACCTAGTTGAAGAATCTCTTCATCAAGAGATTCTTAGAGGCATGATACTCTGATAGCCTCATTGTTAAGGTGATGAATGTCAGCCAAAAAGACAAAGACGACATATGAGACTACATCACACATGTGAGTCTCTATAAGAGGATACTTAGCTGAGCAACCCAATGAGAGAGCGGTCCCTACCATATTCATTAACAGAATCCACAATGAAGAACTCTATAAGGCCCTTGTAAGCAACTTGAAATGCAAAGGGATGTGCTTGCAAGAGTCTTTGAGGAGGCCATATGGGCAGATAACTTGCTCAAGGAGGGAAAGAAGCTCTCGGGCTACGTAGTAAGGTAGAAATGCATTTAAGAACAACAATTAGTGAACAAGCAGTCCCAGAATGTTGAGATGGCAAGCTCAACATGTGTGGTCCATCAACACATGTTGATGGACCATCTGGCTAGATGGGTCTGCACGTCTACACTTAGCACATTGGTGGTCATTATGATACTCACATGGCCACTGACTTATCACTTATTATATTTAGTTTGTTACACCTACCTACAGCTGGCAAAGACATAGTGCCAGTCGATTAGTGTAGTCGGTTATGCACTGTTTGACTTAGTAGGCCACTTTCCTTTATGTTGTATCTTATCTATACTTTGTGTACATTGTATAGTGTGTGGAAGAAGAAGAAGAAACCGGCAAGAAAACATTTTGGCCTCCATCTCTCTTCTTCTGTTCTTGAGTGAGCTTCCTCTTGTGTATACAGTTTGTGTTTGGCGCAGCAGCTCAAGCAAATTCCCCCATCACGCGATTCTTGACATGGTATCAGACTCGCGCCACTGAGAGAGGTTGATTTTGAAGGCTGAAGTGAAGGAGAAGAAGCAAGATTTGAGCAAGCAAGCAACAGGTAAGAAGCTCTCCCATTCTTTCACTCTCTCTCTTGGATAGTGCCTGTGGAGGCACCGGAAGCAGGTTGAGCAAAAATCTCAGATTGCCGTGAGATTTGGTGTGCGAGCAAATCACTGTATATTCTACAGATAGGCCCTTTAGGGCTTTCCCACAGTTATTTTGGGCGTCTGAGGCCATTTCAGGCCGCCCCATTTTAGAGCCACAAGGTTGCAGACAATAGTTTCAGGGTACACTGTGATTTTGGTTGTATTGACCGAAAGTGGGTGCGCAGGTTGTAGATTGCGAATATGTAATTTTTGAGGTGTTTGCAGGAAGCAAACATAAGGTTTATACTATTGAGCAATCAGTGAAAAAGGCTGCTTGGTGTATTGCTGTGCTCATGTTGTAAAAGATTGTAGAAGACCTTGTTGTGTAGTATCCTTATTTGTGATAATGGCAGAGAACAGTGGAAATCCCATTATTGAGAAGCTCGACAAGAACAACTACCCTTCATGAAAGTTTCGTGTGACGAACTTCCTCATTGGAAAGGACCTTTATGAGTTTGTTTCAGGTGAAGAAAAGGGGCCAGAGCTGGGTATCCCTCCTACTGCAGATGAGTTAAAAGCATGGAAAGAGTGGAATGCAAAAGACAAAAAGGTGATGTACTGGCTATCTGCAATCATTGATAATACTATGCTGGGACATATCAGGAATGCTGGGACAAAAAGGTGATGTATTGGCTATCTGTAGTCATCTAGAGCATGTTTTTAGTAAATACAAAGGCATGAAAGATTCAACTCAAGCAAGAGTTAAATGCCTTGAAGAAAGGGAAAATGTCTGTCAATGAGTATGTGTTGAAGGTGAGGAGCATTGCAGATGCTTTAGCAGCGATTGATGCAATGCCAAATGATGATGATTTGGTTTTATCCACTCTGAGTGGCCTTAACAATGAGAAGGCATGGAAATCATTTGTTATTTCAGTATATGTACGGAAGCCATTTCCAAATTTTGATGAGCTAATCTCTCTCATGATTACTGAAGAGATCAATATGCAGGGTGATTCGTCTGAAAGAAATGGTGAACATGTCCAAGCATTTTACTCGAGTTCAGGAAAGGGATGTGGTAGATCCTCTTTAAGAGGCCATGGTATGGGACGTGCTAGTGATAACCAGCAAAACAGGTTCAATCAACAGTTTGGTGAAATGCAGGTTTCTGGAGGCAGAGGAAACTTAAGAGGCAGGGGGAGCTCTAGAGAAAGAGGTGGATGGCAGAACAAAGGCTCCGGAAATTTTGCTATTGTTTGCCATTATTGTGGCAAAACAGGATATATTGCAGCTAATTCTTATGCTAAGAAGGATGATATTCGCAGTGGTAAACTACAACAAGGAAACTATGTATCATCTTCACGACAAAATGAAGACAAAAATGAGTGTGTGTTTGCTATGCAGCATATGATGAATGCAATTACAGGAAAGGGGACACATGATGATGTATGCTATGTCGATTTAGGTGCATCTAATCATATGACCAGTCATGTTGAATGGTTTGGAGAGATGCAGGACTTACAAAACCCAGGTTATGTGCAGACGGGTGATGATTCATGCCACCCAATTTCACACATTTGGAAAGGTTCCCTTGTCCTTGTATGATGGACAGACAAAGAGTCCGACAGATGTATTACATGTGCCATCAATTACAAAGAATCTGGCCAAATGGTAGAGCAGGGGTTGCAGGTCCGATTCAATGCAAAAGGTTGTTTTGTAGAATAATTTAATGATAAGTGTAGGTTGGTCGTAAAAGGAAGTAGAGTTGGCCAAATGTTCACTTTAGATGCTGGAATTCCTGCAATGGATGCTGCTATGTATGCTAAAGGAAAAGGAGTAGTTGCATATATTGAAATATAGCATAAATGTATTGAACATGAAAATATGCAAGGGACTGAAATTAATGCAGCCCAGAGGATTGGTTACAGGGTTGCCTTCTTTTAGAGTTGCAGAATTGCATAAAGTCTGTGAAGCATGCCAATTTGGTAAGCAATCAAGACAACCCTTCTCGCATGATAGAGAAGTGAGTAGGAAAATACTTGATATAGTGCATATAGATGTTCGGGTGCCTACACAGAATGTATCTCTTGGTGGCAACAAATACTTTGTCACATTTATTGATGACTGTTCAAGAAAGTTATGGGTATACTTCATGAAGGAAAAAAGTGATGTGTTTGAACTTCAAATCTTTTAAGGCAGCTATTGAAACAAAAACAGGCTTAAAAGTAAAGTGCTTGAGATCAGATGGAGGGGGAGAGTACCTCTCTAATGAGTTCAGTGGCTTCTTGAGGACTCATGGGATAAAGAGGCAATTTACTTGCAAGTATACCCCACAGCAAAATGGTGTTGTAGAAAGAAAAAATAGGCATATTGCAGAAGTTGCACGGGCGTTAATGGCTGAAAAGAATATGCCCAAACATTTTTGGTCTGAGGCTATCCATACAGTTGTTTACATTATGAACAGAACTCCCACAGCTACAGTTCATGGGATGACTCCTGAAGAATGCTTTACGAGCAAGAAGCTTGATGTATCACACTTGAAGGTATTTGGCTGTGTTGCATACGTTCATGTGCCAGATGAACTACGGAAGAAGCTTAATCCAAAGGCAGAAAAATGTTTTTTTATTGGATATTCTTTAGAGCAGAAAGGGTATCACTGTTATAACCCTGTCAGGTCAGTTCAGAGTGAGCAGGGATGTTATCTTTGATGAGATGGGAAGTTGATATACACCTGCTGGTGATGTTTTGGATGATGATAATGATCACGACAACTATGTGTAGAAAGATAAACAAGAATCATGGAGTCTTAGTGGACAAGAAACATTATCTGGTACTACAACTACAGTTAGCCCTTGGTCTGGGAGACTAAGGAGTGGCCCCACATCTTCAAGTGGATCTATAAGTGTTGAAGGGAAGGACAAAGGAAAGAAGAAAGTGCTGGATGGTAATGATGCATCTACCAGTCATTTGGGATTTGATGGAGATTCTAGTGGTTTGGAGAGTTTGGATGATGAGCTTGGCATTCCTTCAGTCAGGATGCCAGGTGTACATAGAGCTCATAGTAATATAAAAGCTCCATTGAGTGATTCGGTGGTACACAGATCTAGCAAGGTCAGATACCCTGTTAAAAGATTTGGTTTTGAAGGTGAAGCTTCGAAAGTTCCGAAGCTTACTTGGAGTTGCAGAGATAGAGTTGAGCTTGAGGGGGAGTGCTGAGATGGCAAGCTCAACACGTGCGGACATTGATGATGGACCGCCTGGTTAGATGGGTCTACACATCTACACTTAGCACGTTGGTAGTCATTATGATACTCACATTCCACTGACTTATCACTTATTATATTTAGTTTGTTACATACATAGCGCAGTCAGTTATGCACTGTTTGACTTAGTAGGCCACTTTCCTTTATGTTGTATCTTATCTATACTTTGTGTACATTGTATAGTGTGTTGAAGAAGAAGAAGAAACCAGCAAGAAAACGTTTTGGCATCCATCTCTCTTCTTGTGTTCTTGAGTGAGCTTCCTCTTGTATATACAGTGTGTGTTTGGCGCAGTAGCTCAAGCAAATTCTCCCACCATGCAATTCTTGACACAAAAGACAAGATAAAGGGTAGATTATTGACAAGACCCAAGCTATAGCTAACCTAAAATCGGAGGTAGCCAAACTAAAAAAGTCAATACAAAGGCCAATATGACCTCACGTGCAGTGTGTGCACTATGGAAGGAACCACTTGCCTTCTAAATGTCCCAATCCCAGATCATGGCCTTGTCTCAATTGTGGAAGATTCGGGCATGACATCATGCACTACCAGTTACCAAGATGGTTGCCTTACTAGTAACCTTGTACTCAGCCATACTATTCAGGACTTATGCAACCATATTTCGAAAGGGGAGCCCCTTTAGGTCTCCTGCGCCTAATGATTCAAAACCAGTCGCCCCAATGATAGACATTAACCCAATAGGAATCCCTAGACCTCTAGAACCTATTGTGACCCATCCACCAAGCGATGCTCCAGTGCACTTTGTGGAGAAACCATTGGACAAATATTCTTACTTGAACCCTTATGTCTCTTATGACAAAGAGGGTAATCCCATATTCATTGACTATAGACATGTGTTGGTCATGGCCTTAAGCAGAGGAAGAGGTAGAGGCTTAAGAGGATCTCAAAACCAAGAGCCCATAGCATGTTGGATGTGTGGCCATCTAGGGCATATCTTGTTCCTCTACCCTGAAAAGGAGAAAGTAAATAGAGAGAAGATCAACTTGAGATGCCTCGAATGTGGAGTCACACACTTGTTTGTTGATTGCCCTAGGCAAAAACCCTCCACTAGCTCGACAATTATACCATTTGTGCGACTCGAACTCTTTTGTGTCAAGTCACCCGACACCAATGCCACACCTTTTTCTCTAAATGTCATGACACGAGCTCAAACAAAGGATGCTAGTATCTCATTACCTGGACCTAGCAAACTGGATGCATCCTCTATAGGAAAGAGGAGTCAACGATGGAGGAAGAAGAGAATCGAGGCAAAAATAATGCTCAAGACTGAGAGTGAAACCACATTAACCAAGGGAAAACAAGTCACTGATGCTGAAGCAGAAACATCTACTCCTAATATGAGAGAGAAGGGAAGCACTAAGGTTGGAGAGTACCTTGACCCGAACCAGTAGCAGTTACTGAGGGTTGCAAACAAGGTGAATGGATAAAAGAAGCACAAGCTCACCTTCAAGATGCCAAACCTATCGTTGAGGATGAGATTCACAAACTCTCAACTGTGAGCCCACTAGCCTCTCCCACATATCTGAGAGCAGGAGAGATAATACCACCATGTGAACTGTAGCATCGGCTACATGAGGGGCCACTACACAAACACCTCACGAGCATTGGCAAGGAGCCCATGAAGCTGAGGAGTGAAGGACGGATGGAAAATTGCTAACCACCCTAATAACAACTCCTATGACATTATCATTGGGAGAATTTCTTAGGCAAAATTCTGAACTTTGGCAAGAATTGAAGCGATGGGCAGAATACAATAATGAACATAAACTACAAGACTTCCTAGACCCCCATCCAATGACACACATACCAAGCCTAATGTTGAATCCAATGTTTAAGTCCCCACAAGTAAATGCCTTTTGGGAGGGCACTGAGATGCACACAGTTTTACCTCTCGTTGCCTTAGGAGATATTACATGAAAGGGGATAGTGGACACAGGAGCACGGGTTATTGTACTTAGTCACACAGTCTTGCAAGCTGTAATATTCCCCCCCCAGTGCTCTCTTGTGCCTTCCCCCCATGAGAACCCCCCCCAATTTTTTTTAAAAAATTTTTACTCCCTCTCTCTCCCCCTACCGACTGCATGGCGGGGAGAGAGAGAGAGTGTATTAGAGTTCAGAAGGAAAAGAGATGGAGACAAAGGCTCAGGTCCAAGGGTAGCAGTCAGCTCCCTTCATTTCATTCTCCATTATCCATTCACAGTCACACACAAGTCAACTGTATGTACCATCCACACTCAAAGATAAACTGACCTAAATCTAATCATGGTTAAGTCAGTGTGACTTAACCTTACTCACTAAGGTAAACAACTGACAGAAGACAAATGAGCTTGAGTCTCAACACTCCCCCTCAAGCTCAAGTAGGATACTTGACTCCAAGTAACTCTCTGAAATACACAAACTTATCTTTACCCAATGACTTGGTAAAGATATCTGCAACTTGGTCTTCTGTCCTCACGTGGACCAAATCAATGTCACCTGCAATCACTTTTTCCCTGATGAAGTGATAGTGTACCTCAATGTGCTTAGTCCTAGCATGATAGACAGGATTATTGGCTAGGAGTACACTACTCATGTTGTCACAATAGAGTGTGACAGGCCTGACTTCCTGCATGCCCAAATCATCAAGAAGCTTCATGAGCCATGCTGCCTCACATGCAGCTAGTGCAGCACCTCTATACTCTGCCTCAGTACTAGAGAGTGCAACTGTAGGTTGCTTCTTACTGCTCCAGCTGACCATACTACTACCAAGGGAAAATGCATACCCACTAGTAGATCTCCTGTCATAGATACTTCCTGCCCAGTCAGCATCTGTATATCCTGTAAGCTCCAAAGGCTTATCATGCTCATAGAATAGACCATAATCTGATGTAGCCTTTACATATCTCAAGATCCTCCTCACTGCATCCAAGTGTGGCTTCATAGGCTTCTGCATGAACTGATTAATCAGTCCAACTGAATAGCTAAGATCCGGTCTAGTAATGGTAAGGTAAATCAGGCTACCCACCATTTGTCTATACATAGTGACATTCTCAATCTCATGTCCAACATTTGCAAGTAGCTTAACATTTTGTTCCAATGGAGTGCTCAATGCTTTGCAATCCAACATACCATACTTGGTTAACATATCTTGTGCATACTGCTTCTGCAACAACCAAGTACCATGAGATGTAGAGATAACCTCAATCCCAAGGAAATACTTTAGATCTCCCAAATCTTTGACCTGAAATTCAGCATGTAACATTTCCTTGATCTCTCCAATTTCTGTGACATCATCACCTGTAATTATTAAGCCATCCACATAGATGACTAATACTACATAACCAGCTCTTGTCTTCTTTGTGAATAAGCTATGATCAGCCTTGCCCATAGTAAAGCCAAGTTTTTGTAAGCATGCACTTATCTTAGCATTCCAAGCTCTAGGTGCTTGCTTCAGCCCATATAATGCTTTCTTCAATCTACACACATATGTAGGAAAATCTGGATGTGTATAGCCCTCGGGCTGATCCATGTATACTTCCTCAACCAAATCACCATTGAGAAAAGCATTCTTCACATCCATCTGATACATACTCCATCCTTTAGATGCTGCCAAAGCAATCACTGTCCTCACGGTTGCCATTTTAGCAACAGGACTGAATGTTTCCTCATAATCAAGACCATATTGTTGTGCATACCCTTTTGCCACAAGTCTTGCCTTGTACCTTTTCAATGTGCCATCTGATTTGCATTTCACTTTGTATACCCATTTGCAACCAATAGCCATTTTTCCTTCAGGCAATTCAACCAAATCCCAAGTGTCATTTTCAGCCAATGCTGAATATTCCTCATCCATTGCCTTACACCAATGATCATCCAAAATAGCTTCAGAAAACTTTGTGGGTTCCTTGAAGCTAGTGACTTTTGCCATATATGCATAGTGTCTCACTGTGTAACCACTGTATGTAAGCCTATCCATAGGCTTCCTGACTCTTTCTGATCTCCTCAACTAAGGTGCAGTATGAGACTCTCCTCTCTCATGAGGTGGTATATATCTATGTCTCACACCAGGAGTCACAACTGATGGAATACCAAACTCACTATCCAAGCTGTCAGTACCAGGTGAATCATAACCACAGGTGAGTGGCCCAGTAACATCATCAAGTTTTCCTTTGCCTTTATCCACATCTCTCCCCCTCATTGACATACCCGTGTCAGTGGACAAAGATGCTGAAGTCCTCAATCAACCTGTCCAAGGACTAAATGACATAGTAGCATCTTTAGAAGGCCCAGAAATTGCTGCACTTTCATTTGTACCTGCATGTACATAAGGCTCGTGATAGCCATTTTCATCATTCATCACAGTGATCTTCTTCTCATGCCATGATTTTAGCTCATCAAATACCACATCTCTTGAGATCAATGTCTCATGAGTAGAAGGATTGTAGCATTTGTACGCTTTCCTATCTTGTGCATGCCCAATAAAAATGGCCTTTTCTGCCTTTGGATCGAGCTTGCTCCTCTTTTCATCTGGAACATGTACATATGCCAAGCATCCAAAAACCTTAAGGTGGCTGATGTCCGGCTTTATCCCATAAAGCCTCTCATAAGGAGTCACCTCATGTATACCTGCTGTTGGTGTACGATTCATGACATACACTGCAGTCATTACAGCCTCTGCCCAATATGCATTTGGTAGGCTTTTCTCATTCAACATGGCTCTAGCCGATTCCATGATCACCCTGTTTTTCCTTTCGGCTACACCATTTTGTTGTGGTGTATACCTGCATGTCAGTTGCCTTTTAATTCCATGAGCTGCCAAGAAGTAATCAAAGTCTTTAGAAACATATTCGCCACCACTATCAGATCTCAAGCATGAGATATAGCAATCCAATTCTTTCTCCACATGTCTCTTAAAATCCTGAAAAACATCCATGACATCACTCTTGTGCTTTAGCACATACAACCATGTGTACCTACTATAGTCATCTATGAATGACACATAGTAACGTGATCCCCCAAGAGATACATTCTGTGAGGGTCCCCATACATCAGAATGTACAAGCTGTAATGGTCTAGTAGTAGTGCTTACATGCCTCATAAATGGAAGCCTTGATTGCTTTCCAAATTGACAAGACTGACATACATGTCCCAATTCCGCATGCTTGAACTTAGGAAGTCCAAGTACAACTTGTTTATGCTGCATATTCTTCAACTTTTGAACATTTACATGTCCAATCCTTTTATGCCATATCTCAATGTCCCTTATTGCAGCATTTTCATGTGAGTACATAGCAGCATTCAATGCTGGAATTTTCGTATCCAATGTAAACATCCTGCCATTTCTTTTGCCTTTAGCAATGAGTTTGCATCCTTGACCATATTCTTCAATGTAACATCCATCTCTATTGAATCTAACTTGTAGATTTTGTTCAGCCATTTGTCCCACAGAAAGCAAGTTTTTGGTTATGGAGGGTACATGTAATACATCATAAAGACTCTTTTTCCTGTCACCATGCATCATCAAGGGAACAATACCTGTATGCATAATGTCATGTTGCATATCATCCCCTGTGCAAACATATCCATGAGCACCTTCTACCAATGTGTCAAACCACTCTCCATGAGGAGTCATGTGGTTAGATGCCCCTGAGTCTATATACCATACATCATCTGCTTTGTCGTGTACAGACAACCCTTTCTTCACATGTTGCATTGCAAACAACCTGTCATCCTCCTGCATACCACTAGAAGAAGCATAATTACCATGTTGCTTCCCTCTTGCTCTCTGATCATTCTGCTTTTTGTAGCAATCCTTAGCTACATGCCCGTATTTGCCACAATAATGGCAATCCTTATTTGCATTTGATTGCTGTCCATAACTCATTTGAGGCTGTTGCCAAGTACCTCTTCCTCTAGGTGAATAACCTCCTCTTCCACGAGCATTTGAGGCACCTCTATTTGCTTGAGGCTGCCTATTTTGCCATCCAGTAGCTTGCTGTCCACGGGCTGCATATGCATTTCCAGCACCTCTTCCTCGAAAATTTGATCTTCCTCTTCCACCTCTACCCCTTTGATTTGAGTAGAAGACATTGTCCCTACTGTTTTTAGACCCACTAGAACTTGTATTAAGTCCAAGTTTCACTTCTTCATGCAAAAGAAGTGCTACAAGTTCATCAAAGTCAGGCTGCTCCTGACGCACTGAAATGGAAGTATCAAACTGCTTATATTCTTGTCCAAGTCCATGGAGGGTAGTGGCTACCAAATCATCATCCTCAACTTCAGCTCCAATTGATCCTAGTTGTTCTGCAATGGATCTGATCTCACTGACATAGTCCTCAATAGACCTTCCATTCCTGGATATGTGGCTGAACTTTTGCTTCAGTTGTGTCTTTCTTGCATGAGTAACATGCCCATAATTCTTCATCAATAAGTCCCAAGCAGCTTTTGGGGAAGTACAATTTGCAATTTGCATAGCCTTTGTGTCTGACACACATAGTGACAACCAATGCAAGACCTTGCTGGCCTTTTCCAACCAAGTCCTGTGTGCCTTCAACTGATCCTGTGTTGGAGGTCTATCTTCCGGTAGCTTGGGCTCATCTTCAAGACCTGTGACTAGGTCCCAATAGCCTCTTCCAATTAAAAAATTAGACATCCTGAATTTCCATAGAATGAAATTGTTATAGTCCAGCTTCTCACCAACTATCTGAGTGATAGTATCCTTCTCTCCTGTGTTTGCCATTTTCAAGGTCTTCAGCTTTGCAAAAACCAGTAAATTTCAGTTCACAACAATGTCATACATATCTAAACATGTGGCAAAGCATTAAATGTAATAGCATTCCAACCAAGTAGCATTGTCTGATTAGTAGACATGTAGGCATATGCATCATTCAATGACGGACAACAATCTGTAATCAACAGTCTGTAAGTAACCAACTATATATTCTCTATATCCAAGTGAGGTTATTCTCAGCTCAACTAAGCCATAAACCACATCAGTTATATGTCACAATCTCTGGGAGTTAATACATAACTCAATAGACCCAATATTTGTATGCTTGCTGCAAACTGTTAACAGTCAGCCCCACTGCAAAAAAAACTTGTAATGCAGCCAGTATCTTTCACCAATAACCACTACTGCATTTCAGATGTCTGCTTTATTTCAGCTCAATGTGCATACAAGACAGAAAAACCAACTGCTCTACACTTTTTATACCACAAGCACCAAGAAGCACCAGTCTGTCTAGCACAGCAAAAAGACCAACATATGCCTTCCTAACCGTGTGGTGAGAATCTCAAGGCAACACTGATCTCGTCCTGTGGCTACCCTTTCTGTCCAAGTACACATGACATGGATTTCTCGCTAAAAGCGCCACCAACATTCTTCTATTTAGCCTTTCTTCACAGATTTGTGCCACATTATGCAAGCTGACATCTATCCTCCTGTGATTAGAGGCATATGGGTTAGACTCCCGCCTCTCATGTGAACATTCAGTGAGGCACTGCTATCTATTCAGCTCCACGTTCTTGTCCGTCTGTGCACATCATGTCCTACATATATCCTTTTGCCATGCTGCGGGGGTGCTTTCCCTTCTTGTCAAAAGAAATCACACACTGTCGCAGTCTGACAGGGCTCGGTGGATTCACCTGCAAGTTGACTTGAATAACCACACTGAACTTGACTTGGATGCCGGATTCTTGTCAAGCTCTGTCCAATTACAGTTGAAGTCAAAGACACATGTGCCTATTCTTTTCTTGTAATGCTGCTATGTTGAGCACCACAGATTTCCAAGACACAAAAACTTTCATTCAGTTATGGAGTCTTCTTGCCCTTCTCCATTGGACCACGCAACTGTATAGGGCAGACATTTGCCATGCTAGAAGCAACCGTGGTGTTATCAGCTACCGGTTTTAGCTTTCCCTTGCTTATCGTCATGCTCCCACCATTGTCCTGACCCTGCAGCCTTAGTTTGGCATGCCACTTCTCTTTGAAAAAACTCTGCAATATCTTGCTTTTGTGTCATCAGTAGACGGGTGCAGCTACATCGAGAGCATCGCTATTCGCTTGGTGTGCTCCTTGCATCATTGAATTCGCAATCAGTGAGCTGCGTTAAAAAAAAATAAAATCGTCAAACGAGCACAGCTACTACTACGTGCTCTGAATCAATCCTGTAGCGACTTCTGTGAGTCGATCTTTCACACCCTTCCGTTGACATGGTGTGCTCTTTGCTTTGTTGATTTCGCATCCACCTTGCTCTTACTGAACAAGGAACAGAGACATTGGTGCAGAAACCGATTCACTTCAGCACTCATCATTTGGCTATTGCCATATCTGTTTTCCTCTTGTTGCATTCGGTCCAGCTCTTCCCAGTTGATGCTTAGAAGAGCACGAGTGGGCTGGGCACTCTCAGCCTTAGATGAGTCTGCTCTTGCAGACTTAGCGCACTACCTAGTGTGCTCTGATACCATATTAGAGTTCAGAAGGAAAAGAGATGGAGACAAAGGCTCAGGTCCAAGGGTAGCAGTCAGCTCCCTTCATTTCATTCTCCATTATCCATTCACAGTCACACACAAGTCAACTGTATGTACCATCCACACTCAAAGATAAACTGACCTAAATCTAATCATGGTTAAGTCAGTGTGACTTAACCTTATTCACTAAGGTAAACAACTGACAGAAGACAAATGAGCTTGAGTCTCAACAGAGTGTGTGTGTGAGAGAGTAATGAAGAGAGGGGGGCATGAAGCCCCCCAGGTGGGAGGGGTGGCGGCCACTAGACGGCCATCTCCCCCCCCTCCCCCCTTACCACCTCCCCCTCCACCATATAAGGCGGCCCTCCCCTCCCTCGTTGACTACGGCAGCAAGCCCTCCCCCTCTGCGACAACAGGCAGTGGCCCCCCATCGTCACAGATGCAGCCTCCCCTTCCTTGCCTTCAGCAGCGCTTCTCCCCCCCCCCCCCCCCCCCCGCCCCCCCCTTGTGATTACAACCCCCCCTGGCCGTGAAGGAGAAGAAGGAGAAGAAGAAGAGGGAGAGAGAGAAGAATAAGAAGAAGAAGAAGAAGAAGACGAAGAGGAAGGATAAGAAAAGAAGAAGAAGAAGAAGAAGAAAAAGAAGAGGGAGAAGGAGAAGAAGAAGGAGGAGAAGAAGGAGAAGAAGAGGGAGAGAGGAGAAGAAGAGAAGAAGAAGAGAAGAAGAAGAAGAAGAGGGAGAGAGAGAGGAGAAGGAGAGAAGAGGAAGAAGAAGAGGAAGAAGAAGAAGGAGAAGAAGAGGAGAAGAGGAAGAAGAAGAGGGAGAGAGAGAAGGAGAAGAAGAGAAGAAGAAGAAGGAGAGAGAGGGAGAGGGAGAGTGGGAAGGTGGACGAGAGAGAGAGGAGGGATAATCATAGGGAGAAAAGTAGAGAGGGAGAGAGAGAGAGAGAGAGAGAGAGAGAGAGAGAGAGAGAGAGAGAGAGAGAGAGAGAGAGAGAGAGAGAGAGAGAGAGAGAGAGAGAGAAGGGATAAGGAGATTGAGAAAAGTGGAGCTGAAGAAGAAGAAGATCTTGGCAGAGTTCTCCAGATGGCACCAAAGCTAAGTATTGCAACGAGTCTCGATCATAAGTGGAGCCAGAGGCACGAGAGATGCAGACGGAGAGGCAAGCATCAACTATGCCCCTACTCCTATGAATCAAGTCCAGGTTCCTCAAACTCTTGTTTTCTCTAGATGTTTATATCATCACACTTAAAATATGTAGACTCATTAATGTTGCGCATAGCTTGCCATAGGAGTTGTACAATACCACCATTGAATATTTTAGATCATATCAATTTCATAAAGAAAACACATGAGGGATGGGCATGCCTTAGGGGATTATTGCGATCATCTTATGCATTGAGCGTTGTACTCAAGAGTTGCAAACATTACTTGGAAAGCTCACATGAAATGATAGAATAATGAATTTTGCATAGGTTTATGCCACATGAAATGATAAGGTTTCCATAATAATTTACATAAAATGATGGACTTTCATCTAGTTTAGTGTGGGTTAGTTGGTAAGACTCATGGTTTGCATCCGTGATTAAACTAAACAGATGAAATGATAGTTTCTATTCACATGATGCATTTGCACTGATGCAGGGAAACTTAGGCCATACAAGTACCTGCATATTAGGGTTAATTAATCATTGACTAAATGTGAAAAGAGTTAAAGATCACGAATTGTATTAACGCATTAAGAATCCCAAGTGCGAGTAAGATGAGTCTAATTGGAAAATTATGCATAGTACCGCACTAAGAGAGATGGAAGGGACGCATGCATCTAGACTGTATCCTGAAGGCCTAGATGAAAATTCTTGCATTGCCAAGTGTGTTAACTGAACTTGCTTAGAGGGAGATGAGTAAAGAACTGGAAGAATAAAAGACCCTTGGTTGGGTTGCGAATAAGACTTGTCTGTTGCCTTGGTTGACTAGTTAATGCTTTGAGTTAGGGTTAAGATACCATAAGGTAAAACCCAAGGGGAAGAGCAAGTCAAAATAAGTTAACTTACCAAGAACATTTGCTTGCATGATCTTGTTTGAGATTATTGGGATCTCCCCAAGTCACGAACGATCCAGGATTGGATGTTGGGAGCATTCGGGAAAAAGAAATCACACCTTAGCAGTTGGTCATACAAACGGCCTCTGAAATGATCATGATTGTACACTTAGGTACATTGTTTGAACTTCTTTGCTCAAGGAACTAACTCAAGGCAAAACACTTAATGCTTTAGGGTAAAAGCCAGGAGGGAGAGGCAAGTTCAGTTACCTCGGACTGTCTGCCTGGCCCTATCCAAGGGGGTTGTTAGCCGCGCTGGGTATATGGACCTAACCCACCGCGAGAGGTCTCTCCGCGGGTGCTTCTTGGAGCGGGAGGATGCTTGGGTGCCAGGGGAGGCTTTGGCTGTAAATTCCTTGCCTCTAGATCCTACACAAGAGGCCGACCTGACTCGAGATGGGATCTCGAGGCCCGTGTACTAGTCTACAAGTGGAACTTGGAGCAGCAATCTTGTAGATTGCTGGGATAGTATTCGAGCATGATACTTGATGTATTTCAAGATACGAAAGAATTATTTTTGTGGAGGCAAGGGACACTTAATTCTCCTGTATGGGCAGGAGACAAACATTAATCTGAAGATAAGTTTTTGATCTTGTTTTATCTTGTCTTAGTGTCTGTGCCCTAAATTACGTAAAGGAACCTGTGATTAATAGGTTAATTAAGGAAGCTACTTTTATGTGACAAACACAATGTGGTAGGTAATTAGATAACTAAAACAACCCCTAAGGGAAGTGTGGTGGATGTGACCATCGGGTCCATCCTACGGCAGGGTGGTCTCGGTTAGCTGAGAGCTTTCCTTGATGGAATTTATTTGATGCGAACGTTAGATAGACAAGGACCTTAGAACTTGTAAGTTAAAAACCTAATTCATATCATTTTAGGGGACCGAAATGGGACTATGCCCTATGGGCAGAGAGGTCGAGCGATGCATCCCTCTCGTTTCCCATTCTCTTTGAACCAAGTGCGGTATGAGTCTGCTTTGGCCCAGTTGTATTTGCGCAAAGTGAAGCGGCTGTCGACCGATGCTAGAAAGCTGTTAGGAAGACTCGACTGCTAGGAACCCGGACTTCAGGTCAATCCTAGGGGGAACGGGCGGATAAGTTCCGTTGCGATGCAGACTCGAGAGACCCTAGTTGGCAAACCTCGTGTCATTCCTTGGGAGTGTCGGGTGGCGTCTTCTAGATATATCTCTCGATGGACTGCTAAGACGTGTCCCGCGATTTGAGGAGCGGGCGTGTTACAGTTGTTATCAGAGCAAAAACTTCATGATGATACATGATTGATTAATGTTCAGTTCATAGACATATCCTAAACAGAAGTAACCTGAGTGGTATGGCTTGATTGTCAGGAACCTTTTGCACCCACGAATGCTGACATGCAAGAGAAGAAATTTCTTCTGAAGCAAATTAAGGCACTCGAGTTTGATGGAGAGGGGTTAGATGTCGTAGTAGAGGCAGAGATATGGATTGAGATGATGGATGACTATTTCTATGCTTCGGGAACTGCCTCCATGAATCAAGCAATGGTTGGAAAACTGAAGTTAGTTGGCCAGGCTCGGTTATGGTGGAAGCAATGGTGCAAAGATCAAGGTATTTCTGAAGCCGCTGTTATGTGGACTCAGTTGAAAGATGCTGTACGTGGATGATACCTTCTGCCAACCTACCAGACCTTGAAGATGAATGAATTCTTCAAGCTCAAGCAGCTGGAATTAACCCTAGAAGCTTACTACTCAAAGTCTATAATCCTACTAAAATATGCGTCACCTATGGATATTGCACAGCAAGTATCCAAGTTCTGCCATGGCCTGAACTCTCCTCTACACCACTGTCTTGAAGCAATGTGTCCAACGGACTTGCAAGACACATTACTCCGAGCGAATCCAATCGTCCAATAACTTAAATCGGGCAATTGTGGCAAAGATGACTATGGAGATCAGGATAAGAGATGCCATACGTGTGGAGAGATAGGGCACATCCGTAGGAGATGTCCCTACCGTCAATGCTTCCATTGTAACGAGCTAGGACACATCCAAGCAGACTGCCCTGATCTAAGTCCAAAAGACATTGAGCCTCCAAGAAAACGAAGCTACATAGGTGCAGTCTATGGATATATAGACGGATCAGATGAAGACGAAGATCTAGTGCCCACTAAACCTTATTAGGAGGACTAAAATTCCTAGAAGCTTAATCGAAATGTAACACAATTGAGAATAAATCCTACTCTTGTACCTATGGTCAATTCAAATATTATGGGTGCACTACTTGAAACATTAAGAGTAGCGTAGCGGATGCATGGTGGGTCTTAACCCACAGGTCATAAGCCCCATTACTGCTTGTCTTCCTTAGGTCTTCTCGAGATGAGGACATCTCGATTCCTCTAAGGGGAAGAGGATGTAATATCCTCCCCCCGGTGCTCTCCCGTGCCTTCCCCCCATGAGAACCCCCCTTCAAAAAAAAGTCAAAAATTTTTATTTATTTTTTACTCCCTCTCTCTCCCCCTGCCGACTGCATGGCAGGGAGAGAGAGAGAGAGAGTGTGTGTGTGAGTAATAAAGAGAGGGGGAATGCAGCCCCCCCAGGTGGGAGGGGTGGCGGCCGCTAGACAGCCGTCTCCCCCCCCTCCCCCCCCCTCTTTACCACCTCCCCCTCCACCATATAAGGCGGCCCTCCCCTCCCTCGTCGACTATGGCAGCAAGGCCTCCCCCTCCCCGACAGCAAGCATTGACCCCCCATCGTCACGGACGCATCCCTCCCTTCCTCGCCTTCAGCAGCGCTTTCCCCCCCGTCTCCACGATGACACCAAAGCCGAGTATTGCGACGAGTCTCGATTATAAGTGGAGCTAGAGACAGAGAGATGCAGATGGAGAGGCAAGCATCAACTATGCCTCGACTCCTGCGAATCAAGGCCAGGTTCCTCAAACTCTTATTTTCTCTAGATGTTTATATCATCACACTTAAAATATGTAGACTCATTAATGTTGCACATAGCTTGCCATAGGAGTTGTACAATACCACCATTGAAGATTTTAGATCATATCAATTTCATAAAAAAAACACATGAGGGATGGGCATGCCTTAGGGAATTATTGTGATCATCTTATGCATTGAGTGTTGTACTCATGAGTTGCAAACATTACTTGGAAAGCTTGCGTGAAATGATAGAATAATGAATTTTGCATAGGTTTATGCCACATGAAATGATAAGTTTTCCATAATAATTTACATAAAATGACAGACTTTCATCTAGTTTAGTGTGTGGTTAGTTGGTAAGACTCATGGTTTGCATCCACGATTAACCTAAACAGATGAAATGATAGTTTCTATTCACATGATGCATTTGTACTGATGCAGGGAAACTTAGGCCATACAAGTACCTGCATATTAGGGTTAATTAATCATTGACTAAATGTGAAAAGAGTTAAAGATCACGAATTGTATTAATGCATTAAGAATCCCAAGTGCAAGTAAGATGAGTCTGATTGGAAAATTATGCATAGTACCGCACTAAGAGAGATGGAAGGGATGCATGCATCTAGACTGTATCCTGAAGGCCTAGATGAAAATTCTTGCATTGCCAAGTGTGTTAACTGAACTTGGTTAGAGGGAGATGAGTAAAGAGCTGGAAGAATAAAAGACCCTTGGTTGGGTTGCGAATAAGGCTTGTCCATTGCCTTGGTTGACTAGTTAATGCTTTGAGTTAGGGTTAAGATATCATAAGGTAAAACCCAAGGGGAAGAGCAAGTCAAAATACGTTAACTTACCAAGAACATTTACTTGCATGATCTTGTTTGAGATTATTGGGATCTCGCCAAGTCGCGAACGATCCAGGATCGGATGCTGGGAGCATCTGGGAAAAAGGAATCACACCTTAACAGTTGGTTGTACAAACGGCCTCCGAAATGATCATGCTTGTACACTTAGGTACATTGTTTGAACTTCTTTGCTCAAGGAACTAATTCAAGGAAAAACACTTAATGCTTTAGGTTAAAATCTTGGAGGGAGAGGCAGGTTCAGTTACCACGGAATGTCTGCCTAGCCCTATTCAAGGGGGTTGTTAGCCATGCCAGGTATATAGACCTAACCTGCTGCGAGAGGTCTCTCTGTGGGTGCTGCTTGGAGCGGGAGGACACTTGGGTGCTAGGGGAGGCTCTGGCTGTAAATTCCTTGCCTTTGGATCCCGCATAAGAGGCCAACGTGACTCGAGATGGGATCTCGAGGCCCATGTACTAGTCTACAAGCGGATCTTGGAGTAGCAATCTTGTAGATTGCTGGGGTAGTCTTCGGGCATGATATTTGATGTTTTCAGGGATACGGAAGGATTATTTCTGCGGAGGTAGAAAGGGACACTTAATTCTCCTGTATGGGCGGGAGACAAACATTAATCTAAAGATAAGTTAAGGAAGTGTTTGATCTTTTTTTATCTTGTCTCAGTGTTTATGCCCTAAATTACGTAAAGAAACTTGTGATTAACGCGTTAATTAAGGAAGCTGCTTTTATGTGCCAAACACAATGTGGTAGGTAGTTAGATAACTAAAACAACCCCCGAGAGAAGCGTGATGGATGTGACCGTCGGGTCCATCCTACGGCAGGGTGGTCTCGGTTAGCCGAGAGCTTTCCTCAATGGAATTTATTTGATGCGAACGTTAGATAGACAAGGAACTTAGAACTTGTAAGTTAAAAACTCGATTCATACCGTTTTAGGGGATCGGAAAGGGACTATGCCCTATGGACAGAGAGGTCGAGCGATGCATCCCTCTTGTTTCCCATTCTCTTTGAACCAAGTGCGGTATGAGTGTGCTTTGGCCTAGTTGTATCTGCGCAAAGTGGAGCGGCTGTTGACCAATGCTAGAAGGCTATTAGGAAGACTCGACTACTAGGAACCCGGACTTCAGGTTGATCCTAGTGGGAACGGCCAGGTAAGTTCCATTGTGAGGCAAACTCGAGAGACCCTAGTTGGCAAACCCCATGTCATTCCTTGGGAGTGTCGGGTGGTGTCTTCTAGATATATCTCTCGATGGACTACTAAGACGTGTCCCACAATTTGAGAAGTGGGCACATTACACAAGCTTGGGGAGAACCACCAATGGAAACTACAAGGTTCGATGTTACTCTAGCAAATGGGATGAAGGTTAAACCTTTTGGAGTTCTTAAAGACTAGCCTCTAAAGATAGGAGGAATCCAATTCTCTATGAACTTCATAGTTATGAAGGGTGTGGATTATGATATCCTGCTTGGCAGACCTCGGATGAGGAATGCTAGAGTGATAGAGGACTAGGGTAATGGCCTAATATTCTTGAGCAATAAATCAAAAGCAATCCGAGTACATGGAAAACCTCACCAGTGGACTTAGATGCCATCTCTACCTTGCTAAAGGGTGACTCAAGGTCTAGAAGTGATTATGGATCTCTAACAAGGTATATTCCTTGCCCTAAGGATGAGGAGATTGGATGCACATATTGGCAACCATTGATCTCCCATTCTTGGAGGATGAGGGTTAATCCAAGCAAGATGTAGACTCAACTAGCAAACCTAACATTGCCATTACTTCTAACCTTGTGCATTATGGTTGGAAGTTCCATGGGTCAACTCCAATGCCAATCACCTATTGTATCCCAGCAAGCCCATCTATAGCAAGCTTCCTCAAAGACTTCCCCTTGTGTCCCAACCCAACCTTCATCACCACATGTAACTATCTTTGCCTATTGTGAATATTATTAAAGCCAAAACCTACTACAGACGAAGAGCGGTTGCCACCCCTCTTTTTTGATATAAATGCTTGGATAGATAGCGGTGCGATGGTGAGCCTCATGATGAGAGCCATCCTCTTGCCAGCATTTTGTATGAACATCTTAGAAGACATGATTGACAGCAGATTCACTAGGTGTTGAATAGTACCCTGCCACATCACAAAGAAAAGCTCAAACCGGCCAACAGAGGCTGCAAATACATTTGCTGGTCACAAAAACCCGCAAGAAACCTTCTTCTTCACCAAGAAACCATTTCTCTAAGAACACACAAGAGGAAAGGACACAATAAATTGAACAATGATTGCATCCTCACTCTCTTCCTCTTCCTCACTCTCCATTAGATTTGGCAATGAAGCACAAGAGAGAAAGAAACAAGAATGAGAGAGATGAGAGTTGTGCCAAATGAGGGAGAGGAAAATGAAGTATGAGAGGAGAAGATAAAGGAAGAAAGAGGTTGTAACCACCTCAACCTCCCACCTCCTCAAATCACCTGACAAGCCTCTTCCTTTTCTTTTCTTGATATCTAAAATTGAATTTGCATACATCTTGGCTAAGGTCTAAAGACCCTTCAATTTTTGGAATGAGACAAAATGTATTGACCATTCTTTTCCTTTCTACATTTTTTTAATGTGAGCCTTTTGGACTACACATTTTACATTGCTTAATATTTGAAATTTTTTTGCCAAGAGGTACATTTGCAATGAGTCATTTTACAAAAAGTTATTTCCATGTGAGCACATTTTGGTGCCTATTTTTGCATTAATTTCACGGTCATCATTCCTCCCACGCTTAAGTGTGAAGCATCCCCGCGAACAAACTTGAAGAAGAACCATGATCAGTACTTGAGAAAACTTCATATTTATCTTTATCTTCAATCTTCATTTATTTTCTTCATCGCCTTTGAATTGTCATTGGATAGGGAAGGAAAATAACACATAAAATAGAATCACAACTAGGACGTTGAGCCTAGGTCATGAGCATACCACAAGAAAAATTCACCGAGACACAAAAGATAGGGCTTTTCACACAAATTTCACACAAAAAAAACAACTTCACACTTAGGATAGATAGAAAAACAACCACACCATGAAGCTCATGAAGAAATCCCAAAATATATAAAAATGAAGTGCACCCCTTGCAAAGGTTATGATATTGAAGTTCTCCCACCCGATAGATATGTTTTAAAAAGGAAAGGACAATAAGCTTTATTGAAAATAAACAAAAACAAACAAAAAAGATTCTTGTGTATTTTGGAAAAGGGGTGATCTTGATGAATAGAAGGAGCATATTGAGGATACAAGGGGATATCCATATGAATCACGATTAAAAAGGTAGTTTTTCTAAAAAGCTTAATGGTTAAGTTTTGTTTTTCTAAATTCTATAGATGCCGGGCGGCATGTGTATGGATAAGACCAAGGTTGTGGCATGTAACTATCGCGTGAAAACATCCTTAGAACAACAATGCCACCATGTATGGCCACCGACTGCAGCTATGATCTCCAGTTGACCAAGAGGGGGCACTGCACCTACGTGATGAGGCAAGGGTATCGTATGCACGGGCATACATGTGGGCTTGCTCGGATTTCTCACTGCTCCAGGAGCAGACCATGTGCTCGACCCCATCTATGATTTTGTGAATGGCAGAGCAGTCGACGAGGGGGGTGGGAGCAGACAGCAGGAGTGGCTGTGGGGGTGGGGAGGTGGAGGCATCATGGTTGAAGATGGGGGCAAGGTGGAGGGGTTATGGTGACGATGATGATTCGGGGGAAGGTGCACGAGGGTGGAGGCGGATGAGGAGGCCCTGAGAGGCCTAAGGCTAGGCCGAGCTTGCTGGTGAAGGAGGTTATGTGACCGAGCCAGATGAGGGAGGTGCCAAAGAAGACGTGTGTAATGTTGGAGCCACGGATGTTATTGACCTGGATGTTATGGATGATGACATTGATGATGCCCCCAAGGACAAGGTTGCGGTTGTTGATGGTGATATTGAGGCCCCAACCATCGATGGTGGTGTGGGCTTGCACCCACAGCATGTCCTATAGGCGAATGGCCATACTGCGGGAGAACGTGATCCAGAGGTTGCTCGGGGTGGCCTGCGCCAGGTTGGTGGAGTATCGTAGCGTGCAGGTGGTGGGTCCAAGGGTGAGTCCACACCTCTAGTGACCACATAGCTCTTGCCATGGAGGTCCCCCACCAAATAACACGAACGTGTAAGGCGCCTGCCCCACACTTTCCAAGCGCGATGGATCGAATCTGTCTGGCTCTTTGTGTGTAGGGCAACAATAGCATGAAGCTTTTTTCATAGCGTCATCGACTTCATCTATTTATGATTGCCTTCATCCCTTTCTATTTTCCTCAAATTGTAGCTAATGAAAATTACAAATTATAGCCAAAATGCAGCTACAAATCCATCTCTTGCAAGCTTCATAATCACCTCTTTCTTGACTAGTGCACCAAATGAACAACACCCTACCACGACACAAAGAAAAGCTGAAACTGACTAAGAGAGACTGTAAATACATTTGCTGGTCACAAAAGCCCGTAAGAAACCTTCTTCTTCACCAAGAAACCATTTCTCCAAGAACACATAAGAGGAAAGCATGCAAGAAATTGAACAATGCTTGCATCCTCACTCTCTTGCTCTTCCTCACTCTCCATTAGATCTGGCAATAATCACAAGAGAGAAAGAAATAAGAATGAGAGAGATGAGAGTTGTGCCAAATGAGGGAGAGGAAAATGAAGTATGAGAGGAGAGGATAAAGGAAGAAAGAGGTTGTAACCACCTCAACCTTCCACCTTCTCAAATCACCCAACAAGCCTCTTCCTTTTCTTTTCTTGATATATAAAATTGAATTTTCATACAGCTTGGCTAAGGTCTAAAGACCCTTCAATTTTTGGAATGAGACAAAATGTACCAACCATTCTTTTCCTTTCTACATTTTTTTAATGTGAGCCTTCTGAACTACACATTTTACATTGCTTCATATTTGAAATTTTTTTGCCAAGAGGTACATTTGCAATGAGTCATTTTACAAAAAGTTCTTTCCATGTGAGCACATTTTGGTGCCTATTTTTGCATTAATTTCACGGTCATCATTCCTCCCACGCTTAAGTGTGAAGCATCCTCGTGAACAAACTTGAAGAACCACGATCAGCACTTGAGAAAACTTCAATCTTCATTTCTTTTCTTCACCGTCTTTGAAATGTCATTGGATAGGGAAGGAAAATAACACACAAAATAGAATCACAACTAGGATGTTGAGCCTAGGTCATGAGCATACCACAAGAAAAATTAAGCGAGCACACAAAAGATAGGGCTTTTCACACAATTTTCACACAAAAAAACAACTTCACACTTAGGATAGATAGAAAAACAACCACACCATGAAGCTCATGAAGAAATCCCAAAAATATATTAAAATGAAGTGCATCCCTTGCAAAGGATATGATATTGAAGTTCTCCCACCCGATAGATATGTTTTGAAAAGGAAAGGACAATAAGCTTTATTGAAAATAAACAAAAACAAACAAAAAAGATTCTTGTGTATTTTGGAGAAGGGGCGATCTTGATGAATAGAAGGAGCATATTGAGGATACAAGGGGATATCCATATGAATCACGATTAAAAAGGTAGTTTTTATAAAAGGCTTAATGGTTAGGTTTTGTTTTTTAAATTCTATAGACTTTCTTGGATTTGTTGATGCTGGGTGGTGTGTGTATGGATAAGACCAAGGTTGTGGCCTGTAATTGACATGTGAAAACGTCCTCAGAACAATAGTGCCACCATGTATGGCCATTGACTGCAGCTACGATCTCCAGTTGACCAAGAGGGGGCACTACACCTATGTGATGACCCCATCTATGATTTTCTGGATGGCGGAGTAGTCGACGAGAGGGTGGGAGCAGATAACGGGAGTGGGGGTGGGGACGGGGAGGTGGAGGCATCATGGTTGGAGATGGAGGCTAGGTGGAGGGGCTATGGTGATGATGATGAATCAGAGGAAGGTGCGCAAGGGTGGAGGCAAATGAGGAGGCCCTGGGAGGATTGAGGTTATGTGGTCAAGCTAGATGAGGGAGGTGTGGAAGAAGACATGGATAGTGTCGAAGCCACAGATATTATTGACCTAGATGTTATGGATGATGACGTTGGTGATACCCCCAAGGACAAGGTTGTGGTTGTTGATGGTAATATTGAGGCCGCGGATAGCCACGTACGTCGATGGTGGCGTGCGACTGCACCCATAGCATGTCCTACAGGCGGATGGCCATACTGCGAAAGAACGTGTTCCAAAGGCTTCCCGGGGTGGCCCATGCCAAGTTGTTGGAGTATCACAGTGTGCCAAGTGGCGGGTCCAAGGGCGCATCCACGTCCCTGTTGACCATGTAGCTCTTGCCATGCAGGCCCCCCACCGAAGGGCACAAACGTGTAAGGTGCCGGCCCTGCCCCTTCGAAGCATGACGGATTGAATATGTTTGACTCCTCATGTGTAGGGTAGCAACAACGTGAAGCTTTTTTCATAGCCTCATCGACTTCATCTTCTTATGATTGCCTTCATCCCTTTCTATTTTCCTCAAATTGTAGCTAATGAAAATAACAATCCATAGCCAAAATGCAGCTATAAGTCCATCTCTTACAAGCTTCATAACCACCTCTTTCCTTGCCAATGCACCAAATGAACAACACCCTGCCATGGCACAAAGAAAAGCTGGAACTAGTCAAAAGAGGCGGCAAACACATTTTTTGGTCACAAAAACCTGCAAGAAACCTTCTTCTTTACCAAGAAACCATTTCTCCAAGAACACATAAGAGGAAAGCACACAATGTTGAGATGACAAGCTCAACATATGTGGACATTAATGATGGACCGCCTGGTTAGATGGGTCCACACGTCTACACTTAGCACGTCAGTGGTCATTATGACTCTCACATGGCCACTCACTCATTACTTATTATATTCAGGTTGTTACACCTATTTACAGTTGGTATAGTTATAGCGCCAGTCGACTAGTGTAGTCGATTATGTATTGTTTGACTTAGTAGGCCACTTTCCTTTATGTTGTATCTTATCTGTACTTTGTATACATTGTAAAGTGTGTGGAAGAAGAAGAAAAAACCAGCAAGAAAACGTTTTGGCCTCCATCTCTCTTCTTGTCTCTTGAGTGAGCTTCTCCTTGTGCATTCTATGTGTGTTCAGTGCAGCATCTTGAGCAAGTCTCCCCACCATGCGATTCTTGACATGGTATCAGAGCTGCACCACTGATTGAGGCTAGTTTTGAAGGCTAAAGCGAAGGAGAGAAGCCAAGGATTCGAGCAAGCAAGCAACGGGTAAGAAGGTTACAGGTTTACCTACATTTAGAGTTGTAGAATTTCATAAGGTATGCGAAGCATGTCAGTTTGGTAAGCAGGCAAGACAACCCTTTTCACATGTTAGAGATGTAAGCTTGATGTTGTGCATACAGATATTTGGGGGCCTATAAAAAATATATCTCTTGGAGGCAGTTCATCATACTTTGTCACATTCATTGATGATTGTTCCGAAAAGCTGTGGGTATATTTTATGAAGGAAAAGAGTGAAGCGTTTGAGCACTTTAGAACTTTCAAGGCTACAATTGAAAGAGAAACAGGCTTGAAAGTAAAGTGCTTGAGGTCAGATGGAGGGGGAGAGTACCTCTCAAATGACTTCAGTGATTTTCTGAGGTCTCATTGGATGAAGAGACAGTTCACATGCAGGTATACCCCACAGCAAAATGGTGTTGCAGAAAGAAAAGACAAGCATATTACGGAAGTTGCACAGGCATTAATGGCTGAAAAGAATATGCCCAAACATTTTTGGTCTAAGGCTATCCATACTGCTGTCTACATTATGAATAGAACTCCCACAGCTACAGTTCATGGAATGACTCCTGAAGAATGCTTTACTGGCAAGAAGCCTGATGTATCGCACTTGAAGGTATTTGGCTGTGTTGCATATGTTCATGTGCCAGATGAGCTACGGAAGAAGCTTGATCCAAAGGCAAAAAAATGTGTCTTTATTGGATACTCTTTAGAGCAGAAAGGGTATCGCTGTTATAACCCTGTCACATGTAAGTTCAGAGTGAGCAGGGATGTCATCTTTGATGAAATGAGCAGTTGGTATGCATCTAGTGGTGATGCATTGATAATGATGATGATCATGACACTCATGTGGAGGCTGAAAAGCAAGAATCACGGACTCTTAGTGGACCAGAGACATCATCTGGTAGTCCTTGGTCTGGGAGACTAAGGAGTAGCTCTACATCTTCAGGTGCATCTAGTAGCACTACAGGTAAAGACAAAGGTAAGAATAAAGTGTCAGATGGCATTGATGCAGTTCTTGATGGAGACTCCAATGGCTCAGAGAGCTTGGATGATGAGCTTGGCATTCCTTCAGTGAGGACTCTAGGGGTGCAGAGAGCACGCGTCAATGCAAAGACTCCATTGAGTGATCCAGTGGTACACAGGTCTAGCAGGGTGAGATACCCTATTAACAGATTTGGTTTTGAAGGTTATACAGTTCACCATTATGCTTATATGGTGAAAGTGATTGAGAATGTTGAGCCCACATGTTTTGAAGAGGCTGTTGGTCATGCTCATTGGGATGCAGCAATGGATGAGAAGATGGCTGCATTAGAGGCCAATAAGACTTGGGATCTAGTATCATTGCCGAAGGGCAAGAAAGATATTGGATGTAAGTGGGTTTATAAGATTAAGCACAATGCAAATGGTTCTATTAGTAGGTACAAAGCTAGGCTGGTTGCAAAAGGCTATGCCTAGACATATGGCATAGATTATGAAGAAACCTTCAGTCCAGTTGCTAGGATGGCAACTGTCAGATGTGTGATTTCTTTGGCAGCAGTCAAAGGTTGGAGGTTGCAGCAAATGGATGTGAAGAATGCCTTCTTGCATGGTGATTTGCAGGAAGAAGTGTATATGGATTAGCCAGCAGGTTATGAAGATTTAGAGCATCCCACGTATGTGTGCAGGTTGAAGAAGGCGCTCTATGGGCTCAAGCAAGCACCTAGAGCATGGTCTGACAAGATCAGAGAGTATCTTGTCAATATTGGCTTTTATGTTTCTGATGCTGATCACTCACTTTATGTAAGAAAGGGAGATGCAGGTTTGGTTATCATAGTCATCTATGTGGATGACTTGAATATTACATGTGATAGTGATAGTGGGATTGCTGAAGTCAAGGACTTTTTGAAGAGGAAGTTTGAGATGAAGGATTTAGGTGGGCTAAGGTACTTCCTTGGCATTGAGGTGATTAGATATGATGATGGTATATGGCTGTCCCAAAGACAGTATGGCTTGGATATGTTGTCCAAGTATGGTATGATAGCATGCAAACCACTTTCAGTCTCGTTGGAGCAGAATGTAAAGTTGAGTGCTGATGTTGGGGATGTGATAGAAGACCCTACTATGTTCAGGAGGATAGTCGGGAGTTTGATCTATATGACCATTACAAGGCCAGACTTGAGCTACGCTGTTGGTCTTGTGAGTCAGTTTATGCAAGTACCTAGAAAGCCACATTTGGATGCAGTCAGACGCATATTGAGATATGTGAATTCCACATTACATTATGGACTTTTCTATGAGGTAGGTACAGATGTACATGTATTTGGATACACAGATGCAGATTGGGCTGGTAGCATGCCTGATAGACGATCTACCAGCGGATAGATGTTCTCTCTTGGTAGTGCAACAGTTACTTGGAGCAACAAAAAGTAATCTACAGTTGCTTTGTTGAGTACAGAGGCTAAGTATAGAGGTGCTGCTGTTGCAGCATGTGAGGTAGTATGGCTGCAAAAGTTATCGGCTGATTTAGATGTGCAAGTGGAAGGTTCAGCTGTCATTTATTGTGACAACATGAGCAGTATACAGTTGGCTAGGAACCCTGTGTTCCATGCCAGGACAAAACATATTGAGGTACACTACCACTTTGTGAGAGAGAAGGTACTAGAAGGTGAGATTGACTTGGTGTATGTCAGCACATAGGATCAGATAGCTGACATCTTCATGAAGTCATTGGGTACAGAGAAGCTTCAAAAGTTTCGAAGCTTACTTGGAGTTACAGAGATGCAGTTGAGCTTGAGGGGGAGTGTTGAGATGACAAGCTCAACACATGCGGACATTAATGATGGACCGCCTGGTTAGATGGGTCCACACGTCTACACTTAGCACATTGGTGATTATTATGACTCTCACATGGCCACTGACTCATTACTTATTATATTTAGGTTATTACACCTATTTATAGCTGGCATAGTTATAGCGCCAGTCGACTAGTGTAGTCGGTTATGCATTTTTTGACTTAGTAGGCCACTTTCCTTTATGTTGTATCTTATCTATACTTTGTGTACATTGTAAAGTGTGTGTAAGAAGAAGAAGAAACCAACAAGAAAACGTTTTGGCCTCCATCTCTCTTCTTATCTCTTGAGTGAGCTTCTCTTTGTGCATTCTGTGTGTGTTCGGCGCAGCATCTTGAGCAAGTCCCCCCACCACGCGATTCTTGACAAAGCACCTAGGATTCTAGAATAATGCAAGAATCAATAACAAGGATTCAAAGCATCACTAGCTCTCTCTCAATCTCATCGAATGCAAATGAGCTCTCTCTTCCCCTTTTTTCACCTTTTCTGTTCTCTCTTTTCTCCCTTCACACTCTATTTTTCTCATTAGACACAAAAAATATCTTTCCTTTCTTTCCTTGTTTTCCTGTTTCCTGGTTATTGAGAGAGTTATCCTTTCCTTCTTTTGTCCTTATCTCCCAAGCCTTAATGTCTCAAATCTAATCAAAATGCATAATCCTACTCTAATCAATGTATAGAAAGCTTCCTAAACTTAAACTAATCCACAAAAGAAATTGAATAGTCTCCGACTCACTTGCTTCCTACCTAAAACCAAAATGTGGGAGCTCTTGATGAGCCACCAAGACCTAGGGATCACTTATTGTTTCAAGTGTTTCAAGCCAAGTGCAATGGCTACCTCTCTCACATAGCTATGCACACTCTCCCACCTAAGAGTGTAATGAGCTTACCTTCATGCTCGGTTGAGTTTCCTCCTCCCTCAAGCTCTCTAGTAGCTCCACGATCCAAGCCACAAGCTCAATCCTCAATCTCCAAGCTCCAAGCTCCATTGTCGCACACGAGATAAGAGGAAAGAAGAGAGGAGAAGATGGAGAGCTTCTTCACCATGGTCCCTCCCCCTCACACACTCCCTCTCTCAAGCATAAGCACAAGCAAGAAGAAGAAGAAGAAGAATACTAGTTTTGGTCACACACAAGAATGAGCTTCTTCATTCACTTTTTGCCTTCTTATACATGCCCTACTTCTCTTGGGCACCATCCCTTTTTTACGTGATTAACCATTCTAGCCTAGGTCCTCTTTCCCTATTCCCTTCCTATTTACATTGTTCCTTCACCCAAGCCCTACTTCTCTTGGGCACCATCCCTTTTTTACGTGACCAACCATTCTAGCCTAGGTCCTCTTTCCCTATTCCCTTCCTATTTACATTGTTCCTTCACCCATGCCCGTCTACATTTACAAATTGCACAAGAGGGAGCTTGGCGCTCTTTTACAAGGATTTAGGGTGTGCCTTTATATTCAAAATGTTCCTTTCCCCTTTTGCACTTGCATTGGGATTTTGAGTTTGCTTCTTGTGCTTTTGGCTCTTTTCCTCATGTTTTTCCATTGGGATACATTTTTTTGCTTTGTCTTGCATCTTTTTGATTATCTTTTACTTTTTATTACTTCTTTGCACCGGGGTTAACAAAAGGATATGACATTATCTCATGAACTTTGGTCCTTCTGCAATCAAGTGTAGCCCACAAGTAGCTATCTACTTTAAAATATGTATAGCTAAAGTTCCAACATCTAGCAAAATATATATCTCCTTCATCAAAATCTAGGCATGATTATGGGTATTCTACTAGTGTGCTACAATGCACTTTTTAGTAGTGTCATTGACATAAAAATTAGAATACTTATTCATGCTTTCAATCTAACCTATTATTTAATGATTCAATTATATAAATAATAGGAGTTGTGAGGAGTTAAACAACCCTAATAGGTCCTCGTATACAATATAAGATGTGAAATGGTAGACTATAACGTTTATTGCTTGCTTTTATTAACTTGCTTTCTTTTTGCTACTTGGTGTTTCTATTATCTAATAGGATAGTGTAGGATTAGATGAGATAAGGGATAGATTAGGAGGAAGGAAACCATCCAAGAATCTCATTAAAATCATAAAAAATAACAAATTATGTGTACAATTTTTTTAGTGTTTAACACGTCTTTCCCTATGCATGACAATCATTTTGAAGCATGGAATACACAAAAATAACTAGAAACAAAAACTACTTTCAAAGGCCAAAAAACCAATAAATTCACTCTCTTTTGAATGCATAACATGTTGTGATACATGCATAATCATTCTATCCCATGATCAGAAAGCGAGCTGTGCAAGAAGTGTCGGAAACCTCTGCAGAAGAAGAGTCAAGCATCCCCGAGTCCATGACATCTACGAGATAAGCGATTCTGCAGCTCCATACAATGGAGCAATCCAAGAATCCTTCGCATAAAGCAAGCACAACTCATCAGTGCACAACTGTAAAGCATCAGAGTCAGCATAACATCAGGGTGGCACATACAAGACAATGGAGAGCAGTCAAACTCTCTAGAGTCAATCACTGAAAGAGAGCCAACATCCCGGACACTCGTCCAATGGGGTCTCAAGACTACATGTGCCTTAGCGAAGTGGAAGATTGACATATGGCTAGCTATCCAGCCTATAAAACTACAAGAAAACAGCCCTCATGAGCCTGTAAGAGGTTTAGCAACTGACCACCAACATCCTGACCCTGACTGCTATGCATAGCTATGTCATGTGGGCCAATAAGTGCCTCATTTTCAGCAGAAATAGCTTGCTGTAATGGCACTATAGCTGTTGTAAAATCAACCACAAAGCATACTGAATGCTCATCAAGAGGCTTCAGAGGTGTCTGCGTCTCATAGAAGATAGCATAACGGCTACGTATGACCTGCTGGGCATCCAAATCCCATAATCTGTAGGCCTTAAAGTCACCATCTCCATAACCAAGGAGGATACATCTATGTGGCATAGGCTCATGTGGCATATGTACAAATGCCTGGCGGCCAAACATCCTCAAGTAATCATAGGAGGGCTGCATGCCACTCCATGCCTCATGGGGTGTAATACCATCCAAGGTCAAGCACAATGTCTTGTTAACCAAATAGATTGCTGTCATAAGGGCCTCAGCCCAAAAGCCATAAGACAACCCAGTTGTGGTAAGCATAGAAGCAACCTTGTCCTATAAGGTCAGGCACATGCCATGAGCAATCCCATAATATCGTGGGCACAAGAAATCAATGCCATACTGTTGACAAGAGGTCTGAAAGCTGGGAAAGAGAGCATGACTCTCATAATCCATTTGCAAGCACCTAGGCCTGCTACCAGTAGAATCCATAAACCTGTCAAGCATAACTGCATCATCCTCAATCTGCACTGAGGGAAAAGCCCAAACACGGTGGGTAGCATAATCAACAAAGGTCACAAAGTACGATGCTCCACCAAGTGACTGGGAAGGCATAAGTCCATGTACTGCACACAATGGTCAAGATCTAGAGGAGCATGCCTCATACGATCTCGCCATAAGCCAAGGGGGCTCTGCAAGGACCAAGAGTACACTCAATGTAAGCATCAAGATCTGTAAATGATATAGGAGGAGGCAGCAATGAGTCTAAACGAGACAAGATCTCCATCTCTCTGTGGACCATATGGCATAGGCGATAATTCCATAACAATGCCAAGATCTCCATCTCTCTGTGGTGCATATGGCCTAGGCGATAATTCCATAACAATGCATGTGGTATCCGGATAATTGCAACCATAGAATCTCTCACATGAGAGATGTTAACCCCAAGTCAAGAAGGCGGAAAAATGAATGAACAAGTAGAAAAAGGATGGAAAAAGAGCAAAGACATGTAGGCGGCCTCTAAAGCTAAGCTGGGGCCAAAAGTGTAATTTTAAATGAAAGGCGTCTCAAAAAACTCCAAAAACTTGTGTAAAAGAGCGCCAGGCTCCCTCCTATGTCAAGTATAAAATATTAGACGGGTGTAGACTAGAGGCATAAGGCTAGAAGAGGAAATAGAGAAAGGACCTTGCCACAACGACCGGTAATGTAAAAAAAAGGGATGGGTGCCCATGGGATTTTAAGGCTTGTATATAAAGTTCAAAAAGTGAATGGAAGCTCATTCTTTTGTGTGTGGCTAACAAGAGTTCTCTTCTTCTTCTCTTCTTCTCTTCTCCTTGCTTGTGTGTGCTCTTGAGGGAGGGAGTGTGAGAGTGTGAGAGAGTGAGTGTGTGGGAGTGAGGGATCAAGAGGGTGAAGTTTTTCACCATCTCCTCTTCTCTTCGTCTCTTCTCTTCTCTTGCGCGCCCGGCTATGGTGGATGGAGCTTGGAGATGGAGAAGGCTTGAGGATGCTTGAGCTAGCATCTAGGATCGTGGAGCTACCAGTGTGTGTGAGGGAGGAGGCAACTCATATCGCATCAAGGTAAGATCACTACACTCTTAGGATCGACGGCGCGTCGGCTAGGTGAGAGATAGCCATTAGTGCTCGGCTTGGAATGCTTGAAACAATAAGCGATCCGTGGGTCTTGGCGGTTGAGCGTGAGCTCCCACATTTTGGTTCTGTTGTCGGAACCAGCAGAATCAAGCTTGAGCACTTGCATGCCTCATATTGAGCACTGAAGTAAGGGATTCATCCCCCGAAACAGAGCTTGAGATAGGTAGGAAGTTTGGGTGTTTTGATCTTCAAAGCAAGTAAGTGTTTTGGGTTAGTTAGTTTGTTTGATAATTGGAAAAATGGAGAAATCATTTTAGTTTGTTGCTTTGGATTCTTGTTGCATTTAGCGTAGGATAGGATTAGGAAATCTAATCGGGAAAGGGTAGGGTTTACCGTTGCAAAACAGGGCATAAATCGTGCAAAAAATGGCAAAAAGCTTGCTTGGGATGCTTAATGTCAGTAAGTGAGTGATTGGGAACATCAAAACCTTACCCAGGAAGGGGTTTAAGAGCCAAGAGGCCAAGGGAGAGAGCTCATTTGCAACCATTGCACAGAGAGAGAGAGAGAGAGAGAGAGAGAGAGAGAGAGAGAGAGAGAGAGAGAGAGAGAGAGAGAGAGAGAGATCCTGCAAAGATTCGATTTGATCTCGTCATCGGAGAGCCTACCGCTCACCTCAGGTATACCAATCACTTCCTTTGGCACCCCATTTAGGATCTGGAAGTTTGTGCTTGGAGTGATTGTCTAAGTCGTGAGATTTGATTGAAATTGTCATCGCACGGCATTCATCGTGCCACGTTCGGCCTGTTAGAAGTCAAGCTCTCCCGTCAGTCCGTCTTTATGTATGACTGACATTTGTGACAGCTAGTGTGCAGCTGTCTGCATGTGACTACATTGAATAAGTTGGTTTAGCTAGTCGATGACCTGACTAAAGTTAGTTAGTGAGCTAGTCAGTCTAGTTACACTTACACTAGGTTACTCTTTGTAGTGTGGGTATTACTCTAGTGTTGAATAATGAAGGAGAAGAAGAAGAACCTGATGGTTCTCTGTTAGCTCCATCCCTGTCTCTCTCTCCCCTCTTTCAACTTGGTATCAGAGCGGGACTTGGTGGACTCCGTGAAGCTGGAGGAAGTGAAGAGGACCTGACTTAGGTTTTTCCCTGCATTAAACAAGCTGCCATTGTGGGATGCAGGTGAGCATTTGTTCATTGCATACTCCAGGGTGAAGATCAGTGCTTGTGCCTTGTTGGGAGCCTTGAGGAGGCCAAGAAGACCACATCAGAGTGTGTATCACTCACTACCATCATCATCATCTTTAGAAGCGTGCTGAAATCTAGGTTTACAGGCAACGTGAACTGTGCCTGTTTGCTGTCATCATTTGTTGGGCTGCACTTCATCAAATGCTAGTGTCTTTGGTCATCAAATGCTTGGTTATGTCATATATGAATTGCTTTGAGATTGCAAGAAGAAAATGCTTGACTTTGAGCTCTGACATGAGCTGATATCAGAGTGGGCAGATCTGAAAAAAAAGGGCATGCACTGTTGTATACACAGCATACATGGTATATGCAACACATTGAAGAGCTTTGGAAGCTCTCTGACAAGCCCAGAAGCACTCTTGGATCATAGGTATATGCTGGAGGTCATATGTACCTGTTGTGATCCACTGCAAGATGATTTTGGTAACTGAAATACTCAGATGTGGAGCATTTCAGACAGGCTGAAATTTGTCATTTAACATGGAGAGCAAGCATTTGTTCTTTACTGAAGCATAGTGTGACATTTGGTGTCATCTATGAGATGTATGTACTGACATATGTATGTCAGAATGTTCATGGGTTGAGAAAAGCATTAAATGCTACTGAATGCTGACATTTTTGGAGCTGAACCAAATGCAATCTTGTTTTTTTGGCTGAATACAAATTGCAGAAGTAATGTATGACTTTGCTCATTAGAGACATACAGTCTATGGTCACTACATAGTCATGCATTGACCTTGTCATACTAGAGCAAATGTATAGTTTGGTTTGAAGACACTTTGAAGCGGTTTGAAGCTGGTTATGCTGTTTTTTTGGTTGACTGCAACCTGCAAACAAAACTATTGACACTTGTACTTGCTGATTATGCACTGTTTCGTGCTTCTATGCTCATGTCTGGAGTGACATATGTACTTGCAGTCATTTGAGAAGACTTGGGACATATATGACATGTGTGCATGTTGTTTTTGGCATTGAAAGTACTGCAGTTAATCACAGTTTACAGGTTTAGACTATATGTTTTTGGACCCTGGTAGTGGATTTGCAGGAGTTCAATCTGAAGCAAGTACATGACATATGTATTGACAGTTATTTCTACGAGTTGGACCACTTGATTGTGGACTATTTTGGGCTGATACTGGGCTGAAATTTACTGGTTTTTTATTACAATTAATTGCAGAAAATTGTCATCAACTGTAGTGGACTGAACTTAGTCTGAACTTAGTCAGTCGGACTTATTGACTTGCAGGGAGTCAGGCATTTGACATACAGTCTGTTGCATCATGGCTAATGCACATGGGACTGATAATATCACGCAAATAGTTGGAGAAAAGCTAGACAACAAAAACTTTGCATTATGGAAATTCAGAATGAAAAATTTTCTGGTTGGCAGAGGATATTGGGACTTATGCACAGGAGATGAAGCAGCTCCTGAATTGCCTGAAGCAAATGCAACAAATGAACAGAAGAGAGCTCACAGGTTATGGACTAAAAGAGCATGTAAGGTACTGCATTGGTTTTCACTATGTATATCCGATGCTATGGCTATTCAAATCACTGGCTGTGTGTCTCCGAAGGATGCTTGGGATATACTGATGAGAAATTATGGAACCATGACACATGCACGGAAGATCTAGTTGAAATAGTAGTTCAATAATATGTCTAGAAATGGCAGGAGCATCCAGGTGTATACCACGGAGATCAAGACCATAGCTGATCAGTTAGCTACCATTGGTTCAAGGGTATTAGAAGATGATATGATTGCTATTGCATTGAATAGTTTAGGGAAAGAATACAAAGCATTTGACACTTCCATCTCAGTTAGAGCAGATCCCCCTGACTGGGAAGAACTGGTTGCATTGTTGCTGCATGAGGAGGTCAAACTTGGCCTAAATACAGGTTCCAGTGCCTCTCAGAGCAGAGACACTATGTTATACTCTAGCCAACGTGGCAGAGGAGGCAGAGGCCGTGGTTCATATCGAGGTCGTGGCAACACTCGTAATTCCTATGGACAGTAGCAGCAGCAGGGAAATTGGCATGGTGCCAATACACAGGGCCAACGAGGATCTAGTGGTTTTAGAGGTAGGGGGAGATCACCTCGAGGAAGAGGAGGTGGATCTGGATCTTGGCAGTCTTCTGATCAGTCCAACAGGGACAAAGATTGCCATTATTGTGGCAGGTATGGGCACATAGTGAAGGAATGTTACAAAAAGCAGAATGACATGAAGGCAAAAGGGAAACAACATGGGCATTATGCATCCTCTAGTGGTGGGTAGGATGACCAGGTTGATAGACTCTTTGCCATGCAACATGTGTCCAAGACTGCGTCAAGGCAGAACAGAGATGATAGGTGGTACATTGACTCTGGTGCATCAAACCACATGACTCCGCATGGAGAGTGGTTTGATGAGATGGTTGCAGGTACACATGGTCATGTATGTACTGGGGATGACACCCAACATGACATAAAGCATAAAGGGATTGTTCCATTGATGATGCCTGATGGCAAGAAGAAAGGCCTGCATGATGTCTTACATGTACCGACCATAACGAAGAATTTGTTGTCTGTGGGTCAAATGGCAGAACATAATCTGCAAGTGAGGTTTAACAAGGATGGATGTTTCATTGAGGAGTATGGAAATGGTTGCAAGCTAATTGCCAAGGGCAGAAGGGATGGCAGGATGTTTACTTTGGAAGCGACCATTCCTGAACTTAAAGCAGCTATGTTTGCTCATGATGAGAGTGCCATCAGAGATGTAGAGATTTGGCACAAGAGAATTGGACATGTAAATGTACAGAAGCTGAAATCCATGTAGCAGAAGGTAGTCGTACTTGGATTACCGAAATTCAAGTATAATGACTTTGGGCATATGTGTACTGCATGTCAGTTTGGGAAGCAGGCACGATTTCCTTTCATGAGATATGTACAAAACAGCACTAGGCCTTTGCAGTTGGTGCACTCTGATGTCTGGGGACCGTCGCATAATGCATCTTTTGGAGGTGCACGGTACTATGTCTCATTTATTGATGATTTCAGCAGGTACACTTGGCTGTACATTTTGAAGCATAAAGATGAGGTGTTTGAAGTCTTTAGAGACTTTAAAAAACATGCTGAAAATGAAATTGACTGCTACATATCATGCTTGAGATCAGATGGAGGAGGTGAATATGTATCCAAAGAATTTGACAGATATCTTGCCAAGTATGGGATCAGAAGGCAGCTCACATGTAGCTATACACCACAACAGAACGATGTTGCAGAACGGAAGAATAGAGTCTTAATGGAGTCAGCAAGAGCTATGCTAAATGAGAAGTGTTTGCCTAATGCCTATTGGGCTGAAGCAGTAATGACTGCAGTTTATGTGCTGAATCGCACTCCTACAACAGGAATACATGCAGTCACCCCTTATGAGAAACTGTATGGTCATAGGCCTGACATCAGGCACTTGAAAGTCATTGGATGTATTGTGTATGTACATATACCAGATGAGAAGAGGAAGAAATTGGATCCTAAGGTAGTGAAGAGTGTATTTTTGGGATATGCACAGGAACGGAAAGCATGCAAGTGTTATGTACCTTCTGTTGCAAAGATGTCAACCATACGTACAATAATTGCCTTGGCTGCTGCAAAAGGCTAGAAATTGCAGTAGATGGATGTCAAGAATGCATTCCTCAACGGTGATTTAGCAGAGGATGTATATATGGTTCAGCCGGAAGGGTATGAGCACCCTGATTTTCAGCATTATGTGTGCAAGCTGAAAAAAGCACTATATGGGCTGAAGCAGGCTCCGAGAGCCTGGCATGCTAGGATCAGCAGCTACTTGCAGAGCCTTGGATTTGTTGTTGGCAGGGCTGATCACAGCCTGTTCACAAAGAAGACTGACAGTGGCCTGGTAGTGCTGGTCATATATGTTGATGACCTGATAATTACTGGAGATGATGACATGGGAATTCAGCATGCAATGAAGATGCTAAAATCTAAATTTGACATGAAAGATCTAGGAGATCTGAAGTATTTCTTGGGTATTGAGGTTGTACTAGCTGAAAATGGTTTATGGCTGATGCAGAAGCACTATGCCATGGAAATGCTTAAGAAGTATGGCATGGCTGAATGCAAACCACTGGATATACCTCTGGATCAAAATGTAAAGCTAGACATGAACACTGGGGCTGAAGTTGAAGATATGACTATGTACAGGCAGATGGTTGGCAGTCTGATTTACTTAACCATCACTAGGCCTGACTTGAGCTATGCTGTAGGGCTGATAAGCCAGTTTATGCAGAAGCGGAGGAAGCCGCACTTGGATGCAGTTAGATGTTCAAAGAGGAGAGAGAGATAGGGAAAACACCATATCCATGAGCCTTCAGGCTCTCAAGCTCATTCCTTCATTTCCACACACTAAACTGAAAAGCACACACACTCTACAAGATAAAGTGACCTAGTGTAAATGTAGACTAGATGGACTAACTCTGGTCAGGTCACTAACTTACTACTAACCCGACTTATTTAATGTAGTCACATGTAGACAGCTGTACACACTAGCTATCATAGATGTCGGTCATAGATGAAGACATACTGACGGTGAGCTTGATTTCTAACACTCCCCCTCAAGCTCAAAAACAAAACTCAAATCATCTGCATCACTCCAAGTAGCTGTCTAAAGTGAATGAACTTATCTTTACCAAGTGATTTGGTAAAGATGTCTGCTACCTGGTCTTCAGTCTTCACATGCTCCAAGTCAATCTGATCTGCTAAAACCATTTCCCTGATGAAATGATAGTGAACCTCAATGTGTTTTGATCTTGCATGATAAACAGGATTGCTTGCTAACATAATACTGCTCAAATTATCACAATACAGCTTGACTTTGCTGTCCAAGTGTACTCCCAAGTCATTCAGCAACTTCTGTAACCACTTAGCTTCACAGGCCACTAAGGCTGCACCACGATACTCTGCTTCCGTACTAGACAATGCAACTGTAGGCTGTTTCTTACTCTGCCAACTCATCATGCTACTACCCAATCCAAATGCATAGCCACTGGTTGACCTCCTGTCATATGTGCAACCAGCCCAGTTAGCATCAGTGTACCCCATCAAGTCAAGGGATTTCCCATATGCATAAAACAGCCCATGATCTGTGGTACTCTTTACATATCTCAAAATTCTTCTGACTGCATCCAAGTGTGGTTTGCGAGGCTTCTACATGAACTGACTGATCAGCCCCACAGCATAACTCAAGTCAGGTCTAGTGATCGTGAGATAGATCAAGCTGCCTACCATCTGTCTGTACATAGTAACATTCTCAATCTCTGTCCCAACATCAATCTGTAGCTTGACATTCTGCTCCAAAGGCGTATCCATAGGCTTGCAATTAGCCATACCATATTTCTGTAACATGTCATAAGCATACTGCTTCTGTAGCAGCCATATGCCTTGAGGTGTAGAGACAACCTCAATCCCCAAAAAGTATTTCAACTCTCCAAGGTCCTTGACCTTAAATTCAGTCTGTAAATATGTCTTTATTTCAGCAATCCCATTTTCATCATCTCCTGTAATGATTAAGTTATCAACATAGACAACTAGGAAAACATAGCCATTATCTGTCTTTTTCACAAACAGACTATGATCAGCATCTCCCAATCGGAAACCATGTTGCTGTAAATAACTGCTGATGCGAGCATTCCATGCTCTGGGTGCTTGTTTCAGCCCATATAATGCCTTTTTCAGCCGACATACATGTGCTGGAAATTCTGGATGTACATAGCCTTCAGGCTGTTCCATGTAAACCTCTTCCTGTAATTCTCCATTGAGAAATGCATTCTTTACATCCATCTGCCATAGTTTCTAGCCTCTAGCTGCTGCCAAAGCAATCACAGTTCTAACTGTAGCCATCTTTGCTACAGGGCTGAAAGTCTCCTCATAATCAAGACCATACTGCTGCGCATACCCTTTTGCAACCAGCCTGGCCTTATATCTTTCCAATGATCCATCTGATTTACATTTTACCTTATACACCCACTTGCATCCAATAGGTGTTTTGCCCTCAGCCAACTGTACCAAATCCCATGTACCATTTTCAGCCAAAGCTGAATATTCCTCATCCATAGCAGCACGCCAATTCTCATCTGCAACTGCCTCATCAAACTTACTTGGTTCTCTAAAACCTGTTACTTTCATTATATAAGCATAATGACAGGCTGAATATCCAGTGTAAGTATACCTGTCAACATGTCGTCTGACCCTCTCTGATCTCCTGAGTTGTGGCTCACTGTGAGCTTGCCTCTCATGAGGCGGCACATAACGGCTCTGTCTAGCACCTGGCGTCATAACAGACGGAATCCCCAATTCACTATCTAAGCTGTCAGTGCTAGATGAATCATAACCTGCAGTGAGTGGACCTGTTACATTTTCAAAAACCTTTTCTTTTCCCTTATCTGTTCTCCCCCTCACTGACATATTCGTGTCAGTGGATGCAGTAGTGCGACTCCGTAATCGTCCTGTCCAAGGACTCACTGTAGATGATACATCACCTGTCTGACTAGTCATGGAACTCTCTGCAGGAGCATTTTCAGCATGACTCATACTGGGTGAGCCATCAGTAGGCACTGGAACAGGATTCCCATACCAAGATGCTAACTCATCAAATACTACATCTCTGCTTATGAGTGTCTCATGCGTAGAAGATACATAACACTTATATGCTTTCCGTTCCTGTGCATATCCAATAAACACACTTTTCACTGCCTTAGGATCCAATTTCTTCCTCTTCTTATTCGGTATATGCACATATGCAATGCTGCCAAATACCTTCAAGTGTGAAATATCAGGTTTATGACCATACAACCGTTCATACGGAGTGGCATCATGAATCCCTGCTGTAGGGGTTTGATTCAGCACATATACAGCAGTCACCACTGCTTCAGCCCAATAACCATTTGGCAGACATTTTTCATTCAGCATAGCTCTAGCTGACTCCATCAAAACCCTGTTTTACCTCTCTGTAACACCGTTTTGCTGCGGTGTATAACTGCATGTGAGCTGTCTTCTGATCCCATGTTTAGCAAGATACCTGTCAAAGTAGTTTTGAGACATATTCACCTCCTCCATCTGATCTCAAACATGATATGTAACAGCCCAATTCATTTTCAGCATGTTTCTTGAAGTCTTTGAATGCATCAAACACATCATCCTTATGTTTCAAGATATAAAGCCAAGTGTACCTGCTGAAATCATCAATAAATGAGACATAATATCGTGCACCGCCAAAAGAAGCATTATGTGAGGGACCCCAGACATCAGAGTGTACCAACTATAAAGGCCGAGTGCTGTTTTTTACATGTCTCATGAAAGGAAACCGTGCCTGCTTCCCAAACTGACATGCAAGGCATACATGACCAAAATCATTATACTTGAATTTAGGTAATCCAAGTACTACTTCTTTCTATTGCATAGATTTCAGCTTTTGTACATTGACATGTCCAATCCGCTTGTGCCAAATCTCTACATCCCGAATGGCACTCTCATCATGTGCAAACATGGCTACCTTGAGTCCCGGAATGGTCGCATCCAATGTAAACATCCTGCCATCCCTTCTGCCCTTGGCAATTAACTTGCAGCCATTTCCATACTCCTCAATGAAACACCCATCTTTGTTGAACCTCACTTGCAAATTCTTGTTCTGCCATTTGACCCACAGATAACAGATTCTTTGTTATGGTTGGTACATGTAATACATCATGCAGGCCTTTCTTCTTGCCATCAGGTATCATAAGAGGAACAATCCCTTTATGCTTTATGTCATGTTGGGTGTCATCCCCGGTACATACATGACCATGTGTACCTGCAACCATCCCATCAAACCACTCTCCATGTGGGGTCATGTGGTTTGACGCTCCAGAGTCAATGTACCAACTGTCATCTCTATCATGTCTCGATGCATTTTTAGATACATGCTGCATGGCAAAGAGTCTATCAACTGACTCATCATGAGCACCACTAGAAGATGCATAGTGCCCATGCTGTCTGCCCTTTGCCTTCATATCTCCTTGCTTCTTGTAACAATCCTTTGCAATATGCCCATACCGGCCACAATAATGGCAGTCCTTGTCCCTATTGGACTGATCAGATGCCTGCCATGAACCAGAACCACCACCTCTACCTCAGGGTGATCTCCCCCTGCCTCTAAACCCACCAAATCCACATTGGCCTTGTGTATTTGCACCATGCCAATTACTCTGCTGCTGCTCCTGTCCATAAGTATTACGAGTGTCACCACGACCTCGAAATGAACCACGACCTCTAGATCCTCTGCCATGCTGGCTAGAGTACAACACAGTGTCTCTACTCTGAGATGCACTAGAACCTGTATTCAAACCAAGTTTGACTTCCTCATGCAGTAACAAAGCAACTAGCTCTTCCCAGCTAGGGGGCTCTTCTCTGACAGAAATGGAAGTGTCAAAAGCTTTGTACTCTTTGCCTAAGCCATTCAAAGCAACATCAATCATATCATCTTCTGATACACTTGAGCCAATAGTAGCAAGTTTATCAGCTATGGTCTTAATCTCCGTGGTATACGTCTGAATGCTCTTGCCATTCCTAGACATGTTGTTGAACTGCTGTTTCAACTGGATCTTTCTTGCATGTGTCATGGTTCCATAATTTTTCATCAGTATGTCCCAAGCATCCTTCGGAGTCTCACATCTAGTGATTTGAATTACCATAGCATCAGATATACATAAGGAAAACAAATGTAGCACCTTGCATGCTCTTTCATTCCATAGCCTGTAGGCTCTTTTCTGCTCATTTGTTGGATTGTGTGCAGGCAACTCAGGAGCAACTTCATCTCCTGTACATAAATCCCAATAACCTCTTCCAACCATAAAGTTTTTCATTCTGAATTTCCATAATGTAAAGTTCTTATTATCAAACTTCTCTCCAACTATCTGAGTGATATTGTCAGTCCCATGTGCATTATCCATGATGCAATAGACTGTCTATCAAGTGCTTGACTCCCTGCAGTCCAATAAGTATGACTGACTAAGTTCAGTCCTTAACAGTTTATGAAGTTTTCTGCACTAAATTGCAAAAAAAAACCAGGGTATTTCAGCCCATTGACACCCCAAAACAACCCACAAACAAGTGGTCTCAACTGTAGATATAACTGTCAATACATAAGCTATGTGTTCGCTTCAGCTTAAGCTTCTGTAACCTCACTGCCAGGGAACATACATGTAGTCTGAAAATTGTAAACTGTGAGTAACCAGCAGCAATTTCAAGTCCAAAACTGAGTGGTAATCATGTCATACATGTTCCAAATGTTGAGATATCGAGCTCCACTCGTGATACGCCAGGGTGACCGTTGTGCATTTATGTCACCGACGTGTTAGTTGCAGATGCGGTTGGTACACCGCCCATGAATAATAGCTACATGATAGCTATCCTTATCTACTCTAGTTTGTGGCTCAGTTAGTATGCAACCTTAGTTAGTTGAGTTTGCTTTGAGATCCATATAGAGGGTTCTTCTATTTCTTTGTACTTGAGTTCTTTTGGCTTACACAACTAAGAAGAGGAAAACTGTTTTCAGCCTCCACCCGTGTGTGTCTTCCCCCATTGTGCAAGCAAGAAAGCTTCAAGCGAGACTCCTTCCTTCTCTCCCACAATCTTGACATGGTATCAGAGCCTTGTTCGTGGTAAGGAGCTCAAGAAAGCAAGCCAAGCTCGCGGTGTTCTGGTAAGAGGAGCAGTGTTGCTTTCATTTTCTGTTTTGGGAGCAGATCTCTGCAGGTAGCACAGCCGGAAATTGCAGGAGTGCATTGTCTCAAGTTGAGACGCCCTTCGCACTGAAGCAAGAGGGCAGTATATGCTGCGGGAGAGAGCTTTAGCTCTAGGCGACCCTGTTTTTTTGATTTGAGGCCATTTCAGGGCCTGTTTTGGAGGCGGAAGTTTTCTGCACGCACTCAGGAAAAAGCCCTGTTTTATGCTGTGCGACCACTGTTCTACAGGTCGGTAAAAAGTTACCACAGAAATTGCATCGTATGCTTGTGCGCAGAGACATTGGGAGTTACAGAATCATCCCTGTTGCCTGTTGATGCAAAATCGTCACTAGGAAGTGACTGTGTGGTCAAATACCACTTTCGCCAGTTTTGCAGATTTGCTCTTGTGAGGGTGAAGCTGTGTTTTTTGCAGTGACAGAATTTTTTGCAGTATTCTGTAATGGCATCTGATTCTCTCTCACAGATTGTCACTGAAAAGCTTGACAAGAACAACTTCCAAGCATGGAAGTTTAGAATGACGAATTTCCTTATGGGAAAAGGATATTGGGAGTTTGTTGCAGGAAATGAAGAAGAACCAGTTCTTCCTGATGTTCCCAATCAACAGCAAATGCAGGCATTTAAAGCATGGCATGAGAGAGCCAGGAAAGTTATGTATTGGCTGTCTATCAGCATTTCAGACTCTATGATTGTGCATATTCAGGATGCAAGTACGCCAAAGGAGGCATGGGATACTTTGTCAAAAATGTATAGCACAAATACGCAAGCCAGGAAAATGCAGCTCAAGCAAGAGTTGCACAATGTGCAAAGAGAAAATATGAGCATCAACGACTACCACATGAAGGTGAAGAAGATTGCAGATGCACTTGCTTCCATTGGGTCACCAGTGGAAGATGATGATTTAGTTTCTGTGACCTTGAATGGTCTAGGAAAGGATTATGCACAGTTTCGGACATCCATTTCAGTTCGTGAAAGATTTCCTGATTTTGAGGAGCTGATTGCTCTTCTAATTTCTGAGGAGCAAAGAAATGGTGGTGCATCTTCTTCAGGAGGAACTTCAAAAGAAGCTGTCTTCTACTCAAATGCTGGAAGAGGTAGAGGCAGAGGTAGAGGAGGCCGATATGGAGGTCGTGGTAGAAATCAGAATATGCAGCAAACTCAAGAAAACCAGTCCTATGGAGGAGGACGTGGTAACTCTAGAGGCAGGGGGAGCCAAAGAGGTCGTGGTGGATGGCAAAGAGGTCAAAATGCAAACAGTAATGTTGAATGCTACTACTGTGGTAAAATGGGTCATATGGCTAAAGACTGCTATAAAAAGCAGAATGACATCATGAATGGAAAACTGCAACAAGGGAATTATGCATCTTCTAGCAGACAGGGTGATGACAGAAATGAGCATCTGTTTATGGTGCAGCACATGAACAATTCTGTGACAAGTGCAGAAGAAAGCAACGATGTATGGTATGTTGACTCAGGTGCATCAAACCATATGACAGGTCATGCAGAATGGATGGAGGATGCAAGGAAAATGGAAAAACCAGGATTTGTGGAGACTGGTGATGATACTGCACATCCTATTGTGCAGATTGGAAAAATTCCTTTGTCTATGCAGGATGGGAAAAAGAAATACCTGTCCGATGTATTTCATGTCCCGAATATCACCAAGAATCTGGTTTCAGTTGGTCAAATGGTTGAACAAGGCTTGCAGGTCAGATTTAATCCTCATGGATGCTTTGTTGAGGATATGAAAAATAAAGGTCGCTTGATAGCAAAAGGAAAGAAGAAGGGCAGAATGTTTACATTGGATGCAGACATGTCTGAATTGAGTGCAGCAATGTTTGCACATGGGACCGGTGTAGTTGCAGATATTGATATCTGGCATAAACGCATTGGTCATGTTAATGAACAGCGACTTAAATCAATGCAGGCCCAAAATATTGTTGCAGGTTTGCCGAAATTCAAGGTTGCAGAAATGCATAAGGTATGTGAAGCCTGTCAGTTTGGAAAACAGGCAAGGAAACCATTTCCTAGACATGTTCAAGAGAGTGAGAAGCCATTGGAATTAATCCACTCTGATGTGTGGACTACTAAAGCTGCATCTCTTGGAGGCTGTCATTATTTTGTCACTTTTATTGATGACTATAGCAGAAAAGTTTGGGTGTATTTTATGAAAAAGAAAAGTGAAGTTTTTGGGCATTTCAAAACCCTGAAAGCTATGGCTGAAAAAGAAACAGGTCTGCAGATAAAATGCCTAAGGTCAGATGGAGGGGGAGAGTACCTCTCAAATGAGTTTGCAAAGTTTTTGCAGGAGCATGGCATAAAGCAGCAATATTCATGCAGTTATACCCCACAACAAAATGGAATTGCAGAAAGGAAAAACAGGCATATTGGAGAGGTATCTCGTGCCATGCTCAATGAAAAAGACCTGCCAGATTTTTATTGGGCTGAAGCAGTTGCTACAGCAGTCTACATAATGAACAGGACTCCCACTGCAGCAATACATGGAATGACTCCAGAGGAGAGGTATACTGGTAGGAAACCAGATATTTCTCATTTGAAAATTTTTGGTTGCATTGCCTATGTACATGTGCCAGATGAGTTGAGATCCAAGTTGGATCCAAAAGCTGAGAAGTGCATCTTTATTGGTTACTCTCTGCAGCAAAAAGGGTATAGATGCTATAACCCTTCTACTCGTAAGTTTACAGTGAGCAGAGATGTTGTTTTTGATGAGATGAGTAGTTGGTATAAACCAGTAAATGTGATTGATGATGTAGATGCACAAAATGGTAATGCTGCACAAAATTCACAGCAGCAGTCACAAAATATTAGTGGACCTGGAGCGTCCTCTAGTAGTGGTTCACATTCTTCGCCATGGACAGGCAGATTGAGATCAGGAGATTCTTCTCAAAGCAATGCAGATAGTGGTATGCAGGTATCACGAAAAGGAAAAGAGAAGGTAGATCAGCCCATGTTTGATGTGAATGCAGGTCACTCTTATGTGGATGGTGAATCCAGTGGCTCAGAACAGAGCATTGATGATGAGTTGGGTATTCCTTCTATTGTTACACCTGGAGTAAGGAAGACCAGGGATGTTTTGAGAGCACCTGGGAGTGAACCCACTTTGCGCAGGTCTACCAAAGTTAGGTATCCTGTGGATAGGCTGAAATATGATGGATTTACAGCCATTCACTATGCATATATGGTCAAGGTGATACATGAACCAGAACCCACTTCTTTTGAGCAAGCCATGGGAAAAGAAAAATGGGAGAAAGCCATGGATGAAGAAATGGATGCCTTGGAAGCAAATGCTACGTGGGAATTGGTACCTTTGCCTAAAGGTAAGAATGCAATTGGCTGTAAGTGGGTTTATAAGGTGAAGCACAATGCAGATGGTTCTGTGAACAGATACAAGGCAAGATTAGTAGTCAAGGGGTATGCACAAACATATGGCATTGACTATGAAGAAACATTCAGTCCGGTTGCAAGGATGGCAACCGTAAGAGCAGTCATTGCTATGGCTGCATCAAAGGAATGGTCTTTACATCAGATGGATGTAAAGAATGCCTTCTTGCATGGTGACTTGCAAGAAGAGGTCTATATGGAGCAGCCACCAGGTTATGTGCATGACGTTCATCCTGAGTTTGTTTGCAGGTTGAAGAAAGCCTTGTATGGCTTGAAGCAAGCACCTAGAGCATGGTCTGACAAGATAGGACAGTATCTTGTCACTATTGGCTTTCAGATTTCCAAGGCAGATTTCTCACTTTATGTGAGAAAAACAGAGAAAGGTATTATGCTACTTGTCATTTATGTTGATGATTTGATTATGACAGGTGACAGTGATGAAGATATCCTTCATGTGAAAATGCTATTGAAGCAGAAGTTTGAGATGAAGGATTTGGGAGAGCTGCGTTATTTCTTGGGCATTGAGGTGATTAGATCACCAAGTGGGATACAGCTCTTGCAGAGGCAGTATGGATTGGACATGCTGTCCAAATATGGGATGACAGGCTGTAAGCCTATTTCAGTTCCTTTGGAGCAGAATGTGAAACTGAGCGCAGATGCAGGTGAGCTTCTGGAAGACCCTACTATGTACAGACGCATAGTAGGAAGCTTGATTTATATGACTATTACCAGGCCAGATTTGAGCTATGCTGTTGGATTGGTAAGTCAGTTTATGCAGGCTCCAAGGAAACCGGATTTGGATGCAGCTAGACGCATACTCAGGTATGTGAAGTCCACATTGCAGTATGGACTATTTTATGAGACTGGGGTTCAGATACAGTTGCATGGATACACTGATGCTGATTGGGCTGGTAGCATTTCTGATAGACGATCTACCAGTGGATATGTGTTCTCTTTTGGGAGTGCTGCAGTCACTTGGAGCAGTAAGAAACAGCCTACAGTTGCCTTGTCGAGCACAGAGACTGAGTACAGGGGTGCAGCAATGGCTGCATGTGAGGTAGCTTGGTTGCATAAGCTACTTTATGATATGCATCAGTCTACAGATGGGCCAGTTGTCATTTATTGTGACAACATGAGTAGTATACACTTGGCAAATAACCTAGTCTATCATGCTAGAACAAAGCACATTGAGGTGCATTATCACTATGTGCGAGAGAGGGTTTTACTAGGTCTTATTGATCTAGTTTATGTCAGCAGAGAGGATCAGGTAGCTGACATATTCACGAAGGCATTGGGCGCAGACAAGTTGCGCAAGTTCAGAGACCTGCTTGGTGTGCAGGAATTGGGATTGAGCTCGAGGGGGAGTGTTGAGATATCGAGCTCCACTCGTGATACGCTAGGGTGACCGTTGTGCATTTATGTCACCGACGTGTTAGTTGCAGATGCGGTTGGTACACCGCCCATGAATAATAGCTACATGATAGCTATCCTTATCTACTCTAGTTTGTGGCTCAGTTAGTATGCAACCTTAGTTAGTTGAGTTTGGGTTGAGATCCATATAGAGGATTCTTCTATTTCTTTGTACTTGAGTTCTTTTGGCTTACACAACTAAGAAGAGGAAAACTGTTTTCAGCCTCCACCCGTGTGTGTCTTCCCCCATTGTGCAAGCAAGAAAGCTTCAAGCGAGACTCCTTCCTTCTCTCCCACAATCTTGACACCAAAATCTCCCAGATAGCTGCTAGTACATTTGGCAGTTAAGACATGATCATAAGGGCACAGAACAGTGCATAACCAGCACATACAAATGTCAACAAATTCAGTTGCAGGTTGCAGCCAACCAGAATTCAGCATACCAAGCTCGAAGCAGCTCCAAAATGTCTTTTGACCATGTCATACATTTACTTTGTAGTGGCAAGTTCAATACATGAGCATCTGAGTAGGCATAGACAACCTGTCTTCATTGACCAATGGCATAAACCTCATGAGCTGTTTGTAATTAACCAGGACAGTGTAACTACATTTACTTCAGCTTCAAAATTCAGTTTTCAATGATGCTCATTGCTTGCTTCATTTCTCCATTCATTCAGCATGTATAGGCCAGTTCATATAGATGATGGAACCCCCAAGATGACCTGTATTGCTTCAGTAATGCACAATACTTGTCATTGATTGTGTATGATAGTTTTCAGCCTGTCGATGATTTTCAGATCTGAGTATTCTGAGCAAAAGATCTCAGCTCCAAGACATTTGATCCAATGTATACATGCTTTGACACATTCTTGTGCTCCAAAGATGCCTTTTGAGTGTAGTACAAGGCTCCTGTGTGTCAGTAATGACTGAATGCATGCTGTCCATTCATGTTTACAGCAGTTCAGAAATGATTACAGGTCTGTGTCTGTCACTCCAGCTCATAACAGAGCTCCCACACAAGCATTTACTTCTTGCACACTTCAAATACCTTCAATAGTGAGCATACATGCTCTATGAACCTTGTCCAGGTGCCCCACTGAAGATTGACAGGTTGCTGTCCACTCAGATCAGCAGGCGCAGATCACGCAGAATTCCTGGCCTTGTTTCCAGCTGGTCCTCCTCATCATGAGGCTCAATGACCACTTGCAGATGCTCAAAGATGCCCATCAAGGCTCCTAGGAAGACCTCAACCACAATGATAAAGCATGGAGTCCAAGATGAGCAAATGCATACCTTGACAGAGCAATGGCAGCCTGTTCCTCTTTTCAAAAGACCTTGTTCTTCAGCTTCTTCAAGTCTTCTTGACTTCCTCCTGCTCCAGAGAGCTCAACCTGGCAATGCTCTGATACCATGTTCAAAGAGGAGAGAGAGATAGGGAAAACATCATATCCATGAGCCTTCAGGCTCTCAAGCTCATTCCTTCATTTCCACACACTAAACTGAAAAGCACACACACTCTACAAGATAAAGTGACCTAGTGTAAATGTAGACTAGACGGAATAACTCTGGTCAGGTCACTAACTGACTACTAACCCGACTTATTTAATGTAGTCACATGTAGACAGCTGTACACACTAGCTGTCATAGATGTCGGTCATAGATGAAGACACACTGACGATGAGCTTGATTTCTAACATTAGACGCATCATGAGGTATGTTAAGTCCACTGTAGACTATGGGCTGTTCTATGTCAGAGATAAGCCCTTGACACTGATTGGATACACAGATGCAGATTGGGCAGGATGCTCATTTGACAGACAGTCTATGAGTGGCTATGCTTTTGGCTTTGGTAGCGGCATGATCAGCTGGAGCAGCAAGAAGCAGCCTACAGTTGCTTTATCCAGTACTGAGGTTGAGTACAGGGGAGCTGCATTGGCAGCATGTGAGATTGCATGGCTGCTCAAGCTTATGGCTGACTTGGATATACAGGTTGATGCTCCAGTGACACTGTTATGCGACAATCTCAGTAGTGTACTCCTGGCCATGAATCCAGTTTACCATGCCAAGACAAAACACATAGAGATACACTACCACTTCATTTGAGAGATGGTTCTTGCAGGAAAGGTTGATCTCATGCATGTAAGGGCTGATGAGCAAGTTGTAGATATCTTTACCAAGTGTCGGGGTAAAGATAAGTTTTGTGGTTTTAGACAGCTACTTGGTGTGCAGATGCTGTCTTGAGCTTGAGGGGGAGTGTTAGAAGTCAAGCTCTCCCGTCTGTCCTTCTTTATGTATGACCGACATCTGTGATAGCTAGTGTGTAGCTGTTTGCATGTGACTACATTGAATAAGTTGGTTTAGCTAGTCGGTGACCTGACTAAAGTTAGTCAGTGAGTTAGTCAGTCTAGTTACACTTAGACTAGGTTACTCTTTGTAGTGTGGGTATTACTCTAGTGTTGAATAATGAAAGAGAAGAAGAAGAACTTGATGGTTCTCTGTTAGCTCCATCCATGTCTCTCTCTCCCCTCCGAGTGGCTGTTTCTGGGCCGAGTCCCAGATTCATTCCTCGGCCCTTGCCATTCGGCCGACTCAATCCAAAAATCCTAATCGGCCCTCGGCCCAAAGTCCACTTGGCTCCATTGACCAGTTCGGCCCTCGGCCCAAGACCCAACTCAGCCCCATGTGCCTCGGCCCTCCGAGTGATGGCACACTCGGCCCTCGACCCACGAAAATTTCGGCCCTCGGTCCATGTGCCTCGGCCCATCCGAGTCACCCACTCGGCCCCTACAATTTGGACTAGTTGGGCCGAGTGTGAATTTGTCTCAAATTTTCAGAAATTTGACCTGACTTGGCTAGAGCTCAGTAGCGAGACCTAGAGGCAACCCGCTCAGCCATAAAACCCTGATTGGGCCCCAAAAAAAAAAAAAAAAGCAAGGCAACGTAATAGAAAAAACCCTAAACCCTGTCAAGATGGCCAGAGAATTGATCGACAAAGCCTATCAGGCCCAAAATGAAGTGTGTGCGTAAGACGCTTAGAGATTGTTTGCCACACTCACCTTGAATTTTCGTACTTGAAGTACACTTAAGAAAAACTGAAAACCTGATTGAGCACAAGTGCACTAGAAAGAACACATACACTGAGTGGAGATAAATTGAGGATTGTGTTTAATAAGTCAAGGAACTCACTCAGATAAACCACTCAAGGAACCCACCAATAGGAGAGGACCCAAAGACGTAGACAAACCATCAACACGCAAAGTAGGACCAAGCAAGTGGTGCCAACAAAGTGGATTTGACAAACCTACTCAACCCAATCGATAGCTTGGTGGAGCACGAGAACTCAACTATGGCAGAAGAAAGCTCAGACCACAGGTCTAATGAGAAACTCGACTTAGGCATCTTCCTAGAGGCTATTCAGCACAGCTGGTTAGTAGCTATGATGCGCACGCCCGGTATGAGCACCGCGGCAGGACAGCAGATGCTATCATCACAGAATTAGAAGAAGAGAGAAAGCTAGCCCACAAGGCATTACAAAGCATAGTCGAATACAAAGGAGACCAGTAGGCTAGAAGCCAAAGCCAAAGCACGGAGTTGCATGAGGTGCAGCAGGTGCTGAACTTAGGCGGTAGAAACCGAACAAATCACAAGAGGGTCCTAGAAGGAGACTTAACGTTGAGCTTCTTATGAAGCGACTGCTAGACAACACCGCAGCAAAGAAAAGTTACGCAGCATTGGCGACATCACTGCTGGCAGGATTAGGAGCAACCCAAGGCTCTAAGAGCCAGTCTAAAATCCTAATAGTCGCAAAGCAGCTTGACAAGTACCAACCCCACGACGATCCATACAGCTTTGTAGAGCAGTTCAAGCAAGTCTGCGAAGCCAATGGCCTCACTGAACTGACTTAATGCTCTCAAGCATTTGGGCTCTGCTTAGGTGACAAGGGTAGGACTTGATATACAAGCTTAGATGCCACAGAGCGAGCCAATTTCAATGGCCTCAAGAATCTCTTCATCAAGAGATTTTTCGAGCTTGGATACTTCGACAATCTGCTAGTACGAATGATGAATGTCAAGTAGAAAGAGAAAGAGGACATTCGTGATTACGTAACCCACGTGAGGAGCTCTTCAAGAGAATCCCTATGGGCGAACAACTGGCTGAAAGATCAGTTTCAACTGTATTCATCAGTGGAACTCGAAACAAGGAACTGTATAAGGCTTTGGCAGGCAACTCGAGCTTGCAAGGAGATGCGCTAGCTAGGGTTTTTGAGGAAGCCATCAGAGTTGACTATCAACAGAAAGAGTGGGGCTCCAGGAGCTCAAACTCAGAAGGAACCAACTCGTGAAATTCAGATAGAGAGTCAGCCTCTGGTGAACGATCAGTCCCATCATCCCAAGATAAGCGGAAAGCCACCGAGACAAACCAAGACTTGGCTGATGTCAAGATAGAGATAGCCAAGCTGCAAGACATGTTGAGATGACCAACGCGCCTACACGTCCAATGCGTGTACTGTGGCGGAAACCACTTGCCAGCCGAGTGTCAAGACCCTAGGTCGAGACCTTGCGCTAACTGCGGCAAGTTCGGTCATGACATCACCGATTGCAGATTGTCGAGAAGACTTTCGTACTCGCAACCATATGGCCAGCCTTACCTAGCGAATAGGCCGCTGCCACTCTTCGGAAGGAGAGCCCTGTTGGCCCTTCATATGTCTAACGACATTAAGCTGGCTGTTCCTAGGATGGACATAAACCCTAGACTGCCTGGTCCCTATGTGACCCATCCACCGAGTGATGCTCTAGTCCACTGCGTAGAAGAGCCAAATGAGAAAGAGACTTACTTATACCCTTACATCTCTCACGACAACGAGGGCAACGCAGTCCTTATGGACTATCAACCAGTACCGATGATGGCATTGGAGAGGACAAGGTAGAGTCCTAGGAGGGCAGATGCAAGATCCAATCATCTGTTGGACTTGTGGTCACCCAAGTCATGTCTCGTCACGTTGCCTGAGAGGGAGCAACAGAACAGAGACAAAGCTAACCTAAGGTGCGTTGAGTGCGGAATCACCCATCTCTTCGTTGATTGCCCAAAGCGGAAACCTTCTTCAAATTCAATCAACGTATCATCTATCCCATTGGGGCTATTTGGTGTTGAGAACCTCGATGAGGAGGCCACACCTATCCCATTGCAGGTCATGACCCGTGCCCAGACGAAGTAGGCCAGTATATCACTGCCAGAACCTAGCAACCTTGATGCAGCCTCGATAGGAAAGAAGAGCCACATGCGGAGAAAGAAGAGGTCGGAAGCTAAGATTGCACTGAAAATTGAGAGTGCTACAAGTCTGCCGGTTGGAAAAAAGGTCATGGACGCAGAGGCAAAAACTTCAGCCCCTAAGACGGCCGAAAAGGGAAGTGCCAAGGTAGGGGAATACCCGCATCCAAAGCGCTAGCTAGAGGCCATAGAGAAAGTAAGGACTGGGTGAAAGAGGCCCAAGAGCACTTAAGGGATGTTGAGCCCATCCTAGAGGATGAGATCGATGATCTCCCCAGCATAAGCACGCTAGTCTCACCCCCTCGACCAAAGTCAGGAGATGCGACGCACCACAAGCAGCACCGCTTAGGCCAAGCCTTGATGCTATAGGACCGCAAATCAGTCACGGCCATTGGCCATGACAATTCGGTTTAGGATAGAGACGAGCAACCAACGACCTTCTTACCACGTTATGACCACCTCTATGACGTTAAGCCTGGGAGACCTGCTTAAGCAGCATCCCACCCTCTAGCAAGACCTGAAGCAGTGGGTTGAGGGGTCATGAGAACAAGCTGCTGATCTACATGACCATGATGCAAAAACACAAATACCGAGTCTAACGCTGCACTGTGTGCCAAAATCCTTGCAGGTTAATGCTTTCTGGGAAGGCACCGAGATGCATGCAATATTACCAGTCCTTGCCCTAGGCGACACGACGAGAAAGGGGATTGTAGACACGGGAGCTGGGGATAGTGTGCTGAGCCACGCAATACTTCAGACTTGGGGAAACCCACCTCTTGAGACCACTCGGTTTAACGTCACATTAGCAAATGGCATGAGAGTGAAGCCATTTGGGATACTTAAAAACTGGCCAATGAAAATCATAGGTGTCCAGTTCTCTATCGACTTTATAGTCATGAAGGGAGTGGACTAGGATATCCTATTAGGCCGACCCTGGATGCGCAATGCCAGAGTTATCGAAGATTGGGGTAACTGCTTGATCTTCCTAGGCAACAGAATGGAAGCTGTGAGGGTAGAGATGGACACTTGGAAGACCTCACTAGCCGACTTGGATGCCATCTCCGCGATGCTCAAAGGTAACGTGCAATTCAAGAAGTCTTATGGGCCCTTGACCAAGTATATCCCATGCCCAGAGGATGAGTGAGATTGGATGCATGTCCTTGCTACAGTCGACCTACTGTTCTCGGATCATGAGGCATATGAGCAAGCCATCAAGATGATGGGCAAGTCTAATGGCACGCCCTCCGTACCAGTTTGCATGATGGAAGGAACCCTTCGTGGGAGACCTAAGCCCGTCACCTTCCAAGTGACAAACAACAAAAGAGAACTCCAGGAGATTCTGGAATACTTAACGCACAAGCTAGCTGACAATCCACCAGTAGCAACCTTCAAATCACTCCAGGACCTCTTAGACAAATCCAAGTGGCAATGGACCAGAGTACATGACTTAAACCTCATGTACAACTGGGCCCTAGTCCCTGATCAACGACAAGAGATATACCAAGCCCTAGAAGATGATGAGTGGTCTGACGCATAGGACTCTAATGACGAGTACAAAGACTGCCAATCCTTCAGTGAAAACGAAAGTGAGGGTGAGATAGATACCGTAGAATATGACACTGAGGGACATGAAATAGAATAAATACGAGCAGACTCCAAGCCACTGAAAAAGAGTGTCTTCAGGATAGAGCGAGGGGTCATGCACATGGATTGTGATCGCGTCTGGTTAGAACATGTAGGAGCCATAGACTTTGAGCAAGCATGCCTAGCCCAACTGGGAACGACACAAGTGCTTAGGACAGAATCACCATCTACACTACGACCACCAGGGGAGACCACTTCTTCTAGCGAAGACGGCGAGTTCGACTCTAAGTTGGAGGTAAGTTTGGATAGCGACCCAAAAATGGCCGCCAAGACCCGACGCACCAAGGGGGACCTACCTGTCCACTGAGGCGTAGATGATTGAAGTAAGAAAGGGTGAAACGATCCATGGACACACAAACAAACGAACAACAAAAATCGCCGGACCTCCTTGAAAGATTTACAAAATTCAAGAAAGGAGATAGGGTAGTGATCATGTTGGGTGCCAAACGGCAAGGGAAAACAAGTGAACCAATCGAGGGACCAACCAAGGTCAAGGAGGTGAACCTAGCCCAGGAAGGGGAGACAGCTTGACCAACCTTCATTGCCGATGAATTGAATGAGGAAGAAGAAACGAGTCTTTTGACTCTGTTGTGAGAGTACGTAGATGTATTCGCTTAGTCCTTGGAAGGGGGTTAGATCCGAGTGTAGTGACTCATAATATACCCATGACACCAGACGCAACGGCGGTGAAGTAGTGATCGTACCCTATGAATCCAAAACATGCTCATGCTGTCAAGGAAGAGATTGATAAGTTGATGAGAGCGGGATTCATTTATGAAATTGAGTACACGGACTGGGTATCACCCATAGTCATCGTGATGAAGAAAAATGAAAAAATCAGAGTGTGCATCAATTACAAGAAGGTGAACGCGACTACTAAGAGGAACAATTACCCATTGCTGTACACCGAGCACATGCTTGAAAGAGTGGCTAGCAAGGAGGCCCACAGTTTTCTAGATAGCTTCTCAGGATACAATCAGGTGCAAGTGCTTCCCGTGAACAGGCATAAGACTGCCTTCGCCATTGAATGGGGCATCTTTGCTTACATAGTCATAAATTTCGGGTTGACTAATGCCCCTGCCACTTTCCAATGCCTCATGTGCACCATATTTAAAAACATGCTTCGCAAAGATTTGGAAGTCTTTGTCGATGACCTCTGCGTTCACTCGACCTGGATGGAACACTTAGACAAACTCCAAGCAGTCTTTGAGCGGTGTCACCTATATCGTCTCTCCTTGAACCCCTTAAAATGCCAGTTTTGGGTGAAGCATGGATGCATCCTAGGCCACGTGGTATCAAAGAATGGCATTGCCATTGACTTCTCGAAAGTCAGGGTTATTGCTGACCTTCCACCCCCAAGCAACTATAAGGGAGTCTAATGCTTCTTAGGCCATACGGAATACTATCGGCGGTTTGTGTTGAATTACATGTTGATGGCCAGACCTTTATACAAGCTGCTGATTGTCTTTGAATGGACTAAAGCATGCCAATGAGCATATGAAGAGTTGAAGAAGGCTCTATCCACAACACCAATTCTACGAGCCCCAAATTGGACCATTACCTTCCATGTGCATATCAATGCTTCTAAATTTGCTGTGGGGGCAGTGTTGTGCCAACCTGGCAAACACAACCTAGACTATCCAATGAGCTTTGCTAGTAGACAACTCACTGAGACGGAAATGAACTACTCGACGACAGAAAGAGAGGGCTTGGCCATGGTTTTTGCTATTAAGAAATTTTGGCATTATCTATTGGCTACACCCTTTACCTTTTTTGTGGATCATCAAGCCTTGCTATATCTAGTGAATAAACCTTGCACTATAGGACGCATAGCTCGATGGCTCCTTCTGCTTTTGGAGTTTGACTTCTCCGTGGTTGTACGGAAGGGAAAACATCACTACATGGCTGACCATATGCCATGCATCCCTACAGGAGAAGCCGCTGGAGAAGGCATTGCCGATGAATTGCCAGACGTCCATCTCTTTAACATTTCCAGCGAGAGAGATTTATTCAAGCCGATCTAATGCCATATTGGGCAGATGACATAGTCCAAGTGCTTGAGCACGGACTACTTGAGCGACCGATAAAGAAGGCAAGACTTAGGCGACTCATTCTCAAGATCCAACCCTACCAGTTGATAGCAGGCCAGCTGTATCGCCTAGGGCAAGATGGATTGCTACGCAGATGCGTGTGCAAGCATGAGATGCACGACGTGCTCTCAGAGACACACATCGTAATTGCTGGTGGACACTTTAGTGGAGACACGACGGCCCGCAAGGTGCTGTAGTCTCAACTATGGTGGCCAACGCTATTTTGTGATGCAGCACGATTTGTTAAGCATTGTGACGAGTGTCAGCGGACAAAGGTCCTGATTCACAAGGATCAAATGGAGTTGACCCGAATCATTGCACGACAACCCTGCGAAAAATGAGGAATCGACTTCATAGGACCCATCAGCCCCGCTACATAGTATTTGCAGGCCAAGTATATCATTGTGGCCCCACAAACTACCTAAAGAAATGGGCAGAGGCGAGAGCAAAACGAAATAACGATGCTCGAGAATGACTGCCAAGTTCTTGTGGGAGTAGGTAATCTCACGATTCGGCTGCCCCGTTGAACTAGTTAGTGACCAGGGTACACACTTCATCAATGAAGTGATAGCGCATCTCCTATCCACCTTCTTAATTATCCATTGGAAATCCTCTCCATACTACCCTCAAGCAAATGGCTAGGCAGAATCCACGAATAAGATTCTTGTCAATGTCCTAACCAAGGTAGTCTCTGCCTCGCGCAGCAACTGGGATAACAAGCTGATGGCAGCCTTGTGGGCTCACCGCACAGCTTATAAAACAGTTGTCGGCTAGACCCATTTAGGTTGACCTACGGAACCGAAGCAATTCTCCCTGTAGAATTCTTCGTGCCTAGTGTGAGAATTGCACTTCAAGAACAATGGGAAGGAAAGGAGGCATGGATGCAATGCCTAGTTGAACTTGAACGCCTCTCAAAGACTCGCCTTCTAGCCCCACTAATGCGCTCATATATGAGAAGGCACGACGCAAGAGTTGGTTTGACAAGCACGTCAAGCAATGCGACTTCGAACACGATGATTTAGTGCTCCTATACTCAGTTAAGGGGCATAAGCAAAAAATGAAGTTTAGAGGTCTTGGACCTTTCAAAGTTCGTGCAATCAGCCAAATGGGCAATGTTTAGCTCGAGACTCTAGACGGTGAGGGAATAGGCTTCTTCAATGGCAGTTGTGTCCAGAAGTACTACCCTCCCACGCATCCTTTGCGTGAGCCACCAATGTTGGAACCGCCTGTCAAAGTACGAGTAGTCACAATCACTAAAATCGATGATGAGGATGAGGAAGCCGTAGAGTCTGCATACCTACACATCACGGTCACTGCCAAAAGCGAACATGCGCCTTCAATGCCTTGATCGACAAGGGAGCAGACTTCAATGTCTTGACTCATGATCATTGGACCCAACTTGGAAAACCACCATTACAGCCCACTAATGCCAAATTAAGCCCATATGGCAGCCGCTCATACGCACTTCTCGGCAAGTGCAGAGCCGCCATTTCTATCGAGTCTGAGACTGTACCAATGATCTTCTACATATTGCCAAATGCCAAAGACGCAGGCACGGAGTTACTGCTAGGGCGAACCTTCAAAAAGCAAACTCATTGCAATGTTGATTATGAGTTGCAGCGCATCCACCTTGCCATAGGCAACGTTTGCATTGTTACAGTTTTTAGCAAGGGCTGCGCGACCTCATCACAATCCGCAAGGCCACCGATAGAAGTATTAGCAGCCAAATCTAAGGAGGGGGTAGTGCTCGACCACCCACCACCCACCAATTCTCACGAACCGCTTCTCATAGCAGCAAAAGCTAAGGCCCAATAGCCTAGGTTTCAATGGAAGCCTAAATAGCTGCAACCACCACCTAGGAGTCAACACACATATCCTCATAAGACCCGAAACTCTAAACCTAGGAAACCAAGGCGTAGTCGCAGAAATCGATGCATGATCAAGCAAAGATGGGTCCCTAAAGCCCTCTTGCACGCGCAAGGCTACTATGAGGGAAATGCCTGGATATGGATTCCTAAAGCCCACACGGCCAAAGGCACCACTCGTACGTCGCCCTCAAGCTTGATCACCCCAAGTCCCATAGAACCTCAAAACCATAAGCTGCAGTGCTTTCCAGACCCACATCCATCAAGCTCATCCACGCACATGTCCAAGAGAGTCATCACCCATTAGAGCCAATTTGACTACAATGATCCATTCTGAAGGCAGCAATCCATCGGATATAGCTATCACTTCCCCAACCCTAATCTAGGAGGTCCAACCGCAATCTCAAGAACACCCGAACCGCAACTATTCATTGTCAAAGTCTCTAGTGCTATCAAACCCCAACCACCAGCACGTCTTAAACCCTCATATGAGCGAAAATCATTTTTGACACTGGCCTCAGATCTAGCCAAAGATACGGGGGATGATGTGGTGGATTGCATTAGACGACTAGATGCCACTTTTAGAGAGCTAGCACTGAGCTAAGACCGCTTGGACTTAGGCCTGTTGCCCGAACCCTTTGCAACCAAAGTTCTTACAATGCCTTGTTCTTGGGAGACGTTTGAACTTGCCTTCGCAAAAGCAGCTAACTCCCTGCTGAATTGCTCAATAGTGAGATCTCCAAAGCACAAGCCCTCAAACAGCGCCTCATCACGTCATATGATCAATGAACCACTTCTGCCATCACTGACCAAGAAATTACAGAATTATCAAAACTTGCTGATGATGAATCCCCGTTCTTGAGGCACTGGTACACTCTTAGGTTGCAATGGGCAATTGAAGGGTGCCAGTCATGACAAATGCTGAGCAGTGCCATGCAATCAAAACAGCGGAGTACGACCCCACTTACATCGCGCCAACCTCGTATAGAGTGTTAACCACTCTTCGTGGTCGACCCATGGAAGAGCACATCAAAGGACACCCTTACCTTGATTGCCTATTGACTGAGGAAGAGTTACATATTGCTAGCCACGTTGCTTCCGGTGACTTTCTAACAGATGTTCTCACTTACATCACACACGTGGGCATTCAACCTTTTGATCTAGACCACGAAGCTCAGTTAGAGTACAACCCCAATTTCTACACTTGGTTCCTATGCTGGTAACTCCTAAACCCATTGCAAAATGCTCTCGACCTCCTAACCTTCAATCCTCGGAAGGATTCTTCTCGAGCTGGAACGAGGGGGGTGAGGTGAATCAAATTAAAACCAAGGAAAATCAAGCAAAATACATAAACACATAAACAACAAGCGAGGTAGGAAAAATGGCACGAGAACTTTGAAATAAAGGACAAAAAGTTAAAGTTTGAAGGGAAGATTCTACATTGGATTGGATTTTAATGCTTTCATTCAATAAACATATAGAGTCTTTCTTTTTAATTATGACTTTTCCAGCAAATTCTTATTTTGAAAGCACTAATGGAAACTTGGGATCATGACAGGAACAAAAGATGTCATAGCAAGACCACACTCACTGACTTTCATTCACAGAGGAGGAAAGACCGCAATACCGCATCATCACCCTCTATGTTCCAAACCATTCATAACATAGAGGGTGTGGTGGCCAAGGAGGAAGCGGCCAAGAGAGTCATCGAGCAATGCAACCTCACCAAGTACCTTGAGAAATTTTCACAAGAGCCTGACCACACGAAGTGTGTGGAGTTTCTCAGGACATACGACCTTGGCTATGAGTGTGGCACCGTGATGGTGGGAAGGGGAGAAAATGCTAAACAGGTGCAGGTTCACTTAATCCCAGCCTTGGTGGAGAAGGTGTTGGGATTGGAGCCGAGGATAGAGAAAAAGCAGAAAAGAGATGTGTATGCCATGCTAAAAATGAAAAGGGAGGATGTGCTAACTAATGACGGCATCAGCATCCAGGACATTCCTGATGCGAAAGCCAAACTACAAGCAAAGCTAGTGCACGTGCTCTTCTCCAGCCAGTGCTACAACTTCTTAACGCATCGAATCAGCATGCCTGTGCTAGAGAATGTAGCAGCTTATACCTTGCATGAAGTTGACTAGAACGGATATGTACGCAAAACCATTGACCAGGCAACTAAAGCACTAGCTTTAGGAAGTACACCACAACAGGTGGAGAGTCCCCAGCTTCCAAGGCCACAGAAAGAAAGAAGGCATCGTCCAAGGCCTCATTCATTGGCTATGGAAGCATTTTGACTACCTCATCCAGGAGGCAGTGAAGGAGACACAAGGTGCAAAAGAAGGAGAAGGAGAAATGCTTGACAGGTCACCCCCTCACCAAGACCAAGAGAGGTCTAGTGATAGGACCGAGAGTGATAAGGAAGGGCAGGAACAAGAAGAACAATCGGGCAAAAAGCAGGCCAATAAACCCAAGAAGAAGATGGCACAAAAGAAAAAGAAGCAGGATGAAGGCTGCAAGAAGGAGAAAGAGGATTTGGAGAAGGCAAAAAGAGAATCCCTCAAGGAGGTTGTTTACCGCAGCACAGAGGATCGAAAAATGGAGCAGAGGAGTGGGAAAATGGAAGAAGGAGATAACCGAAAGGGCACAGGACAAAGGAAGGAAAAGGCACCCCGGATGGAGGCCAGACCCTGAATAATTTGAATGACGACCTCTCCAGAAGGCCTCAATGTTGCCTCAAGAAAAGAAAAGACTAAAAGCACACCATTAATTGTGAAAGCACTCCTGAATCCTTGTAAAAGAGTGCCAGGCTCACTTCTGTGCAAATTATATGCATTGGGAAGGGGATAAGTTAGAACGGTGGGAAATAGGAAAAGAAGGCCTACGCTAACGGTCGACCATGTAAAAAGTGGGGATGACGGCCCAAAAAGTAGGGCATGTATATAAAGTTCAAAAGTGAATGAGAAGCTCATTCTTGTGTGTGGCCAAAGCTTCTTCTTCTTGTTCTCTTGTTTTCTCGCCTTCTTGCTTATGCTTGAGTGAGGGATTGAGGGAGTGTGAGGGAGTGAGTGTGTGAGAGTGAGGATCGTGGAGAAGAAGATCCCCATTTTCTCTCTTCATCTTCTCTTCTTCTCTTCTCTTCTCTTTTTTCACGTGGCTATGGAGGATGGAGCTTGACGGAGAGGGCTTGAGGTTTCTTGATCTTGCCACAAGGATCGTGGAGCTACCAGAGCACAAGAGAGAGGAGGGAACTTGATCAAGCATCAGGGTAAGCTCACTACACTCGTAAGGTAGGCATTGCGCGTCGGCTATGTGAGAGGTAGCCATGGCCGCTCGGCTTGAAATGCTTGATCAATAAGCGGTCCGTAGGTCTCAGGGTAGAGCTCCGTAACTCCCTTTCATTTTTATTCCATTACCGGGACCAATGGAATCGAGCCTTGAGCGCCGTGTACATCGAATCGAGCATAGAAGTAGGGTTTGCAGCCCGAACCGGTGCTCGAGATAGTTAGGAGATTTAGGAGGTTTTAATCCTTGAAGCAAGTAAGTATTTTGATTTGTTGTTGAATATTAGAGTAGGACCATCCATCTCTATCTCTGTTTTTTATTTCTGTTGCATTAGGTTAAGATTAGGATAGGAAAAAGAAGGAAAACAGAAGGGTTCTGATGCTACTGGAAACATGGAAATAGGGGCACAGATTCAAATTTTTGGCTAGAAGAGTGCGAGGGATTAATTTCTGAGGTTACAGCAAGCTGGGATGGGGCAATAATAGGCCCAGGGAACTAGGAAAGACCACATTTGTGTTGAGATGACAAGCTCAACACATGTGGACATTGATGATGGACCGCCTAGTTAGATGGGTCCACACGTCTACACTTAGCACGTCGGTGGTCATTATGACTCTCACATGGCCACTGACTCACTACTTATTATATTCAGGTTGTTACACCTATTTACAGCTGGCATAGTTATAGCGCCAGTCGACTAGTGTAGTTGGTTATGCATTGTTTGACTTAGTAGGCCACTTTCCTTTTATCTTGTATCTTATCTATACTTTGTGTACATTGTGAAGTGTGTGGAAGAAGAAGAAGAAATCAGCAAGAAAACGTTTTGGCCTCCATCTCTCTTCTTGTCTCTTGAGTGAGCTTCTCCTTGTGCATTCTGTGTGTGTTCAGCGCAGCATCTTGAGCAATCCCCTCCACCACGCGATTCTTGACATGGTATCAGAGACGCACCACTGAGAGAGGCTGATTTCGAAGGTTGAAACAAAGGGGAAGAAGAAAGGTTCGAGCAAGCAAACCACGGGTAAGAAGCTCTCCCATCCTTCCACTCTTTCTCTTGGATAGTGCCTGTGGAGGCACCGGAAGCAGGGCAGAGCAAAAATCTCAGATTGCAGTGAGATTTGGTGTGCGCGAAGAGCACTGTATATTCTGTAGATTAAGCCCTTTAGGGCATTCCCGCAATTATTTTGGGCATTTGAGGCTGTTTCAGGGCCCGTTTTAGAGCCGCAAGTTGCGGACAACAGTTTCAGGGTACGCTGTGACTTCAGCTGTATCGACCGACAGTGAGTGCGCAGGTTACAGATTTCAGATCTGTAAGATTAAAGGTGTTTACCAGTGAGTAAACACGAGGTTTATCTGCAAACAGGTTGCAGATTGCATGTATTGTTGAGCAGATAGTGAAAAAGGCTGTCTAGTGTACTGCTGTGCACTACAGGTCGAGGATTGCAGAAGATTTGCTTGCTGTTTGGTATTATTCTTGTGATAATGGCAGAGAACAGTGGAAGCCCCATCATTGAGAAGCTTGACAAGAACAACTACCCTTCATGGAAGTTCCGTGTCACGAACTTTCTTATTGGAAAAGGCCTCTACGAGTTCGTTTCAGGTGAAGAAAAGGAGCAAGAGGTGAGTGATCCTCCAACTGCAGAAGAGATAAAGGCACGAAAGGAATGGAATGCAAAAGACAAGAAGGTCATGTATTGGTTGTCTGCAGTAATTGACAATAATATGTTGGGACACATTAGAAATGCAGAGAATGCATATGCAGCTTGGACCATACTTGAAAGTATGTTTTCTGTAAATACAAAGGCACGAAAGATTCAACTCAAGCAAGAGTTGAATACATTGAAGAAAGGGAAGATGTCTATCAATGAGTATGCATTGAAGGTAAGGAGCATTGCAGATGCATTGGCAGCAATTGATGCAATGCCCGATGATGATGATTTGGTGTCGTCTACCTTGGGTGGACTTAACAATGAAAAGGCTTGGAAGTCTTTTGTAACTTCCGTATATGTCAGAAAGCCATTTCCAGATTTTGATGAGTTGGTCTCTCTAATGATCACTGAAGAAATCAACATGCAGAGTGAGACATCTGAAAGAAGGGGTGAACAGGTCCAGGCTTTCTACTCCAGTTCAGGAAGGGGACGTGGTAGGTTCGTCTTTATTGGATACTCTTTAGAGCAGAAAGGGTATCGCTGTTACAACCCTGTCACATGTAAGTTCAGAGTGAGCAGGGATGTCATCTTTGATGAAATGAGCAGCTGGTATGCATCTAGTGGTGATGCATTGGATGTTGATGATGATCATGACACTCATGTGCAGGCTGAAAAGCAAGAATCACGGACTCTTAGTGGACCAGAGACATCATCTAGTAGTCCTTGGTCTGGGAGACTAAGGAGTACCTCTACATCTTCAGGTGCATCTAGTAGCACTACATGTAAAGACAAAGGAAAGAATAAAGTGTCAGAAGCCATTGATGCAGTTCTTGATGGAGACTCCAGTGGCTCAGAGAGCTTAGATAATGAGCTTGGCATTCCTTCAGTGAGAACTCCAGGTGTACAGAGAGCATGGGCTGATGCAAAGACTCCATTGAGTGATCCAGTGGTACGCAGGTCTAGCAGGGTGAGATACCCTGTTAAAAGATTTGGTTTTGAAGGTTATGCAGCTCACCATTATGCTTATATGGTGAAACTAGTTGAGGATGTTGAGCCTACATGTTTTGAGGAGGCTGTTGGTCATGCTCATTGGGATGCAGCAATGGATGAGGAGATGGCTGCATTAGAGGCTAATAAGACTTGGGATCTAGTATCATTGCCGAAGGGAAAGAAAGCTATTGGATGTAAGTGGGTTTATAAGATTAAGCACAATGCAGATGGCTCTATTAGCAGGTACAAAGCTAGGCTGGTTGCAAAAGGCTATGCCTAGACATATGGCATAGATTATGATGAAACCTTCAGTCCAGTTGCTAGGATGGCAACTGTCAGATGTGTGATTGCTTTGGCAGCAGCCAAAGGTTGGAGGTTACAGCAAATGGATGTAAAGAATGCCTTCTTGCATGGTGATTTGCAGGAAGAAGTGTATATGGATCAGCCAGCAGGTTATGAAGATTTAGAGCATCCCACGTATGTGTGCAGATTGACGAAGGCACTGTATGGGCTCAAGCAAGCACCTAGAGCATGGTCTGACAAGATTAGAGAGTATCTTGTCAATATTGGTTTTTATGTTTCTGATGCTGATCACTCACTTTATGTGAGAAAAGGAGATGCAGGTTTGGTCATTATAGTCATCTATGTGGATGACTTGATTATTACAGGTGATAGTGATAGTGGGATTGCTGAAGTCAAGGGTTGTTTGAAGATGAAGTTTGAGATGAAGGATCTAGGTGAGCTAAGGTACTTCCTTGGCATTGAGGTGGTCAGATGTGATGATGGTATATGGCTGTCCCAAAGACAGTATGGCTTGGATATGTTGTCCAAGTATGGTATGACAGCATGCAAACCACTTTCAGTCCCGTTGGAGCAGAATGTAAAGCTGAGTGCTGATGTTGGGGATGAGATAGAAGACCCTACTATGTTCAGGAGGATAGTCGGGAGTTTGATTTACATGACTATTACAAGGCCAGACTTGAGCTACGCTGTTGGTCTTGTGAGTCAATTTATGCAAGTACCTAGAAAACCACACTTGGATGCAGTGAGACGCATATTGAGATATGTCAAGTCCACATTACATTATGGACTTTTCTATGAGGCAGGTACAGACGTACATGTGTTTGGATACACAGATGTAGATTGGGCTGGTAGTATGTCAGATAGAAGATCTACCAGCGGATACATGTTCTCTCTTGGTAGTGCAGCAGTTGCTTGGAGCAGCAAAAAGCAATCTACAGTTGCTTTGTCGAGTACAGAGGCTGAGTATAGAGGTGCTGCTGTTGCAGCATGTGAGGTAGTATGGCTGCAAAAGTTATTGGCTGATTTGGATGTGCAGGTGGAAGGTCCAGTTGTCATTTATTGTGACAACATGAGCAGTATACAGTTGGTTAGGAACCCTGTGTTCCATGCCAGGACAAAACATATTGAGGTACACTACCACTTTGTGAGAGAGAAGGTACTAGCAGGTGAGATTGACTTGGTGTATGTCAGCACACAGGATCAGATAGCTGACATCTTCACGAAGGCATTGGGTACAGAGAAGCTTCAAAAGTTTCGAAGCTTACTTGGAGTTACAGAGATGCAGTTGAGCTTGAGGAGGAGTGTTGAGATGACAAGCTCAACACATGTGGACATTGATGGTGGACCGCCTGGTTAGATGGGTCCACACGTCTACACTTAGCACATCGGTGGTCATTATGACTCTCACATGGCCACTGACTCACTACTTATTATATTCAGGTTGTTACACCTATTTACAGCTGGCATAGTTATAGCGCCAGTTGACTAGTGTAGTCGGTTATGCATTGTTTGACTTAGTAGGCCACTTTCCTTTTATCTTGTATCTTATCTATACTTTGTGTACATTGTGAAGTGTGTGGAAGAAGAAGAAGAAATCAGCAAGAAAACGTTTTGGCCTCCATCTCTCTTCTTGTCTCTTGAGTGAGCTTCTCCTTGTGCATTCCGTGTGTGTTCGGCGCAGCATCTTGAGCAATCCCCTCCACCACGCGATTTTTGACAATTTGACATTCTGCCTTGTGAGAAGAGAGTAAGCTTGAGAGCGAGGGAGAGAGAGAGAAAGAGAGAGAGAGAGAGAGAGAGAGAGAGAGAGAGAGAGAGAGCTGTGGGAGATCTTTGAAGTGCCAATCGATTCCAGTGCCACAGTGATTCCAGGTATGCCTGGCAGTTCCTTGTATTGTTCTACGCCTATTTGGAAGGCACGGGATGATTACATGGAGTAGGCATTAACCTTGAGGCATCGCGCACAACCCACGGGCCATCGTCCGTGCCATCGGACCAGTCCGTCCGATCCCCAGAATCGGACCACCCAATTTTGGGAGTCAGACCGTCCAACTGAGAGAATCGGACCACCCTGTCTGATCCAATTCCTAGAATTGGACCAGTGCGAGAATCGAACCCAGTCTCAAAATCGGACCTGTGGTCCTAGCGCCACAATCAGACCACTTGACCCATCGCAGTAGTTGGACCCACCTGTCCGACTGGGGAAATCAGACCAAAGTAAAATCCGACCACTCTATCAGAGTCTCAAAATCAGATCAATTGCGACAATCGGACCACTGTTCCTAGTGTTAAACTCGGACCAGCCCATCCGATTCCCAGAATCGGACCACTTCACCAGAACTTAAAATAGAGGGTTTTTAAACCTACTCTATAGTCTTGGCCACCCCTCATCAGGAGATATAATAACATTAAGGAATCCACTATTAGGAGAAGATCCCAAAACATAGTTGGGTGCCTGAGAGCCCCATCAGTAGGACCCTAAGAGAACACGAAGATCCAGAAGGCGACAACATAGAGGATCGGACGTTGCCGGAGCTACTCAAATTGATCGACGAACTTGTGGAGTTGGAAGTGGGAGCAATGTCAGGATCATGAGGTGGACAAGGAGGGGACCGATTGGACTTGGGAGAATTCCCAGTCTTAGTACAAGAGTTAGTCAATGAGTACGACTTGTTGACTAGGGCGGTAGTTCAGGGCAGACCAGTAGAGGAAGTGGTAGCAAACCTAGAAGAGGAAAGAAAGGTGATTAGAAAGGCGCTAAAGAGCATAATTGCCTACAACCACGAGCAAAAGGCTAGAAAACTCCAAAAAGATGTCGGCATGTACGAGACCCGGGCGGCGTGTGCTAGCCTTGGCTGGTGCAGCCAAAGTAGGGCCAAATGCAGAGAGAGAACGAGCAGCAGAGGCTGACTTATCGTTGAGTGAACTCGTAGCCAAATGGCTCATGGACAATACGTCCGTTGAGCAGAGCACAATAGCCATAGCCACAACATTACTCTCGGATTAGGGGTCATGTAGGGAGCAAAGGGGCAAATCTAAAATCCCTATCGTAGCAAAGCAGCTAGACAAGTATGAACCTAGCAATGACCCATATAGCTTTGTGGAGCAATTTGAACAAGTTTACGAAGCAAACAGTCTCATGGACCTTGCGCAACGCTCTCAACCTTTCGGTCTGTGCTTAGGTGATAAGGGGAGAATTTGGTACACTTGTTTAGATGCAGCTGAGCGCACGAACTTTGCCCATCTTAAGGACCTCTTTATCAAGAGATTCTCTAAGACAGGGTACTCTGACAATCTCATCGTCCGATTGATGAATGTTAGTCAGAGGGAAAAGGAAGACGTAAGGGACTATGTCACTCATGTGCATAGTCTCTTCAAGAGGATCCCTGCAAATGAGCGACCTAACGAGAAGGCTGTGTCTACCGTGTTTATAAATGGAATTCGAAGTGAGGAGCTCTACAAGGCTTTGGATAGTAACTCTACTCTACATCGAGATGTGTTAGCTAGAGTCTTTGAAGAGCCAATAAGGGTAGACGATCAACTTAGGGAGCAAAGCATGAGGAACACCAGTCAGGATAGTACAAGCCAGAGAGCTCCAGAGTGGTCAACAGTTTCAGGAGAGAGAGAGAGAACTCTAGCATACGGGATAAGGGAAAGATTGTTGACCAAGGCCAGGAGCTGGCTGAGGTGAGAATGGAGCTTGCACGATTGCAAGAACAAATGAGGAAGCCTGTGCGGTCACATGTGCAGTGTATACACTGTGGTGGTAACCACCTCCCAGCCGAATGCCAAGATCCTAGATCTAGGCTATGCTCGAACTGCAGTAGGTTCGATCATGATGCATTACATTGCAGATTGCCAAGGAGATTCCCATATGCGCAGCAATACAACCCTCCATACTTAGGCAACATGCCACCTAACCTCTTTGGTAGGGGAGCCCAATTGGAACTTCCAACACCAAATGATGCAAGACCAGCCATTCCTAGGCTAGAGATGAACCCAACAGGCATACCCAGACCACCGGGGCCCTATGTAACCCATCCACCGAGTGACACTCCTGTTCACTATGTGGAAGAACCTAGTGAAGAGGAGACCTACATGAACCCATATATATCCTATGATGAGGAAGGAAATCTAGTCCTGATGGACTACCAACCAGTACTGGTGATGGCGCTAAGTAGAGGAAGAGGCAGAGGCTTTGGAGGACCAAGCCAAGATCCAATCTCATGCTAGACTTTCGATCATCCAGGCCATATTTCATCACGCTGCCCAGAAATGGAACCCCAAACAAGGACAAAGTTGACCTTCGATGCACCGAGTGTGGAATCACACACCTATTTCCTGACTGCCCTAGATGGAAGCCATCAACTAGTTCTGCCAATGTGCCCTCAGTACCCTTGGGGCTGTTCGGTGTGGAGACCTTTGGCAGTGAGGATACGCCCATTCCACTACATGTCATGACACGAGCACAGACAAAACAAACAAGCATCTCATTGCCTGTGCCAAGTAACCTGAATGCAACCTCGTTGGGAAAGAAAAGCTGGAGGAGAAGGAGAAAGAGAACGGATGCAAAGATTACCCTTAAGACTGAGGAAGCCACAATGCTAGTGATGGGAAAGAGGGTCACTGATGCAGAGGCAGAGACCTCAGCTCCTAAGACAACAGAACCAGGGAGTGCCAAGGTAGGGGAATACCCCCACCCCAGACGGCAACTTGAGGCTATAGCCAAAGTCAAGGAGTGGGTCAAAGACACCCAAGAACACCTTAAGGATGTAGAGCCCATACTGGAGGACCAAATTGAAGACCTCTCTAGTGTGGGTACACCCGTTTCACCATCGCGACCTCAATCAGGGAACGTACCCACACCACATGAGATGCCATAGAGGCAAGACCAAGAAGAAGCATGTCAGCAAGCTAACCAAGACATATGGCCAAAGAATGCCGACCAAGGAGGAAGGCAACCACCCAGCAACCTTCTCACCACTTTAGTAGCCACTCTAGTAACCGTGAGCCTAGGAGATTTGCTTCTGCAGCAGCCTTCCTTATGGCAAGAATTAAAGTATTGGGTGGAGGAAAAAGAGGAGCATATTGTCGCTGACTTGCAAAAGCAGGACACAGTCATGCAGATTTCAAGCCTAACGCTACACTCAGTTCCTCACTGCACATCAATGCTTTTTGGGAAGGCACTGAGATGCATGTAGTCTTACCTATCTTAGCCTTGGGGGATGTAACACAAAAAGAAATCGTAGACACAGGTGCCGGTGTCATTGTCTTGAGCCACACAGTTCTACAAGCCTAGGAAAACCCACCTGTAGAAACGGCTAAGATCAATGTCACATTGGCCAACGGAATGAAGGTCAGACCATTCGAGGTCCTAAAGAACTGGCCAGTGAAGGTCGCAGGGGTGCAGTTTTCCATGAACTTCATTGTCATGAAGGGAGTGCACTATGACATACTGCTAGGCTGACCCTAGATGAGGAACGCGCGAGTTATTGAAGATTGGGGTAACAATCTCATCTTCTTGGAGAATAGAATAGAAGCAGTAAGGGTTGAGATGGATACCTGGAGGACTACCCCAGCCAAACTTGATGCTATCTCAACCATGCTAAAAGGTGATGCACAGGCAAGAAAACCCTACGGGCCATTGACCAAATACATTCCTTGCCCTGAGGACGAGCGGGATTGGATGCACATCTAGGAAACTGTTGACCTACCATTCTCAGATGAGAAAGAGCTATATAGGTAATCTGCTAAATCCCCAAGCATGCCAGCAAGCGAGCCCATCGTGCCACTTTGCATGATGGCAGGAAGCTTGTGTAACCCAGGGAAACCGATCTCGTTTCATATCCCCACCGACAAGCTCGAGCTTCAGGGAATCATGGAGTGCCTGACCAATAAATTGAAGGGCAACATGGCTGCCAATCTAAAACCTCTAAGTGATCTTTTGGCTAAGCCCAAGTGGAAATGGACCAAAATTCACGATCTTAACCTGTTATACAATTGGGCTTTAGTCACTGACAAAAAGGAGATTGGAGAGGAAAACCCGGGGGATGGTGAGCAGTTAGAGGGGCAATGATGATGAGGAGTACGAGGACTGCCGCTCTAGTGGGGACGAGAGTGAAGAAGAGTTAGACACGATAGAATATGACACTGAAGGGAGAGCGATCGAACAGATCAAGGCAGCCTCTAGGCCTAGAAGGAAAAGGGCAGGCTGGAATGAAAGAGGAGTCATGCGGATGGAGTGTGATAGATCTTGGTTGGAGCACATAGGAGCCATGGGTTACGAGTAGGCAGGGGTGGTGCAACCATTAGTAGTTCCAATGCTTAAGACGGATACACCTACTGAATTACAACCCCCTGGTGAAACTCCTTCCTCAAGCGAGGGATGTGAGTTTAACTCGGAGGAGTCAGAAGTCAGTACGGAGAGTGATCCCAAAATACCCCGACCCTCTAAGGTCAAACGCACCAAAGGGGACTTGCCAGTCCACCTAAGGCACAAACGGCTAAAGGAGGAGGCCAGGAAGCGAACTACGGACTCAGAATCAGAGAGGCAAAAGAAGCCGCAAGATCTCCCCAAACGCTTCACAAAGTTTAAGAAAGGTGATAGAGTGGTGATTCTGCTAGGAGCAAAGAGATAAGGGCAAACCAGTGAGCCAATTGAGGGACCTGCCAAGGTCAAGGAAGTCAACTTGGTAGGGGAAGGTGAGAAGCCTCGACCTGGGTTCAGTGCTGACGACTTGACCAAGGATGAGGAGGCTAAACTTGTTGCTCTCAACCTAGTGTATGTCGACGTGTTTGCTTGGTCCTTGGAGGAACTTAAAGGAGTCGATTCTAGGGTTGTGACCCATAATATCCCAATGGTTCCGGATGCGGTGCCAACAAAGCAATGACCTCACCCTATGAATCCCAAACATGCCCATTCAGTGAAGGAGGAAATCGATAAGCTCATGGAGGTCGGATTTATATATGAGATTGAGCACACGGATTAGGTATCAGCTATAGTGATCATTATGAAAAAGAATGGTAAAATTTGAGTATGCGTGAATCATAAGAAAGTTAATGCCGCTACGAAGAGGGACAACTACTCCTTACCGTATACCGAGCACATGCTAGAGAGGGTGGCAGGCAAAGAAGCCTATAGCTTCCTGGATGGCTTCTCTGGCTACAATCAAGTGCAAGTGCACCCTGACGACAGGACTGCTTTCGCCACGGAGTGGGGTGTATTCGCCTACATCATTATGCCCTTTGAGCTAATGAATGCACCTGCAACCTTTGAACAATTAATGTGCACCATCTTCAAGGATATGCTTAGACGTGAGCTAGAGGTGTTTGTAGATGACTTATGTGTACACTCTAGTTGGGTCGAACACTTAGAAAAGCTGAGAGCTGTCTTTGAACAATGTCGGTTATACAACCTCTCATTGAACCCCTTAAAGTGCCAGTTCTGGGTGAAGCACGGATGTATCCTAGGGCACGTAGTGTCAAGGAACGGCATTGCCACTGACTTCTCAAAAGTCAAGGTCATTATCAACCTACCACCACCCATTAACTACAAGGGCGTTCAGTGTTTCTTAGGCCATATGGGATACTATCGATGCTTTGTACTGAATTACGCACTGATTGCTAGACCATTGTACAAGCTACTGATTGTATTCAAGTGGACTGAGGAATGCTAGTGCGCATATGAAGAGTTGAAGAAGGCTCTCACCACTGCACCAATCTTACGAGACCTAGACTGGAGCATAACGTTTCATGTAGACATAGATGCCTCTAAGTTTGCTATTGGAGTTGTTCTATGCTAGAAAATCCTAGTCAACATGCTTACTAAAATAGTATCCACATCACGAAGTGACTGGGATAACAAATTAATGGTGGCCTTGTGGGCCTATCGTACAACTTATAAAACGGCTGTAGGACAAATGCCTTTTAGGCTGACTTATGGAACAAAGGCCATTCTACCCTTAGAGTTCTTTGTTCCTAGCTTAAGGATAGCAACCTAGGAGCATTGGGAGGGAAGAGAGGCTTGGAACAACCTCTTAGTGGAGTTAGAGCGTCTCACAGAGACTCGACTCTTAGCCACCCATGCTCTAATTTGTGAGAAGGCACGAAGAAAGATGTGGTTTGACAAGCATGTCAAACAGTTCAACTTTGATCAGGGGGACCTCTTTCTACTATACTTTGTGAAGGGTCACAAACAGAAAATGAAATTTCAAGGACTAGGACCTTTCCGAGTACGTACAATTAGTAGAACAGGCAATGTTGAGTTGGAGACGCTCGAAGGTGAAGAAATAGGCTTCTTCAATGGCAGCCGCATGAAAAAGTACTATCCTCCTTCCCATCCGTTGCACGAGCCACCTATGCTCAAAGCCCCTGTCAACATCTACGTGGCCACTATTACCAAACTGACAGATCAAGACGAGGAAGCAGTGGCACCCACCTACCTATGAATCACAGTCACTGCAGAATGGACATATTCTTTTGATGCCTTTATTGATGAAGGTGCCAACTCTAATATCTTGATGCATGACCATTGGACACACATTGGTCAACCTAAATTACAGCCTGCAAACGCTAAACTCAGGCCATTTGGGGGCAACACTTGCTCACTCTTAGAAAAATGCAAACTGGCCGTCTCTATTGAGTCTGAAAGTGTACCAGATCTTTAGGGTACACTACCTATTTCACGTCATAGTTACAAAACATGTTGCAAATTTGTGAGTGATCTTGTTCTTAAAAGGTAGTTTTTGTAGACCTTGTGGTATAATGGTTTGCAACCATAAATAAAATTGGGTTGTAACATGTGCATATAAATATTTTCTCCTATTGCATGTGGCAATAGTACGGTGGCCAAAATCAAGGACATGTCTCCAAGCTAAAGCTATATGCAACCTGGGGCTCCAACTTTTCCCTCATATAAGTGTTTGAGCTTTGGATACACAAACATTTTTTAGCTTCCCACATGAGAGGAAAATATTACCAAGCATAAGCCATAGACAACACATTTCAAAAGAAAAATACTTGAGCATGGGTAACAAAAATCAAACCTTGTCCCATTTGTTGTTCACCCAACCAAAGACTTCTTTGTTGGATTATGTTGTCGTTACACTTGTAGGATGGAGTTCTCATACTTTGTCTATGTATGATTCTTGAGATAAAGACATAGCTCATGGTCAAAAAAGCCTGCATGCATTTAACTTGGCAAACAAGTTAGGTCAATACATAAGTGCTTTAACCCAAGCAAACAGATCACGAATATACCAAACAATGACATATCACTATTGAACCTAGGTAAAAGAATAAGCCAATACATTTACTTTATAGTTGATCATAATGCTTTAATGTAAATTGATTCATGAGCACACAAGTTAACCAACATATTACATCATTGGTTTATATTTGATCACTATGGTTTCATGCAAACATTCCTTTATTAGGCATTTATCTAAAGCAAACTAGTCTACCAATAGATTCTAATTATAGTTGAATAACCCATCAAACCAATATTAAAATCATAAACCAAACTATTATACATTAACTTGTAAATATGAGGAATTATTTAATCATGAGAAGACATGAATGCATGTTCCCACCATTACATATTCATGCATGTGCTATTTCAAAAATTGTAGAATATAACATAATTTATTTTTTGGTGGTCATTGCATGTGATGCATGAGAGAGAGAGAGAGAGAGAGGGAGAGAGAGAGGGAGAGAGAGAGGGGGAGAGAGAGAGAGAGAGAGAACAAAGTGCCCAAAATTCACAATCTTGCTCGAGGAAAATCTTGACTAGGTGAAATTTGCCGATTCTTGAAACACTTTCTATTTGAAAACTCTCACCTCTCAACTAAAACTTAAAATATACATCTCTTGTACCAAATTTGCAAGTTTTCAACTATGGATTGTATCAGTGTTGATGCCTAAGTCCTAGACTATGCAAGATCTAGGTCTTACCTTGGCAAGTTAGTGGCTCTAGAGAGATGATTGCAAGCAAAAGATCCTTCTCTCAAGGTATTTACCACAAATGTAAGGTAACTCCTTCCTTTTGATGAGATGGAGGGGTCCTTTCAACCCACATAAGGTCTACACAAGACTCTTATCCTAACTGAAGCCTAGGTCATCATAGCTCTTCACTTTGTATGGTGGTGGCCTTGAAAGATGGGGTAGCAAATGTTCAATCCCTACCCTTAAGGAAATATTACCTCAAGGGTGAGTTCATGTGCTTCTTGTTATGATAGAGAGGCTTTAGCTCATGCCACAAGGATCTTTGTAGGGCTCTTGGATTAGTAATAGCCTAAGTAGGCTCCAATCTCCTTAAGGTGAGCCTTTTGGGTCTTTGGGCACAACAAAACCCACACAAGACTTGACGTACAAAAAAGCCCACACCAGACTTGATGTAATACTAGTCTAGAAAAAGCTTTATCTTCCACTTGTGAATGAGTTCCCTTCACTAAAAGGCATCAAATGCTCAATACCTACCCTCAAGGTAAGGCTAATTCAAGAATGACATATATGTCACTAAATTGATTGCTTATTATGCATTCTCTATTTAATAAATTTATGTCAATAAATTAATGACTCACTTTTCTTTAAGTGTTGATGATGATCTAGCATGGCCATGAGACCATTTAGAGACCAAAATTCCTAGTGCATCACTTAATGGGGTGATCAGAGCACTGTGACGGGGATATCTGGTACAGATAGTACAAGTTATGAAGGGGGAAAGAAGTGTCTGCCAAGTGTAAGAGTGTACACAAGAACCAAGGAGTTACACATAAATGAAGATGGATTGAGTTATAAGAAGAGGAAGTGCATTAGCATTGTGTATATGTATTTATGTGTGCATCCGGGGACACCCGGGGATGTTTACTTGTGTGTAATGAGGATTGCATTCATTGGGGGTCATCCTCTCCCTTACAAGTCAAGGTTTTAAAGTCTTTCATTAAGAAAGATGACATAGGTAATTCTCTCATTAAGATAGACAAGAGACATGATCCTCTGGAAAGTGAGGAGAGAAGTGATTTTCTCTTTCTAAGGTCTAAAATGACACAATCTTTTGTGTGGAATTTAATTTTAAGGTTAAGGCCCAAGGCAATCTAATGAACTCTCCTTATCTATGGCTCAAGGTGGTTGTATGGCCACAAGTTAAGAATACAGTTTAAAAAGTTATTTTTATTAAAATAGACATGGTGAATCCATTTTTAAAATATATCACAATAGAAAGACGATCTCTAAAAACGGCCTGCAAGGGTTATAAAAAACAACAAGATCTACAACTTTTGTGTTGGACGTTTTTTCCTACGAGCAACACACAGAGAGATATCTCGAAATTGGTGCTACTACAGAGTAGGTCCTAGAACAACCACATCTTGCATGAAGATCAACCTTTCCAATCTTGGCACTCAAGTCTCTCTCCAAGAAGAGTAGCTCTTGAAAGCCTATAAAAGAGGAGGTTCTTCTTGGGTGTGGGAGAGGTGAAGGAAGCATCACTTTGCATGTATCCAAGAGGAGAAGAAAAGGAGTGAGTGCTGCGGAAGCCCTGTTGAAATCAAGTTCCAAGAGGAGGATAGAAGGTGCAAATGTTGCGGAAGCTCTGCTGAAATCAAGTTCCAAGAGGAGATCCCTACACATATTGTGTAGGAGAGAAGGTGCGAGTGCTGCGGAAGCTTTGCTGAAATCAAGCTCCAAGAGGAGATCCCTACACATATTGTGTAGGAGAGAAGGAGAGACTCAAGAAGGATCAAAAGGTGCCAACTTCCAAGTTGTGCAAGTGTTAGCTGGTTGTATACCATGCAAGGAACTGTGATCTTGTTCCCAAGATCTACAAGTAAGAACTAGTTTATGTGTACCGGAGGACCTTGCTCCTTATCAATAATATAACTTCACAAGGGGGGGGGACTGGCCCATCTTTCAGTCCCTAGTGTGTTGTCAATCTCTCTCTCTCTCTCTCTCTCTCTCTCTCTCTCTCTCTCTCTCTCTCTCTCTCTCTCTCTCTCTCTCTCTCTCTCTCTCTCTCTCTCTCTCTCTCTATACATCTTTCTTTTCTCTCATATGTTCTCTCTCTGCGCCAACATAATATTCACCATATATATTTTAAGTATATAAGAAAGTCGAGCGTGTATCTCGGATCTTATAACAATATATGCCTCTTTTGTTAAGTGGGAGAAGACTTCTAAGTCACATGCAAAATCAAACAAAGCCAATGATTCCCACTAGGCATTGATGGACAAGAACCTTGCAAATTATGTACTTGAAGGTGTTAATGATTGACAATGAGTACCCTTGAGGTAATATTACCTTAAGGGTGAGGTATGAGCTAAAAAACTAGAATTTTAGATCTAATAGCCCTCACACTAGCAATGTTAGGACAAGTGAAGCAGAAATCCAATGCTCTATCTTGGTTGAAGAAATCTTAGTGAGATGGAATTATTGATGCCTAGAAGTCAATTTTTGAGTAACCTTGAGGTTTTTTTTCATTGAGGGAGCTTCCTATGATAAGAAATGAGCTTGATGGTCACTTAAGAACACATAACCAAGGTAGTCTCAAGCACGATTTCAAGGAGATTCAAATCAAGTCCTTTTATACTTGCCTTGTGGATGGAGACAAGATGATGATTTTCAAGTACAACTTACCAATGACGTTATTTTTACCTCGAGGGTTGGTTTTGAGATAAAGATGAGTCTTGGTGGATTAGTGTCCAAAAAAGACTTTCACTGGTCCATTATCATGTCTAAGATCTACTAGCTTGTTCAAATTGACTTGCTTTGCTCAAATAGGAACAAGAATCTTAAAATGTAGGAGCACTCTACCATCAAGGTAAGAATGACTGAGTGTAAATTTTGTTTGAGTTTTAAGTAAATGAAAGGGTCAATGAGCCCAAAGAATCCCCCTCAAGGCTGATGTGAGTTGCATCAATCCCTTTGAGTTGACTCTTGGAGCATAGGATGTTTGCTTTGAATATATATGCACATCATCATTGTAAAAACATCTCAAACATGAATAGTTGATTCCACTCTCGTGTCTAAAATCTCCTAACTTGTTCTTCAGAGCGCTTTGCTTTGCTCAAATAGGAACATGAGGCTTTATATCCTAGAGCACTCTGCCCTCAAGGTAAGAATAACTTGAGGGTACATTTTGCGAGTTTTAAGTCAACAAAAGGGTCAATGAGCACTCGAAAGCCCCACCAAGAGTAATGTGAGCTGCATCAATCCCTTTGAGCTAACTCTTGGAGCCTAGTATGTTTACTTTGATTGTATGTACACAATTGATGATGATAATCAAGAAAACTATCCCATCATTGTAAAAACATCTCAAAAGTACTTTTTGAAAGGAAAAAGTTTGGTGCACACTAAAGAGTAAACTATACTTGATGAAGGGCCCAAAACAATGCCTAAGAGCTCAAGGGCCAAGATCTAGAATGTATATAGTCATGCAAAGATCATCAAGGCATTACTACCTTTTGGATTAAGGAAAAAACTTTAAAATGACACTTTAGGTCTGAGAAACATTCATGTTGAGCTATGCAAGGTCATGTGCAAGCAAAATGCACATGACTTTGCTTAACTCTGAGAATCCCAATCCAAGTATTTGAGCAAGCAAAATGCAAAACTAATCAAGACAATGCTTTCCATTGCTAGCCAATTAAATGTATTGATATCTAAAGAAAAGCATGATAGAAGCATGGAAAAAATTATTGAATAGAACAAAACATAGAAGATCTTCAATTTTGTGCACTCTTTTGAATGTTCACTAATGAAACTCAAGTAATATTCAATCCTTCTAGTACAAGATGCATGATACAAGCAAGCATGCTAGTCAAGACAAGTTCTTTCCACATGCAATTATTCATTTAATGCTCCCAATCAAAAAGATGACCACATTTTTTGTGTTATTTAAGGTCATCTATAAATACTAGGTACACAACCAAGTACTCTTCATTGTATTTCTAAGTGTAGAGGTTAAACTACCTAGGTAATCACAACTTGCAATGACAAGTAGTTTTAATCTATCTTCTATGGTAGAATCTAGACCATGTAGACAATGTACAATGACATGTAGATTTAACCTACCCTCTATGACATATTTTAAATTGCACATGTAAATGCTCTAACAAGTAGTTTTAACATCCCTTCTAAGGTACATTTTACAATACTTGGGTTTGTCACTACCATGTTAAGTGCTTTTAATGTGCCCTCTGTTGTACTATCTAGATTAGCTAGCTACATGCATTGGCCAGTACATTTTCCTACCTACTAAGGTAGAATTTAGAATACCTTGGTACATGACAAACTATGACAACAAGTACTTTCATTCTGCCTTCTAAGGTACATTTTAGAAAGCCTATGTATAAGCCTAATTAGTAGTTTCTCTTGTCTTCTAAAGGCAATCGAAGAAAATTACAAAAAAAATGCCACATCAATTGCAAAACATCCTTATTTGAATCTCTCAAAAAGATAGTTTTACATGAAATTTGTCATCCTTTTCTAAAAGTAGAGGAAGATTGGCCAAGTTAGTTCAGACTCAAAGACTACATTTCACCACATATGGCACTATCCTTACTCATCTATTCACTAATCCTCTCATTCAACTCATTAAAAAAATTCGCCTATTTTGGGGAATTTTTGGGGGGCCTAGTGAAAAAGAGAAAAATCTCAATCTCACACTTCACACTTGAGAACACTTCCTCACACAGAAGCAAGCTCTCTCTCATTCAATCTCAAGCAATGGAGAGAGAGGATAAATACTAATAGCTCCACTAGTTTTCCCATGCAAGATGCAAACTTGTATAATTATAATTTTAGCCCTTCTTTAGTCTTTACATTTTTGAGCACCTTGCCTTCACCTTCGCAATATGCTCACAAGATTTGACAATTTGCATGGGAGAGAGCTAGGCTCTTAGATTTTACTTGCATTCCTATTCCGATTATACTTAAACATTTGTGACACTTTGAACTTTTTATTTGGACAACTTAAAGTAATTTACAAACATATACACCTTGTTTAAGGCTCTTGCTCTAGTCCATCAATTTCTAATTATAGAAACTCCTATCCTTATCTACTTGTTTGCAAATATATACAACTTGTTTAAGGCTCTCTCTCTTGTCCATCAACTTCCAATTTTAGCAACTCCTATCTTAATCTATTTCATTTTTTTAATTGTTGTTCTTCTCATTTGGTAACATCTTTTTTGAAATGTAACAAGAATGTTTAGGAAGCATAGAGTGTGTTGAACAAATAACATTCATGGAGAAGAACCTATTGAATCATTGGTCATGCAAAGGCAAATGTGAGGATTCAAGCTTATTGTATGAGAAATATTCACCCTTATATGTACAAAATGTATACATGTAGTCCTTCATGCTCTAGCTAAGAAAAAGAAGGATACAATCTTTTGAGGTTGAGGACATGGAAGGTAACCAAGTATTGGATGATAAGAGGATATTAGAAGGCACTCGAGCAATTTTGTGTGTGTGTGTGTGTGTGTGTGTGTGTGTGTGTGTGTGTGTGTGTGTGTGTGTGTGTGTGTGTGTGTGTGTGTGTGTGTGTGTGTGTGTGTGTGTGTGTGTGTGTGTGTGTGTGTGTGTGTGTGTGTGTGTGTGTGTGTGTGTGTGTGTGTGTGTGTGTGTGTGTGTGTGTGTGTGTGTGTGTGTGCGCGCGCGCGCGTGCACATGTTGTCGAAGGAGTTTTAGTCGAAAGGTCGTATCCCGGGGAAGTAGAGAATAGGATATAGAAAAGAAGAAAAAGAATAGATAAGAGGTACACAAGATAAAGACAAAGCTCAATGAATCAAAGCACTATGTATTGATAGAACTTGAGAAGATTAAAAAAATCCTTGTTTGGGACTACTCGGAAGAAAGCTCCAAGCATTAGATCTCCTGGAGTTCCTTGGTAGACCAAAAATATATACCAAACATTAACTTCTTATCTGCTACTTAGATGGAAAATCTGACCATTCGGAGTACTGTTTGCTACCTGTAAACTACGATTGCATGCCAGGTGATTTTGGAATCCCTTCTTTTTTGCGTGAGATCTCCCAAAACGGACTGAAAAGCAACTTGCTTTTTTCATGTCACCCTATTCTAGAAGTTTTCTACGCCTTTTTTGGATACTTACAAGAAATAATATCTAAAATATCAAAAATAGGCTAACATTATCCAAAAATCTTGTTTTTTGAACCATCTATACTATGGACACTAACACTAATGACTAATATGGCATTGACTCTCTAGATCAATAAGAAAGTCGAATGATGATGCACTCTAGGTTTTTTCACACTATGTCTGCGTAGTGATACGACATCCACCCCCTCTGAACCTACACATCCTCCGTGGTATGTGCCACTGATGTACCACCTAGGTCAAACACCCATAGCATCAAGTTGTCACTTATCATGCACATAACAAATCATCCCTCTGCATCATAGATCAAAATACGCAGTATCTGTATAACTCTTGAATCACACCCTAGTACCCCCTCTGTTGTTGAATCTCCATATACATGCTATCAATGTTTGCTCTTTCAAAGTCCAGCGCGTGAAAATCTGCTTATATTGATAATTGTGTACCACACTTGCATCTAGCACATTCTCACCATCATTGAAAATAGTGAAGCAGCCCATATCTTGAATCATCTTAGAATTTTCTAGCAAGGCCTCTGACAAAGTATCCTAAACATTTTTTAGCTACGAAGCATTACATCTAACATCCTCTAAAGGCATATCCTTGAGCTCATAAATTGTCTCATAATAAACGATAAATGTATCATGCAAATCATGTGCACCCAACACTTCACCAATCTCCCCCTAAGTGTTGAGATATCGAGCTCCACTCGTGATACGCCAGGGTGACCGTTGTGTATTTATGTCACCGACTTGTCAGTTGCAGATGCGGTTGGTACACCGCCCATGAATAATAGCTACATGATAGCTATCCTTATCTACTCTAGTTCGTGGCTCAGTTAGTATGCCACCTTAGTTAGTTGAGTTTGGTTTGAGACCCATACATAGGGTTCTTCTATTTCTTTGTACTAGAGTTCTTTTTGGCTTACACAACTAAGAAGAGGAAAACTGTTTTCAGCCTCCACCCTTGTGTGTCTTCCCCCATTGTGCAAGCAAGAAAGCTTCAAGCAGGACTCCTTCTTTCTCTCCCACAATCTTGATATGGTATCAGAGCCTTGTTCATGGTAAGGAGCTCAAGAAAGCAAGCCAAGCTCGCGGTGTTCTGGTAAGAGGAGCAGTGTTGCTTTCATTTTCTGTTTTGGGAGCAGATCTCTGCAGGTAGCACAACCGGAAAGTGCAGGAGTGCATTGTCTCAGGTTGAGACGCCCTTCGCGGTGAAGCAAGAGGGCAGTATATGCTGCGGGAGAGGCCTTTAGCCCTTGGCGACCTTGTTTTTTTTATTTGAGGCCATTTCGGGGCCTGTTTTGGAGGCGGAACTTTTCTGCACGCACTCAGGAAAAGGCCCAGTTTTATGCTGTGCGACCACTGTTCTACAGGTCGGTAAAAAGTTACTCTAGAAATTGCATTGTATGCCTGTGCGCAGAGACATTGGGAGTTACAGAATCATCCATGTTGCCTGTTGATGCAAAATCGTCACTAGGAAGTGACTGTGTGGTCAAATACCACTTTCGTCAGTTTTGCAGATTTGCCCTTGTGAGGCTGAAGCTGTGTTCTTTGCAGTGACAGAATTTTTTGCAGTGTTCTGTAATGGCGTCTGATTCTCTTTCACAGATTGTCACTGAAAAGCTTGACAAGAACAACTTCCAAGCATGGAAGTTTAGAATGACGAATTTCCTTATAGGAAAAGGATATTGGGAATTTGTTGCAGGAAATGAAGAAGAACCAGTTCTTCCTGATGTTCCCAATCAACAGCAAATGCAGGCATTTAAAGCATGGCATGAGAGAGCCAGGAAAGTTATGTATTAGCTGTCTATTAGCATTTCAGACTCTATGATTGTGCATATTCAGGATGCAAGTACGCCAAAGGAGGCATGGGATACTTTGTCAAAAATGTATAGCACAAATACGCAAGCCAGGAAAATGCAGCTCAAGCAAGAGTTGCACAATGTGCAAAGAGAAAATATGAGCATCAACGACTACCACATGAAGATGAAGAAGATTGCAGATGCACTTGCTTCCATTGGGTCACCAGTGGAAGATGATGATTTAGTTTCTGTGACCTTGAATGGTCTAGGAAAGGATTATGCACAGTTTCGGACATCCATTTCAGTTCGTGAAAGATTTCCTGATTTTGAGGAGTTGATTGCTCTTCTAATTTCTGAGGAACAGAGAAATGGTGGTGCATCTTCTTCAGGAGGAACTTCAAAAGAAGTTGTCTTCTACTCAAATGCTGGAAGAGGTAGAGGCAGAGGTAGAGGAGGCCGATATGGAGGCCGTGGTAGAAATCAGAATATGCAGCAAACTCAAGAAAACCAGTCCTATGGAGGAGCACGTGGTAACTCTAGAGGCAGGGGGAGCCAAAGAGGTCGTGGTGGATGGCAAAGAGGCCAAAATGCAAACAGTAATGTTGAATGCTACTACTGTGGTAAAATGGGTCATATGGCTAAAGACTGCTATAAAAAGCAGAATGACATCATGAATGGAAAGCTGCAACAAGGGAATTATGCATCTTCTAGTAGACAGGGTGATGACAGAAATGAGCACTTGTTTATGGTGCAGCACATGAACAATTCTGTGACAAGTGCAGAAGAAAGCAATGATGTATGGTATGTTGACTCAGGTGCATCAAACCACATGACAGGTCATGCAGAATGGATGGAGGATGCAAGAAAAATGGAAAAACCAGGATTTGTGGAGACTGGTGATGATACTGCACATCCTATTGTGCAGATTGGAAAAATTCCTTTGTCTATGCAGGATGGGAAAAAGAAATACCTCTCCGATGTATTTCATGTCCCGAATATCACCAAGAATCTGGTTTCTGTTGGTCAAATGGTTGAGCAGGGCTTGCAGGTCAGATTTAATCCTCATGGATTCTTTGTTGAGGATATGAAAAATAAAGGTCGCTTGATAGCAAAAGGAAAGAAGAAGGGCAGAATGTTTACATTGGATGCAGACATGTCTGAATTGAGTATAGCAATGTTTGCACATGGGACCGGTGTAGTTGCAGATATTGATATCTGGCATAAACGCATTGGTCATGTTAATGTACAGCGACTTAAATCAATGCAGGCCCAAAATATTAATGCAGGTTTGCCGAAATTCAAGGTTGCAGAAATGCATAAGGTATGTGAAGCCTGTCAGTTTGGAAAACAGGCAAGGAAACCATTTCCTAGACATGTTCAAGAGAGTAAGAAGCCATTGGAATTAATCCACTCTGATGTGTGGACAACTAAAGCTGCATCTCTTGGAGGCTGTCATTATTTTGTCAGTTTTATTGATGACTATAGCAGAAAAGTTTGGGTGTATTTTATGAAAAAGAAAAGTGAAGTTTTTGGGCATTTCAAAACTCTTAAAGCGATGGTTGAAAAAGAAACAGGCCTGTAGATAAAATGCCTAAGGTCAGATGGAGGGGGAGAGTACCTCTCAAATGAGTTTGCAAGGTTCCTGCAGGAGCATGGCATAAAGCAGCAATATTCATGCAGTCATACCCCACAACAAAATGGAATTGCAGAAAGGAAAAACAGGCATATTGGAGAGGTATCTCGTGCCATGCTCAATGAAAAAGACTTGCCAGATTTTTATTAGGCTGAAGCAGTTGCTACAGCAGTCTACATAATAAACAGGACTCCCACTGCAGCAATACATGGAATGACTCCAGAGGAGAGGTATACTGGTAGGAAACCAGATATTTCTCATTTGAAAATTTTTGGTTGCATTGCCTATGTACATGTGCCAGATGAGTTGAGATCCAAGTTGGATCCAAAAGCTGAGAAGTGCATCTTTATTGGTTACTCTCTGCAGCAAAAAGGGTATAGATGCTATAACCCTTCTACTCGTAAGTTTACAGTGAGCAGAGATGTTGTTTTTGATGAGATGAGTAGCTAGTATAAACCAGTAAATGTGATTGATGATGTAGATGCACAAAATGGTAATGCTGCACAAAATTCACAGCAGCAGTCACAAAATCTTAGTGGACCTGGAGCGTCCTCTAGTAGTGGTTCACATTCTTCGCCATGGACAGGCAGATTGAGATCAAAAGAATCTTCTCAAAGTAATGCAGATAGTGGTATGCAGGTATCACGAAAAGGAAAAGAGAAGGTTGATCAGCCCATGTTTGATGTGAATGCAGATCACTCTTATGTGGATGGTGAATCCAGTGGCTCAGAACAGAGCATTGATGATGAGTTGGGTATTCCTTCTATTGTTACACCTGGAGTAAGGAAGACCAGGGATGTTTTGAGAGCACCTGGGAGTGAACCTACTTTGCGCAGGTCTACGAGAGCTAGGTATCCTGTGGATAGGCTGAAATATGATGGATTTACAGCCATTCACTATGCATATATGGTTAAAGTGATACAGGAATCAGAACCCACTTCTTTTGAGGAAGCCATGGGAAAAGAAAAATGGGAGAAAGCCATGGATGAAGAAATGGATGCCTTGGAAGCAAATGCTACATGGGAATTGGTACCTTTGCCTAAAGGTAAAAATGCAATTGGCTGTAAGTGGATTTATAAGGTGAAGCACAATGCAGATGGTTCTGTGAATAGATACAAGGCAAGATTAGTAGTCAAGGGGTATGCACAAACATATGGCATTGACTATGAAGAAACATTCAGTCCGGTTGCAAGGATGGCAACCGTAACAGCAGTCATTGCTATGGCTGCATCAAAGGGATGGTCTTTACATCAGATGGATGTAAAGAATGCCTTCTTGCATGGTGATTTGCAAGAAGAGGTCTATATGGAGCAACCACCAGGTTATGTGCATGCTGTTCATCCTGAGTTTGTTTGCAGGTTGAAGAAAGCCTTGTATGGCTTGAAGCAAGCACTTAGAGCATGGTCTGACAAGATAGGACAGTATCTTGTCACTATTGGCTTTCAGATTTCCAAGGCAGATTTCTCACTTTATGTGAGAAAAACAGAGAAAGGTATTATGCTACTTGTAATTTATGTTGATGATCTGATTATGACAGGTGACAGTGATGAAGATATCCTTCATGTGAAAATGCTATTGAAGCAGAAGTTTGAGATGAAGGATTTGGGAGAGCTGTGTTATTTCTTGGGCATTGAGGTGATTAGATCACCAAGTGGGATACAGCTCTTGCAGAGGCAGTATGGATTGGACATGCTGTCCAAATATGGGATGACAGGCTGTAAGCCTATTTCAGTTCCTTTGGAGTAGAATGTGAAGCTGAGCACAAATGCAGGTGAGCTTCTAGAAGACCCTACTATGTACAGACGCATAGTAGGAAGTTTGATTTATATGACTATTACCAGGCCAGATTTGAGCTATGCTGTTGGATTGGTAAGTCAGTTTATGCAGGCTCCAAGGAAACCACATTTGGATGCGGCTAGACGCATACTCAGGTATGTGAAGTCCACATTGCAGTATGGACTATTTTATGAGACTAGGGTTCAGATACAGTTGCATGGATACACTGATGCTGATTGGGCTGGTAGTATTTCTGATAGACGATCTACCAGTGTATATGTGTTCTCTTTTGGGAGTGCTGCAGTCACTTGGAGTAGCAAGAAACAGCCTACAGTTGCCTTGTTGAGCACAGAGGCTGAGTACAGGGGTGCAGCAATGGCTGCATGTGAGGTAGCTTGGTTGCATAAGCTACTTTATGATATGCATCAGTCTAGAGATGGACCAGTTGTCATTTATTGTGACAACATGAGTAGTATACACTTGGCCAATAACCCAGTCTATCATGCTAGAACAAAGCACATTGAGGTGCATTATCACTATGTGCGAGAGAGGGTTTTACTAGGTCTTATTGATCTAGTTTATGTCAGCACAGAGGATCAGGTAACTGACATATTCACGAAGGCATTGGGCGCAGAGAAGCTGCGCAAGTTCAGAGACCTGCTTGGTGTGCAAGAATTGGGATTGAGCTCGAGGGGGAGTGTTGAGATATCGAGCTCCACTCGTGATACGCTAGGGTGACCGTTGTGTATTTATGTCACCGACTTGTCAGTTGTAGACGCGGTTGGTACACCGCCCATGAATAATAGCTACATGATAGCTATCCTTATCTACTCTAGTTCGTGGCTCAGTTAGTATGCCACCTTAGTTAGTTGAGTTTGGTTTGAGACCCATACATAGGGTTCTTCTATTTCTTTGTACTAGAGTTCTTTTTGGCTTACACAACTAAGAAGAGGAAAACTGTTTTCAGCCTCCACCCTTGTGTGTCTTCCCCCATTGTGCAAGCAAGAAAGCTTCAAGCGAGACTCCTTCCTTCTCTCCCACAATCTTGACACTGAGTCCCTACATCAAGTAAAGCATCAGCTTTGTAAACCTCTTCAAATGCATTAAGAAAACCTATAGATGCAGTGGTTGACTCTTCCACTATAGGATCTTCCAAGGCATCCGTGGATGTCTCAATATCAGACTACAACTTATATCCCAGCTGTTTGCCCTTTTTCTTTCTACTCCTACCCAACCTCTTCATGCTTAGGAGAGGTGGCTGATTTGTACCTTTAGGCTGATCCATACTTCTTCTTATCACTCTCTTAGATATCCCTGCATTATCTTCATCTCTCTTATGTTTCTCTTCCACAAGTACATCCGTGTTTTGTTATTTTGCTAAATATGCATCCACTGAATATGCATCTACTGGTGATTCCCAACTAGTTATGTCATGAATGTTGTGCCCTGCATGAGACATTTCACTATTAGTAGCTTTTCTCTTTTCAGTTACATGCAAAGCATATGTCCATATTGCAGTCTTCGGACCAACCATCACTTGGCCATGTATTCTATCCAACTGTAGACCAAAAGTAGGAGCATGTACAACAGCATAAGCATTTCGAAAAGCCAAGTCTTCCAACAAGTTTTACATACCTCCCTTTCCAAAATTCAAAGCAAGAGGCAATCCCGTTTCTTGTGCATGAATCTTGCCATCTTTCCAAAAGATGAGTTGTCATGCCAAGGCCTCCTAAGAAGCAACACAATCCTTCCTTTCATACTGCAAACTATCACACCACATACATCTTTTCCCTAGTTTAGGGGCTATTGCCCATCCCCTTTCCTCTTGTCCTTTCTCATCCAATTTTGTGACCTTCAACTAAAGATCCCACATGCCTTAACCAATTCATCTAATACATCTTCTCTAATAGTGGAAATAGTAGGTGCAACCATAGGGTTAGCCACAAATGTAGGTGGCTTACTGGATACATCAATTGTTTTGCCTATAATAACAATGGCAAGCTAGATACATGCAATTTTTCTCTTCTTCTATGCTTTTTCACTAGTGCAGTAACAACTTCCTTCACATGCCTCCACTCTATTTTAAGTCGTGTCTCTGTAGTCTTATCCTCTAACAAATCATCAAGCTTCGCTTGAAGCTTAGGATTTGCACTTGTAGAAACAATTCAATTTTCTAACTTGCAAGAGCTTGTTATTTTGCATGATCTAACTGCTCAAACTGACTTTCAAATTCTCTTAAGAACTCTGTAGCCACAAGACTCTTATTGGGTTTTAAAACCCACTCTTCGAAAGTCTTGTGAATAATCAAACTGGTGTCTTCAATGTAAAATTATTCCCTGAGTGTCTTCTTGAAAGCTACCCAGTCAGCATTCTGCAGATACAATTCAGTAACTCGAGCTTTCAATTCATGTACAGTGACACAAAATACTAGCTTCATGCAAGCTTAGCCGCCCCAATGAACTCCGTCTTTTGAGCATAGGTATGCAAATATGCAGATACATTCCTGCCATTAAACAACTTCATATCATGCTCTATTGCGAGTAGAGCATTTATCACAACATTTTTTATTAGAGAAGAAGCTTACATCACCTATTGTTGTTGTTCTATCTACACAAGCATGTTCATATTTTGTACTAACGGCTACAAAACATCACTAGAAATTGTGCTTGAAGGTTCTCCCATCATGTCTTTCCTTCTGAAGACTTTTCACATCATCGGGTTTACCAATGTCAGAGGGGTTTTAGTTAAAAGGTCATATCCACCGGGGATTAGAGAGAGAAGGAAGTAGAGAATAGGAGATAGAAGAGAAAAAAAAGAATAGACAAGAGGTACATAAGATATAGACAAAGCTCAATGAATCAAAGCACTATGTATTGATAGAACCTGAGAGATAAACAAGATTCTTATCTGGGACTACTCAAAAGCAATCTCCAAGCATTAGATCTCTTGGAGTTCCCCAGTAGACCAAAAATGTGCACCAAACATTAGCTTCTCCTTTATTGCTCAGATGACAAATCTAATGGTTCCATTGGCTTTGAAAGGGGGGTAAAACTACAAGTCACTTGCTCAGATTTCTCCCTAATCACTCCTTCTTCTCCCTGCGAAGTGGTGTTTGCTGCTTGTAAACTGCGATCACACGCCGCGTGATTTCGAAAGGCCTTCTTTTTTGCATGAGATCTCCCAAAACTGGCTAAAAAGCAACTTGCTTTTTGCATGTCACCCTATTCTAGAATTTTTCTACACCTTTTTTTAGATATTTACAAGAAATAATATCCAAAATATAAAAAATAAGCTAAAATTAAATAAAAATCTCATATTTTTGAACCATCTATTGTTGAGAAACACGTTGTTACGCGAGCGTTGATCAAGAGCAAGCCTCACTCATAACCCGATAACGAGACGTTAAGGAGTGCCGGTTGGGGGAATTAACTTTATCAAATGCACAACACAACTCAAAAAGTTAAATATTTCGACAAACACCACACAAAACACACATGAAACCAAATGCCAAACAATGCCTCTTGTAGCTCAAAATAACTTAAAACCCAAAAACGAGTAGAGCATCACTCCAACACAAATTTCAAAAACACCAAGAATTCAAAAACAAAACCAAGTGAATAGTATTCTCATACCTTAACAACCTTTGGTTTGATACTCATCTGCGTTTCGACATCCAAATTCTTCGACATCACAACTAGCACGACAAGAGTTCACACTCCCGCATGCGACTCTCCTCACTCACAAGATACAATTGGAATTGAGGGGGAAGGCCCTTTGCTCTCCTCTTCCTTATCCTTATATAGTTTTCACAAGTTCTCTCACATACATTAGGCTTTTTGCTTTCAATTTTTGGCTTTTGCTTTTCTATTGCTTTTCACTATTTTCGCTTTTTCGCCCTATACTTGTTTGTAACTTGTTTGGATCATAACTTTGTCATATGAACTTTGAATATAGTTGTTCGGGTACTCAAAACAATCGAAACGCATCTAATCAACAAGCCATCATGGGAAAAATTGCAAAAATTCATAAAAAATGAGTAAAAATATTGCTTTTTGTAAATCGCATTATTTTTCTGCATCTTTTATATTGGATGACTTATTCCCTCCCTTGGCCTATTGTTTTTGTAATTGCACACACTTTCAGCACACATGTCCTCTTTTTCTTCAAGAAATACTCACTAATGATGTAAAACTTACGACGTTTTCCTTTAATCCTTGAGTCTTCAAAATAAACATTCTCTGGACATGAATATGTTTTTTATGCAGTGTGTCCTAGCAAGAATATGGTTTTTTGAAATGAATTCCGTGCCCAATCATTCATGATTTGAAAAAATATGCAATGTTGGATCATGGTATGCAACCAATCAATTAATGCTCGCTCGAAAATTATGTATGCATTGAAGAATCGTGCCTAGCCTATCTACAAGTGCTCGTACATCATGCAAAGTGCAAACAAAGTTCATTTTTTTATTAAAGTTCCTTATCCTCATCTCTCAACGCTCATCAAAGAAATATCAATCTCCGCTCTGCCCACCCAAAATCTCACAATCTCTCAAGAAATGATGGCCCTCAAGATGTTAACCAGATAAGAACAACCCATCTCACAATTAGCAGCATCCTTCATGGCCATCTAACTCACCCAACCACCTTACACACTTAACCAGAGATTCCTAACTTTGTGATGAATATCCCAAATATCGTGCGTGCAAGAAACAATTCTTGCTCAATGGCAGGTGCTCTCTCAAGTGTGTGTGCAACTAAGATTTACCGCATATAGCTACAGCGGGCGTCATGCCATGTTAGTGCTCAACAATGGTGCGAAACATGCATAATCCCAACCCATGGCATGGAAGTATTTGAACAATTCAAGAGATGACCCCTGAGTGTAGTGCATCAAACAAGTGCAATGTGAAGTGCTCGTGAACCCATAATCCCCGTGATGTGCAAGAGTCTTAGCAAGAAAACAAACCTTGTTCCACAATGTTTGCCAACTACTAACAAACTCCAACTCCAACATTTCCAAAAAAATACCAAGCTCGACCAAGGCTATCAAGTTTCACACTCAACAAACCAAACCAAATGACAGAAACAAACCCTAAGCTAAACAAACACAAGAAATCCAATTACGAAATGACAGAACAAACTGTCACGCAAACAACTAAGCTAACAAAAATCAAACCTAACTATAGTTTGACTAGGGGTTTTGCATTTTTAGAAAAACGCTTGACAATGTGGATCTAGAGCATGGTTCTAGCTATGGAGGCTGGAATGTAGTAACTAGAACCATGATAACATAGGCAAATGACACTAACTGTTACTCTGTTGAATTAGGTTCCAAGATAGAATGCTTGGACTCATAAACACAATCATGAGTAAAACATGATAGGGACTCACAGTGAAGTACAAAGTACAATAGCATATATTGAAAAGTGAACCAAGTACATGCCTTTATAGCTTTCTAGCCTCTCCACTCTCCTCACTGTGCTTATGGGATACAAGTCTCCTCATCATGCAACATACATCATTTGACCTATTTTCCAACACCCCCCCTCAAATGATGAATTACTACACTTGTTGGCTTTTGTCCCCCCTACATGATAACATGGCCCGAGAGACTAGCTCCTGGGCAGCCTAGTCAAGCCAAGCTTAAAAATTTACATTTTTGGCAAGGGTTTTTATAAGTACAAATCCACTAAGGGAAAGAAAATATCCACCATGGGAAAAACATGATCCACTATGGGAAAGATACAATGAAAATTTCTTTAAAATAGTCGACCAGATTTATTGATGGTAATAGAAGCATCTTCTTCTTCTTCTTTCTCATGCATAAACTAGCTTTGGTGGTGATATTCTTGCACATGTTGTGCTCTCTTCTTGTGGAAACATTCACTGGCTACATGGCCAGTCTTGCCACAAAAATGAAAAATAATTCTATCCTTGTTGTTGTTGGTGGTGAATCCTTGACCACGTCCTTTTGGTGCATAAGTACCCTTGGTGTACAAAAGGTTATCCCTTGAGCTAGTCTCTTTTATATCCTTGCTTTTAAATTTGCTTTCTCCATTAAACAGTGAGTGCTCAATGTCTTTGAGTGAGAGACTGGGAACATTACTTAGTGTGGACACAAGATTCTCATATGGTTCATGATTAACACTAGCAAGTAGCATTGCTATTGCCTCATCTTCATCAATGTTCTTTTTAAGAGTTGCAAGCTGAGTTTTAAGGATCTTGAACTTATTGATGTGTAGAGTCATAGAACTGTCTTTAACATCCAACTTATAAAACTGCATGAGTAATTTTACCTTTGAGTTCTTTGCTTGTGTACCAAAGATCCTGTCGAGCTCTTCCCATGCCTTCTTTGCATCCTTGATACCAAAGATGTGGTGTAATACATCATATGATAGACCACATGCAATAATATCTAGAGCTTTGTTGTTCATCTTCTTCCATGCCTTTGTTTTAGGCTGGTCTTCTGCAGCATCTTTCTCTTTAGCATCTTCTTTCTTGTCATCTGCATCATCTTCCTCAAAGAGATCCCATAGGTATTTCCTCATGAGATGGTACATGGTTTTCTCCTTCTATGTGTAAAAGCCTTCACCATTAAACTTTGCTATCTGCTCTAGTTCAATCATCTTAGAAGGAGGTCTTACCACGAGAATACTCGGGCAGTGTCTATCCTTTTACAAAGAAATTGAGACTTACAAATGGATTTGATCAATAGGACTTTAAATCATTACAAGTGTTGAGAATGAGGTTTTGAGCAGCTATGGTAAAATTAATGAATAGCTTGTTCATGAGTGAGTTGAATACACAAGTGCCAAGAGACACCAATTGAGTATCAATAGATACTATGTCTTGAAGATCTTGATATTGGGCTTGATGTTGCGGGGTAATTTTTGAACTTCCTTGGACACTTCAAGATCTGCAATAGTCTTTAGAGGTTATTTCAAAGGGATCAAAATCACTATTGATGATGGCAGTGAGAAAAGAACAAGGATACCAAGCTTTCAAGTTTTCGGCTATGGCTTCCTACTTCTAGGGTTCGACAGACAACTAAGTATTCAGTTGATGTAGCTCACACAATAGGTATTTCTAGGAGACCTTTTGTGATAAGTAAGCCTGCTTTATGGGCTTTCTTTGCCCTATACACACAAGATCAATGGCAGCATGTAGGTACAGATCTGAGTGTACAACAGAGAACGGGCACAAACAGGACAACGAGGTTGAATTTTTGCAATGCCAGGCTGTACACAAGCTAATTTTGTTGTGAGATGATAGGATGTTGCACCTTGATGTGAGGAAGAAGTCTCCAAAAGGGAGCAAGGCAAGATATGCTTTCCTTTGGCTACACCAGTTGCTCCAAGATGGACAGGTCCTATTTGGCTATGGCTGTCAAGTAGGGCAAGAAGAAAATGAAGTTGAAGATGAAGTCATACACTTATCCTGAGTTGATCTGAGACTATGAAGTGCTAGAGGAGCAGAGAGGAGAGCTTATCCATGCTCGGCTCGCTCTGATACCATGTTGAGAAACATGTGGATCTAGAGCAGCATAGATGTAGCTATACATTACCAAAAATTCACATAGATGTAGATGTTAGGATTTCTATTTAGGACATATGCATATACAATGGTGCGGTGACAATGTGGTGCATGTCCCAAAAAAATTACCCACTCTTAACCTCGATTAAGTATTCCACTTAGCCTTGAAATGTGTGGACATGTTGTTTTTCAAGAAAGAAGATTTTATTTTATAATATTAAAGAAAAAGGGCTCTCTCTCTCTCTCTCTCTCTCTCTCTCTCTCTCTCTCTCTCTCTCTCTCTCTCTCTCTCTCTCTCTCTCTCTCTCTCTCTCTCTCTCATCAGCTTATGATTGAGAGTGGCAGAGCCAGTGGCACCCCACGGGAGGAGAGGATATGCCCCCTTTGTAGATCAGAGGTGGAGAGTGAGGAGCATTTTGTTCTCAGATGCCCGGCATACTCAGAGTTGAGATCTAGATACACATTGAGCAACTCACTTCAGGGATGTATGACTGATATGGATCAGAGATCATTTGGCCGTTTTCTGGGAGAGGCATGGCACATCAAAGAGCAGAGCACACAGCGGGTCCCAGTCAGAGAGGGGCCCACCCAGACGACTATTACACAGTTCTTTCAGACAGACAAAGTGAGAGCTACTGTACCAGCCTCCAGCCAGACCTCCGGGCTCACACTACATCAGGCTGAGGACCAGCGTACCCAACGCCGCACGAGGATCCGTGGGTTTCGGACCCCACAACCACACCGACAGGAGTTCTGGAGGATTCTTGATCTACATCGACAGCAGACTGAGATCCGACAACACTCGACACATTGGATCTCAGATCTCCAGTTTGCTCTTTCTCCACCGCCGATGTACCACATCCTGCATCCAGGAGGGATCACCTGCTATTAGCGACTTCGACGACTGCTACTACATCCCAGGATAGTATATCTCCCTGCATCTGTTACATATACACATCGCACCACTTTATCACAACCGACAGTTGTTCCCCTATCACAGCCGACATTTGTTCCCCTTTTGTAGCCATTATCTAGAGTACTAGAGCTACATATGCACATACACATACACGACACTTATCACACTCACAGCACCGTATTTTCAGTTTCCAGTTTTTAGATTTTCATTCAGCACTTTTATTTTGGATAGCTGGACCTCATCAATTGTATCACAGTTTGTCTCATAGGCCAGTTTTGGTCTTTAGAAGACGTTAATATAACTTTCTTTCTTTCTTTCTTTTTCTCTCATTTTCACATTACAATGACCCATTTTTATGGTTAAGCACCTCGTGGGTTTTTCATTAGTATTTCATTTTTTTCATTAGGCTTGGTGAGATTTGAAGATATATGGGGGAAGCCTAAGCTTGAGCGGTCGACGATCTATAGCCCTATGATTTATTTGAATTGACATGATATTTCATCGATATATCAATGTTGATTAATCTCTTAAGATGAATCAATAATGCATGTTATGTATTTAATAGGGATAGCATGTATTTAATATGAATAGACTCCAAACATTTGGTGGTGATATGCATGATATGATTTCTAGCAATTATAAGCCTACAGGGCTTTGATGTCAAGATTGTTAATCTTTTATATATTAAAAAAGACATGCAACATAAGCTTCCATCAGTTCTACAAAGCTTTAGGCAAAATATCTATAAATGGTGGTACTATTAAGAGGGAGAGGTGCCTCATGATCCACATGTGGTGTTGATTTTGATCAATTGTAACCTTGGTAGCTATGATTACTCTTGAGATTTCATGTTTCCTTATTCCGATAAAGACTATCATATGGCCATGGTAGATGATATGGGCACATATGCTACCTTCAAGATGACCCTGGCAATTCATTGTCCATCATGTAGCAATATGACAACATGTGAACTAACATATATCTTTCACCCTACCTACTTCTCTTTATCTAGGCGGTACAGAACAATGTCAAAATACACAAATACCAATTTGGCAATAGTAATTAAAGTATATTATTTACACACTCCAATTTGCAAGCCTTTATAATGATCAAATGCTTAGTGTTGAACTCTTGGTTGGGGAGAGTAAGCTAATGTTGACCCTAAGTGTAACACCATTGCATGGTGAAAATAGCCCATGGATGGACAATGAATGTAGTAGTGCATTCAATGTTCTTCATTAAATTCCAAATTAGACATTCAATTGCAAGCACATAAAAATGTATCCTTGCATGTATAAAGTTGATATGGTCCTCTTAAGTATACTTTTTGCAAACTTGGATTATTGTATTTGTAAATTCTAAAGACTTTTCTTTATCTTAAGATGGCCTTTGGCACATAATGTTTAGTAATCACAACATTAGGTTATGCACTACAAATTGGGATGAAATATTTAATGATAATCCTATGCGATTGCAATAGAATTCATATTGTATACATACGGGTCCTAACAACAATGATTCAACCTAATTTGAAATGTAGCTTTTACTTGCTTGCTTTTTCTTGTGTAACATTTTTACGCTAATCATCTCATAAAGCTATACATCTTGCATAATATTATTAGGTGAATTATAATAATTGGACAACAAGGTGACTTATTCTTCATATGAAAGTATCCTTTGCAATACTAGAGTCCATAATCATTTATTTTGCTTTTACTATAAATACCTTTATTTAGGGCCTAATTTGGGTCTTCAACATTTAGGCAATTTTGTGGTAAGCACTTATTTGACTTGTAAGTCCTTCACTTTTATAAGCAACTTATAATTTGGAGAAGGGCCAATGCTCCACTTAGAAACCAGCTACTTATTGTGGAAGGGAGTCCTTACTACAAGTAAATCACGTGGATGAATGTTTTTTTTATCAAAATGTTTTGCTTTGTTTACAAAGGAATTGTCAAGTATCGCGAGAGGTGGGGGGAATTGCTTGAGTTGTTGCACCAAACACATACCATACACACAAGAGGAAGCTCACTCAGAACATAAGAAGAGAGATGGAGACCAAAACATTTTCTTGATGGCTTCTTCTTCTTCTTTCACGCACAATACAATGTACACAAAGTATAGATAAGACACAGTACAAATGAAAGTGTCCTACTAAGTCAAATAGTGCATAATTGACTATACTAATCGACTAGCGCTATGACTATGCCAGCTATGGGTAGGTGCAATAAACTAAATATAATAAGTGATAAGTCAATGACCATGTGAGGATCATAATAACCACGGATGTGCTTAGTGTAGACGTGCAGACCCATCTAGTTAGGTGCTCCATCATCAATGTCTGCACGTATTGAGCTTGCCATCTCAACAGTCCCTCTCAAGCTCAATCATATCTCTTCAACTCTAAGTAAGCTTCAGAACTTTCAAAGCTTCCCTATACCCAATGCCTTTGTAAAAATGTTAGCTATCTAATCTTGTGTGCTAACATATACCAAGTCAATCTCTCCTACAAGTACATTCTCTGTACCCAATGCCTTTGTGAAAATGTTAGCTATCTGATCCTGTGTGTTGACATATATCAAGTCAATCTCTCTTATAAGTACATTCTCTCTCACAAAGTGGTAATACACCTCAATGAGTTTTGCCCTAGTATGGAACACTAGGTTTCTAGCTAGTTGTATGATGTTCATGTTGTCATAGTGAATGACAACTAGACCATCTCTTGCACATCCAAATTACCCAATAACTTTTGTAGCCATACCATGTCACATGCTACCATAGCAGCATCTCTAAACTCAACCTATGTACTCGATAAAGCAATTGTAGATTGCTTTTTACTGCTCTATGTAACTGCTGCACTATCACGGGAAAACATGAATCCATTGGTAGACGTTTTGTCATCTACATGCTACCAGCCCAATCTACATCTGTGTATCCAAACATCTATACAAAATTACCTGCCTCATGAAAAATTCCATCATTAGGAAAAAATGAACTCACGAATGGGCCTTTTAGCCCCCCTCTCTCCTCCTTAAAACAAGGAAAAGAGGAGCGAAGAATAGTAAAATAATCCTCTTCTCTCTCCACTTTTGCAATCTTGTTTTGCATTTTTATATTATCTACAAAGATATACTCAGATTCCTTCTCTCTCCTCATTCAAGAAGTCTTTTTCAACCAAATTTTATATTCAAAAAGGAGTTAGTTACAAGAGTGTGATGCTTCGTTTTCAATGCAAAATGATTAGTAGATACAAGGTAATTGATTTTTTAATCGAGAACAAGGAAAATGAAATTTCGAAAGTTTCTTTTAAGATATTTTGGGGATTTTTGATATTCTAGCTTTTGGTCAAAAAACAAACCAACTGGTCAAATTTCATGTTTTTTGGAGATGTTTCTGGAGATTAAATAGAAATGTATAAAATACGAAAAGTCTTGGACATCCCTACCCTCTGAGCTATTTTCCCCCATATCTATACTCTCTCATGGCTCTATTGTGACCTCTTCTCTGTGTTTATGCAACCTTCATTAACAGAGTGAATTACTTACACCCTCCTTTCCCTTGGCACCTTTGTGTGCCTCTCTGTGCATCTCCACTCTACCTCCTATGACAACCAAGTAGGCTCCCCGTTTCTATTAATAGTAAAATGAATACAGGAAAGAAGGAGCTGCATATTGAGGTAGTGATTGAATATGCCCCATTATTCAAAAGAACCCAGCGTACCAGTGTCAACCCTCAGGTTTTGTAGAGTTACATGCAAATGGGATTGAAACATGTGGATTTGTGGGTTGATGGGGGAATCTACCCAATTGACCCCTTAAACAATAGACCTCCAACTTTCTAAGGAATCACAAATTTGCTGAAGTATGTGTGCGAGGGTGAAAATGGGTTGCTCAGTTATACTAGGCGGCTCAATGATCAGGCATTCAAAGTATTTACAACTTGCCAAGCAACCATAAAAAATTGCCATGATGTGATCGCTTCACATCAACTTCATATACAACAACTCATCAGACAAGTGGTACAACTGAATGACACTATAATTCAACAAAATAATCAAATTATTTCAATGCAGGACACTATCCATGATATTGATATCTCATATGAGGAGACAAAGGCACAATTGGATGACTTAAGAAAGATCAACGGCAAGCTAGCAAAGGAGCGCAAATGGAAGAAAAAGCCAACCAACAAGTTAATTGTGAATAGTGGCCAGTGGAAGGGACATATCAAAGCATGTAAGGTAGCTCAAAAACAGAACCCAGGTGAGGGTGAGGTTGGATCATGTATTAGTAGATTGTTGAAGGCAAGTACATTGGAAAACGCTTTGAGCAATCCTAAGTTTAAGGCTGTGAAGGAAAAGGTGATTGAGTGCACATTAAAAGATGTGTCAAATAAGTTCTCAGCTGTGGATGCACAATCTATTTGTGACAGCACCGGTATTAGCACAACAACTTACTCAAAGATATTCAAAGGTGTGAAGGCCGGGTTTGGTTATGTGTTGAAGAGAAATAGAATCATGTCTCTTCCTCGATCTTCAAAGTTAATAGAGGCCCGGCGGCAACTTAATACAGAGCTTTTGGAGATGATAGGAGATCCCATGCATGTTCAATGTGTGGAAACACTAAAGGTTGGGACCAAAAATGCATATGAGGTGAAGTTCACCGAACTCAACAACTACTATTTAGATTTGTACAAGGTGCAATCGGCAACGGTAATGTACTACAATATGCCTATTGAGGAATGTAATGGTAAATTGCAATTTGTTATAAAGTTAGATGAAAGTGAGGTCGTCAAAGGAGTAAAGCTTGAAAGAGTTAGTGTAACTCTAATGAATAGAGCTTTACAATTCGACAAGAACAATCCAGGAAACTTTAGTATTCAATCCGAGTGCCATGTGTGGTGGCTCATTGCATTTGAAGTTCCTAAGGAAACATTTGAGGCACTGTAGTTATTCTTTATGCACACAAGCATTCCAAGCATCATCGATCATCAAGAACATGGTGAGATGCTCTTGATTGAAGGGTATGGTCAATACTTGGTTAAATGGCATCTACAGGAGCCTTGAAAACTTTAAAATGCATATGTGGAATCTCCAATGGTGCAAATACAAAGAATCCATGCCTATATTTCTTGACAGAGAGGGTAGAAGGAAAGGATGGAAAGAAGAACTGGCAAAGGGTGACAAGTGTTGCACCGACACGTAATAGAGAAGATCCCACTTGGAAGCCCATCTTCAACATTCCATTGGATCGTATTCACATTTGTTCATTGCATGCTTTTGTCAGAATCATGGAGAAACTTGTATATGAATACATTTGCTTTGCTTATAGGATGCAACTAGAAAAAAAAGCCATTGCAACGTGTAGGAATGTAGAGCGAGTGCTACCAGAAATTGGGCTACACAAGCATCAAGTGACGATTGAAAAAGATGAGAAGAGATCATGAAAATCTGGTAACTTGCCAAAAAATCCTTGCTTTGGAGGAGCAAAGGCTAGGAAGTTTCTCTCAGCACCCATCAATGAGGAAGGAAATGTCACGGTTCATAGGCCGCAGGACTATGATGGGTGGAAAAAGTTACATTTTCAAGTTCTTGATTGAAGTAATGGAGGAAAAACAAGGTTGGCCAAAGCTAAGGTTTGGATAAGTCTTAACAAATTGGCTCCCTTACTTCGCAAGATGGTGTTTAACAATGAAGATAAGCAAGAATTTATCACTGTTGTGCATAGCTTCTATGAAAACATAGTGGAAGCATGGGGCAAAAGCTCTATCACACATTACATGGTGTGTATTGAGTTAATATTTTAAAATTATATGAATTGTATAAACTATTGAGCATATTTTTACTCATATGTGATATGTGTCTTTGTAGCATATCCTTGAGACACATGGGCCATACTTTGCAAAAAAGGGAAGCATCGGAATTCAGTCCACACAAGGGATGAAAAATTCACATTGGATAGCATGTGGTGCATACCAAATAAAAATCGATCATGGTGGAGAGGTGAATGGTAGCAATCGAATGATCCAATTGCTATCTTGGTAGTACAGGATTATAGTAGTGGATGAAGCTAAACTCTCGCAAAAGAGAGCAAATGAAAGTGCTGATGAATCAGCTACAAACATGATGGAATCACGTCGTGTCACTAAAAGAGTGTGTTATGAAGCCTCAAGTGCCAAAGAAAACCATGCCAAGTGGCTAGAAACAAGGCTTCAACAAGGCAGCAAATGGGCTCAAAGAGAGCTAAGATAGTAAGATGAACAATGTGTTCAGTGTGAATGCACTTCATAGTTTAAGAGAGAAAGAGAGAGTGTGTATCTATGTGAATGAGTCTTACAGTTTAGGGTTATATAAAAGAGGGTTTCACTTTCTATCTTATTCATTGAGTTCTCACATATCTTGTACAGGAAAGATGGCTAGGTCTAAGGTAGTTGCAAATAAGCTTCCACTCAGAGCCCCATATTGTGTTTAGCCCCTTGGAGCATCTACTAGCTCGGATGCACCCCCTTCTCAACCTCACCCACCTTCCTCAAGCCGCCCTCACAAGGGTTCTCCTCAGTATCCCCACAAGAAACACAAGTGGAAGCTAGGTATAGTGGCTTTGAGAGAAATTAGGAGGTATCAATGCTCTTTCAATCTCATCATCCTCATTGACTGCACATCCCTTGATAGGTATATCATCAAGAAATGGAAGAGTAAGTTGTGGAATAAATTCCCTTAAGACTTTGTGTATGGCATTCATCATATGGGCTACGGAGTTTGTTGCACCTTGTGGTAGAGTGCACATGCGGACCAATCCAAGAGGTGTCTTCATTGTAGTAATATCTCGGCTTTCTAATGAAAGCTGAAACTAGTCATATCCTTTGTCGAGCTCCTCCTTGCCTTGATGCAAACTCATCTATATACAGTATGTCCTGAATGACAAAGTCAAATCAAACAATATATTTAGCGACTAACCTAGAGTTATCAAAAAGCAATGAAACTTGACGGTAGGGTGCGTCGGGTCCCCCGGAGTCCACCAGTGAAATCTTGGCAAAAAATGATGCCTGTAGATGCCCTATCCGACATCTAGCATCTGGGCCAAAAATGATGCCGCCAGACTTTGGGCAGGGTAGTTGAATGCATCATTTTTTGCCAAGATTTCACTGGTGTGGGACCCAAACCCCAGACTTCGAACAGGGCAGCTACTCTGCAGGCATCATTTTTTGCCAAGATTTCATCGATGGACTCCAAGGGACCCGACGCACCCTACCGTCAAGTTTCATTGCATAAAAATATATGGTAGTTAGAAATATCACCTTCATCTTGTATCTTCATTTCCTCATGTATCAACGAGGCACTTCTTTGGGCAGAGGGATCTACAAACTCCTTGGTAGGAAGCTAGGGCCTTGGGCCAACAAATCATACTGTAGTGCTTCAAATTTAGAATCCGGCACAAGGTAGGAGCTGCTATGTTGGCACTCACTGTATCGAAGCTTGTACCATCATATCTTCCAATCTTTGCCATCGTTGGATGCACATCCATGTAATCATAATTGATCAAGTATTCCATTGAATCCCTGACTAGGATGGAAAAAAACTATTCTTTCTTCATTTCCAAGTATTGCAACACATCTGATAGAAGCAAGTATTGTACACCATCTATTTCAATGGGCATCAAGGAGGCAAGGTTGGGTTTGTCGACTTGTGGTTGTTCTGAAGAAGATGGCACCATGAGAGCCAACCCTTGCTCTGCCACCACGCGATGTTCCTCTTCAACATTTATGAGCTCTTTAATCGATTCTTCTCCCGTGTATGTGATAACAACCTGTGGAGTTGTATCTTCATCACTCTCCTCCTCTAGGGATGTATCCAATGCAAGGAGGTAAATTGCCAATGCGCAATCACACTCCACGAGATCCAAAGGTGTTGTACCTGGTACACTACCCATGGAAACAGTGCATACTATGTGCGAAGGATCCACATGGGCCAGACACCTATTCACCATTTTTTGGTAATTCTTTCCTGCCTGAAATACCATGAGCTGTTCTTGAGGCACCCAAGTTATGTCGGATCCCTCGATGGAGTATGTGCAAGTAGCAATGGTGCTCACAAAGTCTTCCAAAACCTGAAGGGGGGGATCCAATGATGAGAGCACGCTTTCAAGGTTGAAGTTCTTAGAGAAAACCTGGAATATCTCGTCACCCTGGTTGGCAAAGATGATCTCGTGGATCCACTCATCAAAGCGTGTGTGACCATCCATCGTAGCAGGTAGGAGGGATGTGGTGGATATAAAGAGATGAAGAGAGAAAGTGTGAAATGAAACAATGAAATAAGAACAAAACTAGTTCTACCTTAAAAACCTTAAGTTTTAAACCATTAAGGGATGTTCGCATACGATATTTAGTTATGGCTTTACTTGAGTCTTTGTAAAGTTTACATGCATATGTAAATGTGTTGATGTGGAAAGTGTATAACAAGTGTATAATTTTGCATGAATACCATAATTTTTAAATATTACAAGTTTGCAAGTGACAATATTCTATTGGCAAAAAAAATCCAAAATTTTATAGGTGTTGAATATTACAAATTGTTGTGTTGGGATTTTTAGGGAGACTCTACAATTTCTAAAATATGTGGAGCCACACACTTTCCGCTGGTAACAGTATCCTCAACTCAGCTTCAAATTTTCCTACCATCTAGTTTAAAATAGAAGATAACAGGTGGATTGTGCATTAACATTGTAATTTCCTGGCGCATTATACTGAAGGGCCAATCATCCTCCATTTGCAACACTTGGGGCTCACGGCCCTCACAAATGACAATAGCATCCATAGTTTCACTTTCATGCATATCTTGATCAAGGCACAACCATTTACCCTTGAGCATCCTCCATCTACGATACTTGAACACTAGGCATAAAGTCTATCGTGTGACAAAGTACCTGTAATTGGAAAGAAAAGTTAACCGATTCATCCCAAAGTAATATAATCGTCAACTAAGAGAGAAAAATTTTACCTGAAAGCCATGTCCCTTGTTGTGACTCGACACTCTACTATGTTAGGACTATGAGTTATTTTTTATGTCCAAGTTTTGCCTAGAATCCTTGTTACATAATCCTCTGATGCACTTTAACAACAACAATTGATCCTTAAGTTAGAACTAGCATCAAACCCTATTATAAAGATAGGGATAGTGCAAAGAGGAAAAAAGAGAGAGAGTGTGAGTATGCGGGAGAGAGAAAGAAATAAGCACCTATCCAGTCTTGCCCAAATTGATCTTTGCAAAAGACAATAGCAAGAGTTAGTATTTACATGAAGGTATACTGAAAAAATGGTAGAAAAGAGGAAACGCAGAGAGAGAAAGAGAGAGGGAGAGAGAGATGAGCACTTATGCAATTTCACCCAAAATAATCTCTACAATAAAACAACAACAAGGGTTAGAACTAACATTATGTTGTATTGAAAAGATATCAGCAAAAAAAAACCAAACGGAGAGAGAGATTCACCTTTGCCTCTTGCTCCAAATAAACTCTGCAAGAAAACTGCAATTAGAACCAATATCAAATTCTATTGAAAACACAACATAAAAGAGAAACAACACATAGAGAGAGGGGGGAAAGAAAGGAGAGAGAGATAGATAGAGAGATGAGCACCTCTGTCTCCTACCCCAAATAACATCTGCAATAAAACAACAATAACAGTAAGAAACGACATCAAACCCTATTGAAAAAATAGCAAACAAGAGAAAATGCAAAGAGAGATGGGCACTTGTGTTTTGCGCAAAATCTGGAGCTGCATGGAGAAGAAAGTACAGAGGTAAGAAAAACGCTCAAAACCCTAATTACTCTCAATAGGGAGCTTCAATGGAGACGAAAATTCACGAGTATAGAGAAGAGAGGAAAAGTGCTCTATTGCTCAACTTTTGGGTCAAACTGATTTCGTGAGAGGGAAAAAAATCAAAATTGAAAATTTTCCAAAAAAAGGGGGAGAAATATGAGGTGAGAGAAACTCAAATTTTGTGTACTATTCATTCCCCCTTTTTTTAATCCCCCACTACCATTTTTTTTAATAGAAAACCCAAGATTTGGAGAGAGAAGATTCACCCTCCATGGATGTCAACATCTAGCCTTCCTATTGGACAATCCAAAAGGCCCACATCTTAAACTATATTATTTTTAAGGGCCCATTTGTGAGTTTATTTTTTTCCTAATGAATATAAAGTGGACTTCACATGCCTCAATGCATCTAACAGCATCCAAATGAAGCTTTCTAGGCATCTACATAAACTGACTGACAATGTCAATAGCATAGCTCAAGTCTCCGGCCTTGTAATAGTCATATAAATCTGACTCTTCCCTACTATCCTCCTGAACATAGTAGGGTCTTCTATCTCATCCCCAACATCAGCACTCAACTTCACATTTTTCTCCAATGATACTAGAAGAGGCTTACATACTATCATACCATACTTGGATAACATATCCAAGCTATATTGCCTTTGGGATAGCCACATACCATCATCATATCTAATCACCTCAATACCAAGAAAATACATCAGCTCACCCGAATCCTTCATCTCAAACTTCTTCTTGAAAATTTCCTTAACTTCAACAATCCCACTATCACTGTCACCTGTGATAATCAAGTCATACACATAGATGACTATGATGACCAAGCCTATAGCTTCCTTTCTCACATAAAGTGAGTGATCCAACATTAGAAACATAAAAGCCAATGTTGACAAGATACTCTTCAACATTATCATACCATGCTCTAGGTACTTGCTTCAACCCATAGAGCGCCTTCTTTAACTTGTACACATATGTGGGATGCTCTAAATCCTCATAACCTAACGGCTACTCCATATACACCTCTTCTTGCAATTCACCATGCAAGGAGGTATTCTTGACATCCATATACTACAAATTCCAACCTTTGGCCACACATCTAAGAGTTACCATCCTAGCAATTGGGCTAAATGTATGTTCACAATATAAGCCATATGTTTGAGTATAGCATTTTGCAACCAACCTAGCCTTATACATGCTAATCAAACCATCTGCATTATACTTGATTTTGAAAACCCACTAACAACCAATAGCTTTCTTGCAACCAATAGCTTTCTTGCTCTTAGGCACTTACAACCAATAGCTTTCTTGCTCTTAGGCAAGGATATCAAATCCCAAGTCTTATTAGCTTCTAATGCAGCTATCTCCTCATCCATTGTTGCATCCCAATGAGTATGACCAACATGTCGAAAAACACGGATCTAGAGGATGGAAAAAGCTATGGCGGATGGAAGATGAAGACTAAACTCATGATGACATAGACAAGTAAAGAGCAACTGTTACACAAGTGAGTTAGGTTCCAAGATGGCAGCTTGCATAAACACAATCTTGTGTATTGGACTAACAAGTACAAGACCAACACTAACTGATAAAGAAAAGCATCATCATGTATTCATTCATTTGAAAAGTGGTAGTCAAGTACAATGCTTTATAGTTGCTGGATGGGTAGTAGTTTTCCTCTCTGTGCATATGGGATTCAGTCTGCCTGCATGTCCTAAGCCTAAACTGCTTCATACAAAGAGGCCACAGTGGATGTGATTGTAAATATCTCAACACCCCTCCTCAATCACAACCAAAAAGTACAAAGTTTGTAGAGGCTTTAGTGAAAGCAACACCTGCAAAGTGTGGGCACACCATAAACATGGCAAACAACTAGAGGCTGTCATAGAAAAGGCTAAGTGTGGGTACCACAAACATGATGAACATCCAAAGTCTATAGCAGGAGCCTCACAGAGGCTGTAGTACAAGGCTACATGAGGAGTTTACAAGCTTATGTCAGAAGTAAATAGAGCTAGCCATTACAAGGCTAAAAACATCTAGTAAAAAATTGGGTCAAGGATCGGTAGGCCCTTGTGGTTTTTAGCATTTTTTTAATGGATCTTCAATTCATTGCAGGTCTTCTTATCGATGTAGTCTAACTTGCTCTTTTTGATCTTGTACTTGTTCTTCACTTTGCTTGCAGCTTCAGTGTCTTCATGGTTGATCTTCTGCTTCTTCTTCTTCTTCTCCACCGCTTTGCTTGCATTGTTCTTTTGGTCCTTTTCTTCATGGTCTTCTTTGCTTGTACTAGTCTTCATGTCCCCCTCAAGCAATGATATCATTATCTTTGAGGCAACAAAAATGACTACAAACTTTTGCACTTTCATGTCTTCAAGGTCTTCAAATGGGTACATTGATGGCGTTTGGATATAGGCAACTCCATGTCTTCATGTAGGTAGAGTAACATCTTCTATGTAGTGTAAATGGGCCATAAGATACATGTTACTCTTCATGAGAAGCACCCACTTAAAAATCTTCATGTTTTGTATTGGAGCTCAACTTCATGTTTTGCATTGGAACTCAACTTCAAATCCTTGACTTTTTGACTAGCAAAAAGCGTTGAAACCTAGTGTGTCAAAGGACACAAGAAAGTAGTGTGAAAACACACTATGCTTAGTGCTAACAAGCACTATCTTGATGGTTATGCTTCTTATGTGCCGGGTTGCAAATGCCTTCTAATCTTCCTTGAACTCTTCCAAATCTTCATCAACCTCCAAGGAATGTGACTTAGTGATTTAAAAATTACTACTGATAACTCCAATGAGGAGAAATAGTGAGAAGATGAAGAAAATTGAAGCTTTAAGTAATCTTGGCTATGGATTCTGATTTAGGGTTTCTGATGCAGCATGGTATTTCACTCTGTGTGGACTACACACTCGATCATTTTCCAAACTTTTTTTAATAGAAAGAAAGCTTACGATATGTGCTTCCAAAACCCCATGGTCTTGGACTAGATCGCACTCCACATAGGAGGAAAACAATGTAATAATCAGACTACGCCTCATTTTGAACAACGTGCTTGTTTTCTCAAAATATCGGGACGTGATGTGCCAAGAAGGTGCGCCTGAAGTCAGAGAAGATTCCCCTAGAAGGAATTGTGATGAATAACAGCTTGTAGTGTGAGATCAAAGGCTCCAAGGTGACTAGGTACTGCTTGGCTATGGAGGCCACACAGGACAGAACCTGAGAGAAAGGACAATGCTAAGTAGTAGATAAGACAATGTCAAGTTCTTATGTGATGCAGAGAAGCCTTGGGATTCAAGGAATAAATCTTCAAAAGGGAGATTGGAGAGATATGCCCTGTAGAGAAAGTTATAGAAGCTTGAAGGAAGATATAGCTATGGCTACCAAGTGGAGCAAGTGGAGACGAGTTGAGAGATAAGCTCATTGAGCTGACTTGAGGTTAAGAGGGACTGAGAGGGTAGAGAAGCGAGTCATGTCATGCCAAACTGGGCTCTGATACCATGTCAAAAGATGCGAATCAAGAGCATGGCAAAAGCTATGGAGGATGGAAGATGAAGACCAAACTCGTGATGACATAGACAAGTAGAGACCAATTGTTACACAAGTGAATTAGGTTCCAAGTTGGCAGCTTGGACTCATAAACACAATCTTGTGTATTGGACTGACAAGCACAAGACTGGCACTAACTGATAAAGAAAAGCATCATCATGTATTCATTCATTTGAAAAGTGATAGTTAAGTACAATGCTTTATAGTTGTTGGATGGGTAGTAGTTTTCTCTCGCTGTGCATATGGGATTCAGTCTGCCTGCATGTCCTAAGCCTAAACTGCCTCATACAAAGAGGCCACAATGGGTGTGATTGTAAATATCTCAACACAATAGCATCATTAAAACAAGTGGGCTCAACATCCTCAACTACCTTTACCATATAAGCATAGTGGTGAGTTGCATAACCTTCAAAACCAAATCTTTTAAGAGGGTATTTGACCTTGCTAGACTTGTGTACAACTGGATTAGTTAATGGAGCCTTTACATTATCATGTGCTCTTTGTACACCTATTATCTTGACTGAAGGAATACCAAGCTTATAATCCAAACTCTCTGAACCACTAGAATCTCCATCGAATCCAATTGACTAGTAGATGCATCATTACCATCCAACACTTTCTTCTCTTATTTGTCTTTACCTACAACACTTACAGATGCACCTGAAGATGTGGGACTACTCCTTAGTCTTCCAAACTAAGGGCTAACAATAGATGTAATATTAGATTTTTCAATCCACTAAGGCTCCATAAATCTTGCTTTTCTCTCTGTACATAACTATCATGATCATCATCTAATGCATCACCACTAGATGTATACCAACTGTTCATCTCATAAAAAATAATATCCTTGCTCACTTTGAACTCACCTGTGACAAGATTATAACAACAATACCATTTCTGCTCTAAAGAGTATCTAATAAAAATATATTTTTCAGTCTTTAGATCAAGCTTCTTTTACAGCTTATTCGGCACATAAGCATATGCAATACATCTAAACACTTTCAAGAATGATACATCAAGCTTCTTGTCTGTAAAGCATTCTTTGGGGATCATCCCATGAATTGCAGCTGTGGAAGTTCTGTTCGTAATATAGACAGTAGTATGAACAACTTCAGACCAAAAATATTTTGGCATATTCTTTTCATCCATCAATGCCTGTGCAACTTCTATAATATGCCTATTTTTTCTTTCTGCAATCCCAATTTGCTATGGAGTATACCTACAAGTAAAGTATCTCTTTATCCAATGAGACCTCAAGAATGCACTAAACTCATTAGAGAGGTACTCTCTCCCTCCATCTAATCTCAAGGGCTTAACTTTCAAGCATATTTCTATTTCAACTGCAGCTTTGAAAGGTTTGACGTACTCGAATACATCACTCTTTTCCTTTATGAAATATACCCTCAGCTTCCTTGAACAATCATCAAGGAATGTAATAAAATATTTGTTGCCACCAAGAGCTATATTTTGTGTAGGCCCCCAAACATATGTATATGCAACATCAAGTATGTTATTACTCACATCTCTGTCATGCAAAAATGGTTGTCTTGTCTACTTACCAAATTGACATGCTTCACACACTTTATTAAAATCTACAACTCTAAAAGTAAGTAACCTTACAACCAATCCTTTGGACTGCATTAATTTCAGTCTTTGTACATTTACATGTTAAATACGTTCATACTATATTTTAATGTCTATAACCACTCCTTTTTCTTTAGCATACATAGCAGCATTCATTGCAGGAATTCCAACGTCTAAAGTAAACATGCAACTAACTCTACTTCCTTTTGTGACCAACCTGCACTTATCATTAAAGTCTTCTACAAAATAACATTTTACATTAAATTGAACTTACAACCCTTGCTCTACCATTTGGCCAACAGACACAATTCTTTGTGATTGATAGCGCATGTACTATATCTAATAGACTCTTTGTATGGCCATCATGCAAGAACAAGGAAACCTTTTCAATGTGCGAAATTAGGTGGTATGAATCACCATCCATTTACACATAACCTAGATTTTATAAGTCATGCATCTCTCCAAACCATTCAGCATGATTAATCATATAATTAGATGCACTTGAATTGACATACCATAAATCATCATGTATCCCCTTTCCTGTAGCAACGTTCATCATATGATGCTACATAACAAACGCGTATTTTTTATTTCATTCTATCGTGAAGATGATACATATTTTTCTTGTTGCAATTTACTACTACGGATATCATCCTTCTTTTAGCATAACAATGGACTGCAATATAACATGTTTTGCCACAATAATGGCAAATAATAACAGAATTTCTAGAACCTTTGTTTTGCTATCCACCTCTTCCTCTAGAGCTCCCCCTACCTCTAAAGTTTCCACGGCCTCTTGAAACTTGCATTTCACTGAATTGATGATTTAACCTATTTTGTTAATTATCACTAGCATGTCCCATACCATGGCCTCTTGAAGAGAATCTACTATGTCTCCTTCTTGAACTTGAGTAAGATGCTTGGATTTGTTTACCATTTCTTTCACATAAGTCACTATGCATATTAATCCCTTCAATAATCATGAGAGAGACTAACTCATCAAAATCTAGAAAGCTTTCGTACATATATAGAAGTAATAAATGATTTTCAAACATTCTCATTATTAAGACCACCCAAAGTAGATGAAACCAAATCATCATCATCAAGCATTGCATCAATCGTTGCTAAAGTATATGCAATGCTTCTCATCTTCAAAACATACTTATTTCCCTTTCTTCAAGGTTTTCAACTCTTGCTTGAGTTGAATCTTATGTGCTTTTGTATTTATTGAAAACATATTCTCAAAATTGTCCAAGCTACATGTGAAGTTTCTACATTCTTGATATGTCCCAGCATAGTGTTATCAATTATTGTAGATAGCCAATACATCATCTTTTTGTCCTTTGCATTTCATTCTTTCCATGCCCACGCCTTTGATTTATTTGCAATTTAGGGTTACTCAGCTCTGGCTCCTTTTCTTCACTTGAAACGAACTCATAAAGGCCCTTTCCAATAAGGAAGTTCGTTACACGAAACTTCCATGATGGGTAGTTGTTCTTGTCGAGCTTCTCAATGATGGGATTTCCACTATTCTTTACCATTATCACAAAAATAACACAAAATAGCAAGCAAGACATCGGTAACATTTCACAACAAGTGCATAATAATACACCAAGCAAACTTTTTTACTAATTGCTCAAGCAAACTCATAAAGGCCCTTTCCAATAAGGTAACCTTTCACAACAAGTGCATAATAATACACCAAGCAAACTCATAAAGGCCCTTTCCAATAGGGAAGTTCGTTACACGAAACTTCCATGATGTGTAGTTGTTCTTGTCGAGCTTCTCAATGATGGGATTTCCACTATTCTTTACCATTATCACAAAAATAACACAAAATAGCAAGCAAGACATCAGTAACCTTTCACAACAAGTGCATAATAATACACCAAGCAAACTTTTTTACTGATTGCTCAATAGTACATGTAATATGCAACCTATTTGCAAATAAAACTTATGTTTTCTTCCTGGCAAACACCTCAAAAATTATAGATTTGAAATATGCAACCTATGCACCCACTTTCGATTGGCACGCAGTATACCCTAAAACTGTTGTTCGGAACCTTGTGACTCCAAAACGAGACCCGAAATGACCTCAAATACCCAAAAAAAGTAGCAGGCAAGCTCTTAATGACTTATTTGTAGAATATACAATACTCTACTCACACACCAAATCTCACAGTAATCTGAGATTTTTACTTTTCCCTACTTCTAGCACCTCGACATGCACTATCCAAGAGAAAGAGTGGAAAAATGGAGAGCTTCTTACCCATTGCTTGCTTGCTCGAATCCTTGCTTCTTTTTCTTCTTCACTTCAGCCTTCAAAACGAGCCTCTCTCAGTGGCGCCACTCTGATACCATGTCAAGAATTGTGAGATGGGAGGATTTGCTTGAGCTACTCCACTAAACACACACCATACATACAAGAGGAAGCTCACTCAAGAACACAAGAGAAATGGATACCAAAATGTTTTCTTGTTAGTTTCTTCTTATTCTTCCACACATAATACAATGTACACAAAGTATAAATAAGATACAACATAAAGGAAAGTGGCCTACTAAGTCAAACAGTAGATAACTGACTATACTAATCGATTGGCACTACAACTATACTAGTTGTAGATAGGTGCAACAAACTAAATTAATAAGTGATAAATCAATGGCGATGTGAGGATCATAATGACCACTGACATAGTAAGTGTAGACATGCAAATCCATCTAGCCAAGTGGTCCATCATCAATATCCGCACATGTTGAGCTTGCTATCTCAACATGAATGTGTGATGTTTAAGTCTTGCTTAATATGATGGTAGGCTCAATTTTGAAATTCAACCTTAAGCATGGGTAAGATTATCTTGAAAGAACTAGTTGTCTCTCATTGAGAGACATACAATATAGCTAGCAATCAAACACTCCTCTTGAAGATTAAGTGGTAGCTCCAATCAATTCACTATCTTTGTTCGGCCTTTCTTGAGGCTCCCAATAGCCCAAACTATGAATGGTTCTTTAAGTATCGTAACTAGTAATAATAAAGTATCTTAATATACATTGCACTAAGAAAATATAATTCAATATTGTATCAATTATTAAAAGATCAGACTTTAGAACTCTTAATAGTCTCCTATAATCCCCTTCTATAGGTACTCCTCTGCTAGTATGCAAGTTTGGATTGCTTCTAAATTGTTGATTAGATTTTAAGTGTATTTAGTTGAGTAAACTCAAGTGTGATGTTGAAATATTGAATTGGTTTACTAAGCAAATTTGGAGTAAAATTGAGACATCTATGCGATAAAGTATGTTTTTGTAATCTAAATGTCCTAATTCTTAAGTCGTGATGTGGATTTACATTATTAGTAAAACATGTTTCCATAAGGTGAAAAGGTAGTAACTATTCTAAGGCATCTTATAAGTAGCGTTTTTAACTAGAGACTTTTCTCTTTCATTCTCAGATTTATAATATGATGTCTCTATGCATTCAAAGTTGTTGGCTAAAAACTCAAATAATATTGTGCTTGTGATTTGAACAAAAGCTTGAGTTAATGGTCCCTAGCATTAGCATGTTTGTTTAAGATACTAAGATATTGTTTGCGGCATATGCATATACAATGGTACGGTGACAAGGTGGTATAAGTCCCAAATAAATTACCCATGGTTAACTTCAATTAAGTGGTCTACTTAGCCTTGAAATATATTAGAAAATAAAAGAAAAAGGGTTCTCTCTCTCTCTCTCTCTCTCTCTCTCTCTCTCTCTCTCTCTCTCTCTCTCTCTCGCGTTTAAAAAAAGAACAATACTCTTGCATGTGATAGTGCACCCTTGTTATATGCATATGTTGTTCTATTCAATCTTATGAAAGTAGTGAGTTCATTTACTATTTGTGGTCCATCGATAAAACATTTTTGAAAAGTAGCATTGAGCTTAACACTCCTAACATTTGTAGCATCTATAAGAACCTTTACCTCACACCCATCCTCATCTACACCCCATTATCCTCATCTATCCCCCTCTACCCATGTGCACCCCCCCACCTACACTACACCATCCTCATCTATATTGCCCCCCCTTGGCCCCTCACCTACCCCTATGTCCTCACTTTAAATCCTCACTTCTCATTGTCTACTCCACCACCACCCTCTAACCTAGCTTATCCTTACCTATATCCCTCCCCCCTTACCCTCTCGGGCCATGGGGTTTCCCCAAGGGCCTACCCCACCCCACCTACATCCCATTGTCCTCATCTACCTCCTCTATCCCTACCCCCCCTGTCTAAATCCACCCACCACTATCTATCACCACTACCCTCTCTATCTCATATATACTCTTGCCTATCACCCCTCCCCCCGATCCATAAGTCGATCCATCTACTACCCTACATTGTGTCCTTGCCTACCCCTACATACCCTTCTATATGTGTATCTCCACCCCCTCTAACTTCACTTATCCATACCTACACCCTCCCCTCACCCACCCCACCCCCTCTGCTTGCCTCTTTACCCCCCAACACTTGTCTACCCTTCTCTATCCCCCATCATTTGCACTCCTTTACCCTTTTCTACCCTCTAATTTTACTAACCCCAACTTATCCCCCTCCCACCTTGGCCACCACCCTCCACCTCATCCCCCTCTCTTTGTCCGCCCTCCATCCTCTACCACTATCCTACCACCATCACTACCCACACCTCCATCACCACTACCCTCCACCTCTCTCTAGGTGGCTAACTTATTGCTTGCCATTTTCCAAATCTACTTGCTCGAAGTGCTACCAAAAGATTGCGTACAACACACACACAGTCTATTGTTGAATGCACCATAGATTGTGCTTCTACCACTACAAATTGTACATGTAATGCTAAATTACATTATCTAAATCATGCAACCAAGATTCCTATTTCATATAACACATGTAGACTATTTATATAGTGCTACACATTTGGAACTAAGATTTTTTAACACACCATTCACCCTTGATACAACACACATCTAGCACTATACAACAATACCTAGTACTATCTTGCATATGCATTTATTTTATGTGCATCACTCATTTAAATGACACAAGGACATTCCATTAAACTCAAAAGCACTCCCTATTTGTACTAAATGTACATATTGCAATGTACTTTGTCACCTATATTTGAGTTTACAAAGTCCTACAGCTTTTTCATACAAACACAAAACCATGTTTGAGCATTCCACAAACATATTAAAAGTACGCCTATAACATTGCTACCAATGCTACTAGATGTTACTTAACTTGCGATTGTTGTATAATATAATGTGATTATGCTTTTAAACACAAAGTACACCTACAGCATTGCTACCAATAACACTATCTATATCTACTTTGTTGTTGGTTGTGTAGGTGATGCCATCACGATTTCAGCTCAAAAACTCATATCGTCACTTTGGAATGGAGATAACCCTTCTTAAGCTTCTACACTTGTGATCACGCTTTCCACAAACTTTTGTGTATGCACCCAGTTTGTTACACTAGTCACAAAAAAACTATTTGATAGCAACACTTACTTGCAACCTGTCATGGCATCGCTCTAGATCGTATTTGGTGCATGTTTGTTTGCCACAAACATCCTTGTGGAATGCTTTTCGGTCAACCCAAAATGTTGTTGTAAGTTGCTTCATGCTACAACATTCTGTAGCCAAATCATCCTTGAACAATTCCATGGACATTGGTTGTTTCAAGAATGTCCATTAGATGTTATGCCCTACTTAACCAGATGTGTTTCTTTCATTCAATGTCATAATTGGATTATCTTGATTCTTCCATGTAGTTTTCTGTTCTTTGTTCATAGTTTTACTTTGCTTCATACATTCTAATCCCTCGCCTAGCAATACATTTACTTCTACTTCAGTTCCACACCAAGATCTGTATATGTTGGAGATGGCTCTCCTTTTGCAGTCTAAAAAACGCAATGTTTTGAATTACCACCTGGCCTGTCCATATGTGCTACTATTAAAAAGGTCTTCCAAGCCTCGTAATCTGAAATCAATACACTTCTAGTTGAATCTCTGGGTTGTCTATACACCTCAATTCAGATACACATGACTCTCCTTTTGCAGTCTAAAAAACGCAATGTTTTGAATTACCACATGGCCTGTCCATATGTGCTACTATTAAAAAGGTCTTCAAAGCCTCATAATCTGAAATCAATACTTCTAGTTGAATCTCTGGGTTGTCTATACACCTCAATTCAGATAAACATTGCCAAACCATACTCATAATCTCCATAGAACAAGAGCCTGTTGAACACCTCAGCAGCTGTTTGAATGTTTTTGCATGCTCAAGGAACCTGAAGAATACATCAGTGCCTCTGCACATGTTTCGCACCTCGAAATGCTTCTCCACTTCGATATATCTACTTGATGTTGAGTTGGGACAATCGCTGTGGGACCTCGTTTGCTGATTGGGTGGACATATCATCATATTCTCAAATGCATTTCTCAATCTCTCATCCAAACATGCCTCTCTTGCAAGAAAGGATCTGGGAGATACACCACAACAGTCTTGGCCTTTAACCCTGGATGACAACTCAGTTCGCTTTGAGACTCCAATCTTCCTTAGATTTGTTCTGTATAACCCAAAACTTGATTGTTTCAAAGCTTTCCTTCTCGGTCAAGCAGGAAAAGGCCTCTCAAAAAAACAAGTAGCTCGTGCAGGGACAGTGGATTCCAGCATGCGTAACTTGTATTTCCTATTCCCATATGAAGGCTCCATCCAAGCCCATCCCTTCTACACCATTCAACCACACACAGGCTTCCCAAGAATGCTTTAACCCTCCAGCATTGCACAGGCTTGTAGCTCAATGAAGTTAAGGGTACAAAATCTGCACTGTGCAGAGCATCAATCACCATGCCACCATTAGGTGCAGCTCTCCATAGTCACATTGCAAGGTCTTGTAACCTTATACAAAATGACCTCTAGTTGTACAACATTGTTGCTCTAAGGCCCTAACTAAATTAATCAAAGAGTGAAACATGTTCACAAGTACTGTGTTGCATCTCAGATAAACTTCTCTACCATCATGACAATGATAGTCCCTTGAGTGAAATTGCAGTTACCTGTTACTGGCATAACATACCCTCAGAGGTTGCTCATAATATGCTCTAAAAGTACTTTGGAACAGCTCATTGTACAGACCCTTCAATACACGTTTCACATCATTGTTGAGTTGCAGTAGCAACAATGCTTGACTGCACTACTATTGAAGTGAAACATCACACTTCTACTGACCCCTAAGGACTCCAAACAGCCTGGTACAGGAGTATCAGGGTGAACTTGATGTTCGGAGTTGATCATGCCACCATACAGCTCATTCAACCCATCCTTTTCTAGGAAAGGAATAGAACGTGCACACCTTTAAGGGAGATTAAACCTGCTCATATTCTGGAGCTGTGCCATTGTTTTCCCAAGTCAAAAATAAGTAGAACTTTATTTGTCACTGAAAAGGCTGAAGGCAGTCAGATAAATCCACAGAAATTTGCACCAAAGCCTGAAGCAGTAGATTGGCAAAACATAGATGAGTCCCCCAGTTAAAACTCACCGTCCAATTGTAACAATTACTTAATTTTCCATCCGAAGGCTGACTGAATACTACACTTCACAAAACCTCATTTACGAACGAAAACAGCACTACAGGAACTCCAAACTAGCCCAAACGAATATCGATCAAGGGAGCAAATTGAGGAAACAAAGCCACGTCCCCCTTGGCCAGAATTCAATAAACCATGCTAAGCTAGTGGAAGAACAGATATATATTTTGTCCAATTACCAGCACATTGAAAATGTACAGATAAAAACTGCCTCAAACTACAGCTTTGCTGTGAGGAGATGGACTCTGATCTCAAGGGATACTGCAACAAGGATGAACATCATGGATGCAAGACATGGACTACTGTAATATGCCTGTGTAGAGACAAAACAGACATAGAACATACAGGTTATAGACAAGTGCACAAACAGAGGGCGTGCATACTCCTCATCACCACAAAGGGGGTTTCAGGCACCCACACACCACTAACCTCATTTCCAATCCAACATATCTAGCAATAATAGGATTTGTGTGTCTGTTTCGGTGACATCACCAAAATCAAGCTCGATTCCAAATGCTTCCAGCTGCCCACCCTGTGCATCCACCAAAAGGAGTGCCAGCCATGCCCTGATCTCAGAAACAAAGGGGTACTGAGAGGAAAACTGCAGGAAATCATATGTATGTGCCTTGTAACCTGGCCCATCCACATAGTTGAACCCTACCCTGTCAATTATACAAGCAACCTGATCCCAATCTTTCCGCCGTACGACCAGCGAGATGCGGATGGATTCTGTGAATGACACTCGAAAGCAAGGATTCACAGGAATCATCATCTTTGAGGATGGGCTCTGCAAGTGCTCCTGCATGGTTGTGCAGATGTTTGGGGGAGGATTCGCAATCCCCAGAAGGGCTTTAGATGCTGGAACCACATCCGAGTACACAGGCTGCGAGTCGATCCATATGTCAACGTAGAATTCGAGCACGTCAAAGGAGAGCTTAGGAGACGGGGGGGGTCGGTACTTGCGCCTGCAGAGGCCGATAAAGAGGCGGTGAAATCCACGGGTCGATCCAATCGGCAGGCTGTTGGTGCCCTTACCGCTACTGCGGGCGACGGAGGGCCAGCGGCGGGCGCAGAGGAGCTTCCACAGGTAGTCGTCTTTGGCTACATCCCTCCACTGCCTGCAGACGCACATGCAGGCCGCGAGATCGGCCCCAGTGAGGAAGGGGAAGACGGCCTTCAAGACCTCGCTGCTGGGCAAGCTGCTGTTCTGCTCCATGGCATAATGATATCACAAATGCAAAAAGATTAGGGTAAGGTCAAGAAACCCAGGCAGAGAAAAAAGATCACTCTTTCCGACTGTTCTTCTGCACGGAGACCCACAGACACAGAAGGGAAGGAAAGGGGAGGGAGAGAGAGAGAGAGAGAGAGAGAGAGAGAGAGCAGCAATCTAGGGTTAATGAACAGAAATTGTATAGGTTTGGCGTAATTACCAAAAATAAAAAATAACAGCAAGCAAGAAAAACTGGGGGCGAGAGAGAGAGAGAGAGAGAGAGAGAGAGCCCAAACTAGGGTAAAACGTAAATATAGGTTTGATTGCTTACTAAATACATATTACAAAATTAAACAATAATAATAGGTTGGGAAATACCAATTGTATTCACAAAAAAGAAGAGGCTTAATGTAAAATAAAACTAATTCCGAAATTTTCGAGAAAACTTCCAAAATTCAAAGAAGAAGATTTAAAACCTTGAACTTCACAAAGGTTTTAGTTTAGAAACAGCAAATACTTGGAATTTGATTGAAAAATCCCTCCAAATTTTTAGACACGAACAAATATTTTATTGTGCGTTCGGGGATGCAAGGTGTAGGATTTGAATTCAACACATGCTCAAACTACTACATCATGACCCCATTGGCAATCCCTCCGAAATTCCAAGTCAGAGGTTTGTATTTGCCATCAAAAATGTTTATCATGGACATCGATACGAAAAAAATGATTACGTTTTTTGTACAATTCAAGAAATCACACTGGCCCCCATTTTCTTTGAGCATTATATTGGCTTTAGCTGCTTTCAAGTGTTTTCCTTATAGTAGCATTCTTAGGTTCCTTTGTCACAATTCCTCCACCTTCAATGGGTGACCCATATTTAAGGTTGATTAAGTCTACCATGCAAATACAAATTTGACTTCTTATTTCTTGATTTTAGAAAAGAGTGGCATCCTTAGAGTCAAAGGATTTACTCATTCTTCCACCTTGATTGTCTCACCCATTTCAAGGTTGATTAAAACTATTCAAATGCAAATTTGGTTACTTAATTTTTTAAATTCTCGTTAAAGTCGCTTGGCATTTCATGTTTATTGTTGTGAGATAAAGTGGTAATAACAAGATATAGTGGCCTAATGAAACTAAGAGGTGCCATCAGCATTGTATAGATGGCTTGATGTGTTGGGTCACACCTACTCTAGATCTTATAATAAAAAACCCTTCCAAAGCCAATCCTTAAGTGAGATAATGAGTGTTTTTAATCTTGAAATCCACAATGGCCATGAGAATCCATGCAAAAGACAATAATCAAGCATATAATACCATGACGAAGAGACTTAAAGATGAGAGCTCTCTTAAAAAATACCAACCCTTTGAGAAAAAATTGCTTGCTTGCTTGCTTGCACCACATCAACCTTTTGCTTCAATAGTAAATAACTAGCATTTTGTGCGCATGGAACGCTACGCCGCTTTCACGGCAACTTCACTACCCTAAAGCGGCAAGCGACGTTGTCGTTCTATTGCATGACAACTTCGCTCAACAATCCATTTCTCATCTTTCTCTCTTCTCTTTTCCCTCTATGTTTCTATTTTTTTCTTTACCCTCTCTCTCTCCCTCTCCAATTTCCTATGTCTAATTTTCTCTTTCTCTGCCTTCTATTTTAGTTTATTTTTTATCCTCTCCTAGTTCTCTCTCTCTCCCCTTTTTTTCTCTCCTCGCTTTTCTTTCTATATATATCTCTCTCTCTTTCTCTCTCCCCCCTCTCTCCTCTCTTTTCCTTCTCTCTCCCTCTCCTTTTTTTTCCTTCTCTCTCTCTCTCTCTCTCTCTCTCTCTCTCTCTCTCTCTCTCTCTCTCTCTCTCTCTCTTAAAGTATGTAAATTTTATCTTTTCCCTATATATAATTTTCTCTCTTTATGTTCATATTCTCTCTCTTCGTCCCCTCTCTCACTCTCCTTTTACTCTCTCTCTCTCTCTCTCTCTCTCTCTCTCTCTCCCCTTTTCTTCTCCTCCCCTTTCTCCTATTTTTTCTTTTTTTCTTCTCTCCCTCTCCCTCTTTCTCTTTTAAATTTTATCTTCTCTCTCTCTCTCTCTCTCTCTCTCTCTCTCTCTCTCTCTCTCTCTCTTCTTCTTCTTCTCTCTATTCCTCCCTCTCTCAAAAAATATTTAAATTTAAAAAATACTTTTCTCTTTTTCCCCATCTCTCTTCCTCGTTTCCTCTTTCTTCTCTCTCTCTCTCTCTCTCTCTCTCTCTCCGCTTTTCTTCTCTCACCCCCTCTCTCCTCTCTTTTCCTTTTTTCTTTTCTTCCTCGTTTCCTCTTTCTTCTCTCTCTCTCTCTCTCTCTCTCCGCTTTTCTTCTCTCACCCCCTCTCTCCTCTCTTTTCCTTTTTTCTTTTCTTTTTTTCTTTTCCTCTCTCTCTCTCTTAAATTTTATATTTCCTCTCTCTTAATTCTCTTTCTCTCTGTTTTTCCTCTCTCTCCTCTTCTTTCGTTTTTGCTCTCTCTCTCTCTCTCCTTATTTTTCTTTTCCTCTCTCTTTCACTTTCAAGTTTTTTCTCTCACTCTCTTTTCTCTCTATATATTTTTTCTTCTCTCTCTATTTTTATATTTTCTATTTTCCTTTCTCTCTCCCCATTTTCTCTCTCTTTCAAATTATATATTTCCTCTCTATCTCTTTCTCTAAGTCAAAAATTATATCAAAAAAGGTTTAATTTAAAAAAGACTATTATCTTTTCTCTTTCCCCTCTCTATCCATTGTTTTCTCTTTCTTCTTCTTCTTCTTCTTTTATCATTCTCCTTCTTCTTCTTCTTCTATCTCCCTCTATGGTTGGAAAATTGTTTAATGTAAGAGAAAGAGAGAGAGAGAACCTAGGCCCTACACATGAGAGAGAGAGAGAGGGAGAGGGGGAAGAAAAAGGTTTAATTTAAAAAAGACTATTCTCTTTCATCTTTCTCCCCTCTTCATCTTTTTCTTCTTCTTCTTCTTCTTCTTCTTCTTCTTCTTCTCTCTCTCTCTCTCTCTCTCTCTCTCTCTCTCTCAAAGTGTGAAAAACTATGTCTGCAAAAGCTTTAAATTTAAAAAAAATAAAAATAATTAAAATAAAATTTAAATTAAAAAGTTTAATCTAAGAGAGAGAGAAAGAGAGAGAAGTTAGGCCCTAGACATGAGAAAGAGAGTGGGGAGGGGGGAGGAATTTAATTAAAAAGGATAAGGGGAAAATAAAGAGGTTATAAGTGTGAGAGAAGGGAGGGGTTTTAATTTGAGAGAGAGAGAGAGAGAGAGAGAGAGAGAGAGAGAGAGAGAGAGAGAGTGTGTGTGTGTGTGTGTGTGTGTGTGTGAGCTTAGGCCCTACAATGAGAGAGAGAAGAAGGGGGGAAGGAGCTTTTAATTAAAAAGGGAGGGGGAAGAGAAAAGAAGAAATTACAAGTGAGAGAGAGGGGAAGGGAGGGGGGTTTAATTGAAAAATGGAAGTTTGGAAAATTGGGTAGGTTCGGGAAGCCCTCTGGAAGTTCGGGGCTTTTCAAACCTACAATAAAAATAATATAGTAGTAAGATGATCACCATGGAAGCTAATCCAATGTCCTCGTATTCTATACTCTCTCCAAATGACAATCCCTCCATTAAACTTGCAAACTACAAGGCACCTGAGGTTCTACAACTTGCCCATAATGCTAAAATAACACGGAACCAATCTATGCTTTAATACAATGTGCAATCACTCTATGGTTGGAATATTGCACAAAGATGGTTAGGTCTTCATTGAAGAGCCTAGCATTAGCCTCTTTTAAGAGATAAAATGGTTTACTTCGATAATTACATTGAGGGTAAACAAGAGGTTGCCCTCAAGTGTGTATATCATAAAAAAGATGGCAAAAGGGAATAGTGAGCACGCCCATTCATAAGAAACCAAAACTCAAGGTTTCAAGTAGAACTCAAATGTAGTTGATAATGCATGTAGGTCGAGGAGAAGTGATGCTTTTTGAAAGTTGATGTAGATGGGTGAAATAGGGTATGCTGGTTATAATGATGACAACAATACTGATGAAGGTGCTATGGTGATATTGACAAGTGAATTGTTGTATTTGGTTGAAGATAGGAATAATTGATTGTCAATTACAAATTGGGACCTGGAGTTGGAACCCAACCTCATTGCACACGTAAATTCAGAACATCACATGGGAAATGAATAAGAATAGTTAACTATAACAAAAGTGATTGCAATGTGATTGGAAAGTAAACTATTTGCAAGAATCACAAAAATTAAATACACCTAAGAGGTACATAGAAAAGTGCAAATACCTATGTACATATACTCAATTGATGCCAACAATAAGAAGTGTACATTGTGAAAATAGACGGTGTGAATGCTTAACATGTCTAGAAAATTCAACTCAAGAATCAAAGAACTTGCCTTGCATAAAAGTTGTATATTACCTATAGATGCTAAAGGCAAGTATAACGAAACATATAAGAATACGTTACCCCTCCTTGGATACAAAAGATAAGAATTGAAAAATGACCAATTTGGTAAGGAGAACACTAACTTCTAACAAAGTGATTAACTTGAATGTATCAAAAATAGTAAGACAATTGGCACCACATCCCTCTTTTTTCATGGTCAAGGGCCAAATGGTCACATGTAACCATCCTTGGGCTATGTCTAAAATCTAGAACTCCACATTTCTTTAAAGACAACCATTGTTAATACCATAAACAAGTGATATTATCCATGTGCCCTACCTTGATTTGTAGAAATTTGATTCAAATTTTTGTATAACTTGTCACTATTCTTGTTTACTTGTACTTTTAGGTGTGCAAGTGGCTTTGACTTGCCATTGATGGATGTAAAGTGTTGTTATGTACAATCTAGCCACATAGCTCACACACACACACACACTCTCTCTCTCTCTCTCTCATCATTTTATCGTACATTTTGGATTACTTTGTGTTTGAACTTTGCCATACCATGTCTTTACATTGCACATTTGTATCTTACATCTATTGCCCGTAGAGTCATCTTCATCATCACCAACTACTATGGAGGATTGTGTTTTGTTTCCTTCACTACTATCAATAATCATATGGTTTCTTCTTTGACATCCCCTTGCTTAGAGGATTGCAATTTGTTTTCTTCATAGTGCACACTTCTTCCACATGTTTTTGGCCTTGATAAAGCTTCCTCTTCTCCAAGCTATGTATGTGCATTCTTGTGATCCCAAATCCAACAAGTCACGCCCCATTATTTATAATGAGCAAAGATAATGTGTTGTTAATCTATGGCAGAGATTCAAGAATGTAACTATGCTATGTTTTTATGCTTCCTACGTTGCCAATGTATTGCTTTAATTTGTCAATAATAATTGTTGTTAAAAGTGGTTTAGGAAAAGGTTATAGTTTTTCAATGACTCATCAATTTGATTATGGACAAGAGCATGGAGCTCTCCTTCTCTCTCTCTCTCTCTCTCTCTCTCTCTCTCTCTCTCTCTCTCTCTCTCTCTCTTTCTCTCTCTCTCTCTCTCTCTCGACCCTGATACGTGTGGCAGTTTGGAACTGCAACGGCTTCCTATGGTCACGACCGGATTGACTTGAGGAGATTTTACCCGACCATGATGTTATATGCCTCACAGAGACACATGAGAGCCCAGAGAGAGGGCTTCCACGCATTACAGGATTTGAGTGGGCATCTGCATACCGGGCTACTACTAGGCAGAGCACATCTAGGGGCTCAGGAGGGGTGGCAATTCTATTCCGTCAGGGGATACAGAGACATATCCAGTTAGTGAGACGAGATGAGGAGGCTAGTTACATATGGATCAGAGTGCAGATATCAGATGAGAGATGGATCTATATGGCAGTATGCTACTTTTCACCACGAGGGTCCAGATATGCTACTACGCAGGGTGATATTCAGGCCAGAGATTCCCCCTCCCCTTATTCACAGCTCTCAAAGAACATTATTCTGTATTCTAGTTTGGGTGAGGTCTTCCTTATGGGGGACTTCAACGGGCGCACACAGAGCCGACAGTGTGAGAGTTTTGATATGGAGCAGCCAGAGATCATGAGAGCATTAGACCCTGAGGAGTTGGGGATCAGTAGGGAGTCAGCAGATACTGGGCCAGACGCCACAGGGTATGGAGGACATTTACTTGAGCTTGGTAGTAGACATCATCTCATTATTTATAACGGGATGGCACGATGACCATATTCAGGAGGTCTTACATGCTTCCCACATGGGGGGGGCGAGAGTACTGTAGATTATCTGCTCGGACCGATCGATGGGATGCATACTATCGAGTCCTTTGGCCTTGGGAGACTTCCACTCGGTGTCGATCACACCTTTCTCAGTTTCTCACTCCTCACCTCATTACCATCACCACCTGCAGATATCATACCCCACATGCATACTACCATACACTTCACTCATGAGCTCTCACATGTTTACTCACAGCATCTGGAGGAGCACATCACGTCACTTGATCCATACGCACCCCTTGATACACTGACCACTGATATCACACGCATTCTGCATGATTCTGCTACACTCAGTTTTCCACATCATACATACACGCACCCCCCTCGGATCGGTACCATGCCATAGAACAGGTGGTATGATGATGAGTGCAGAGATCTATGTCGACAGCTACACGATTTGGAGGCTAGAGGAGAGATCACACACAGACAGGCGCAGAGATGCATGCACCGCTTGACCCGTCGTAAAAAGCGGGAATGGGAGGAGGAGAGATATTGGGATATATACCACCTTCTTATGAGCAGAGATTGTGCAGAGGCATGGAGGCAGATCAGAGAACCACGCTCACCCACACCGATATATATGGCAGAGACACATTGGCTCCACTCATTGCTCACCTCTTCAACCGTGCATTGTCTGAGGGGTTCCCTAACTCGTGGACAGAGCACACCATTGTACCTATCCACAAGTCAGGGGATCCTATGGACCCTAACACATATAGGACCATCATGATTGGGCCAGTTTTGGCCAAACTTTATGGCACGGTGATGGAGGAGGAGCTCAGCACGCTGGCACAGAGAGAGTGCATGCGCACACCCGGACAGGCAGGGTTCAGACGGGCATTTTCTACCATAGACCACATCTTCACTCTCCGTTGTCTGATCGACCAGACAGGAGTGAAGAAACAGAGATTGTACTGTTGCTTTGTGGATTTCCGCAAAGCCTTTGACATGGTTCCGAGAGAGAGGCTTTTCAGACGCCTACTTAATCTGGGGGTGGATGATGACATGATGTGGGGTATTTATGCACTATATGAGCAGGTTACTGGCAGAGTCAGATGTCCGGGAGGTATATCAGATCCCCTTGTGAGCACCATTGGTGTGAAACAAGGATGCCCACTCTCACCGACTCTATTTGGGCTATACATTGATGAGATAGCAGAGTTTATTCAACAGCGAGCCGGTGGAGGTATAGATCTCAGTGGAGCCACAGTTCATATCTTATTATATGCAGATGACATTGTGTTGGTCTCAGACTCAGCTCAGGGATTACAGCAGCATTTATTAGCATTGGATGATTTTTGCATACAGAGAGGCATGACAGTGAACCTTGGTAAAACCAAGGTTCTTATATTTCATACATCAGCTCAGATACGCAGACAGAGTATTTTCATGGCAGCAGGAGGGAGTATTGAGGTCACTGGATCATATGTATATTTGGGAGTCACCTTTACAGCAGCTTCAGGGACTTTCTCGATGACATAGGCAGCTCATGACCGCCTCACTAGAGGATACTCAGCATTGGCTCTTATGGAGCGACAGTGTCAACAGGCACATTTCCAGGAGCCCTGCACCAAGGGGTGGCTCTTTGATACTCTAGTCACTCCAGCACTGATGTATGGAGCAGCTATATGGGGGCCAGGCCTTGCCGATTATGTATGGACATTGATGGAGAGACCTCAGGTGATCATGATATCTAGATTGATCCGCAGCAAGGCCTCAGTCCCACATGACATTGTGCGAGCAGAGCTTGCCACACCGCCCATGCTAGTCGAGGCATTATTTCAGACAGTCTACTTCCTACACAGATGTTAGGATATGGACAGAGATCGCATTGCATACAGAGCATATATGGCATCTCAGGAGATGGCTCGAGCGGGGGATACCACATCATGGTATGCACAGACTAGAGCTTGGTTTGACAGACATGGGCTGGACATTGATAGACTCCCACCTCTTCTATATGATACTCAGGCTCCCACTTACACCCTCTCTCTCTCTGAGAGGAACAGAGTCATTAGACATGAGATATGGTATATTTATATACAGAGGACATGGGTCAGCCCTGCACAGCCACTGCCATCGAAGATGGCACATTATTATACACAGTTCTTGAGCATATCAGAGCAGGGATTCATAGAGATTCCGAGATATATGCAGATCTATATGCCACATCGATTGAGAGTTCTTATTGGATAGCTCAAGATATCATCACATCAGCTTATGATTGAGAGTGGCAGAGCCAGTAGCATCCCACGAGAGGAGAGGATATGCCCCCTTTGCAGATCAGAGATGGAGAGTGAGGAGCATTTTGTTCTCAGATGCCCGGCATACTCAGAGTTGAGATCTAGATACACATTGAGCAGCTCACTTCAGGGATGTATGACTGATATGGATCAGAGATCATTTGGCCGTTTTCTGGGAGAGGCATGGCACATCAGAGAGCAGAGCACACAGCGGGTCCCAGTCAGAGAGGGGCCCACCCAGACGACTATTACACAGTTCTTTCAGACAGACAGAGTGAGAGCTACTGTACCAGCCTCCAGCCAGACCTCCGAGCTCACACTACAGCAGGCTGAGGACCAGCGTACTCGACGCCACACGAGGATCCGTGGGTTTCGGACCCCACAGCCACACCGACAGGAGATCCGGAGGATTCTTGATCTACATCGACAGCAGACTGAGATTCGACGACACTCGACACATTGGATCTCAGATCTCCAGTTTGCTCTTTCTCCACTGCCGATGTACCACATCCTGCATCCAGGAGGGATTACCTGCTATTAGCGACTTCGATGACTGCTACTACATCCAAAGATAGTATATCTCCCTACATCTGTTACATATACACATCGCACCACTTTATCACAGCCGACAGTTGTTCCCCTATCACAGTCGACATTTGTTCCCCCTTTATAGCCATTATCTGGAGTACCAGAGCTACATACGCACATACACATACATGACACTTATCACACTCACAGCACCGTATTTTCAGTTTCCAATTTTTAGCTTTTCATTCAGCACTTTTATTTTGGATAGCTGGACCTCATCAGTTGTATCACAGTTTGTCTCATAGGCCAGTTTTGGTCTTTAGAAGACGTTAATATAACTTTCTTTCTTTCTCTCTCTCCAAATACTTAGACCAAATCCCATCTCAAGTGAAATTCTCATTGTGTGCAAGACATGTGTCACCCTTGTTATGCATTAATTACATTGTAGATCACACTTTGCAAATAGAAGGAATCAAATTCGGCACCATGCACTTTTTCATAAAGGACCTACTTACTCAAAGCATATTTTCTTACCCTTGAGGACAATAATCACTTATGTAATATTCTCACTAAGATCACATATGTAATAGACAAATCATTTAACCTTCTTGGCATGAAACAAAACCTAGCAAGAAGGAACTCTCATGCACTCTAGAAATACTATCCTCCCAAGAGTTTTTGCTCAATTCTGGTCTATATGAGTTGATTGGACTGACGAGAGAATGTACTAGAGCTGGCCTTTCATTATAATACTTCTGACGAGAAGGCGGTCTCATCATGGCTCATTGATGAGACGTGTGCGCCCTTGATATGCATGTAGGAGACTTCAGCCAAGAGGAAGAGAACGGAGGACATGCAGGTTGAGCACACACAACTGAAGCCTGACTATCGATAGGCTCTGAAATCGAATGCCTTGGACATGGCTGAAGTAGAGAGGACTCTCCGTCTAGATCAGTCACGGCGTAGCGCTGAATGCAAAGCCCAGATTCAGGAAGGCGCCAGAGTCCACAAAGCGGCCATCACCCTCCCGCTTGACAAGGTATAGCAGAGGTATGTTGACCTGCTTACTACAGTTGCCTACCTGTATTTTCTGGGTCGCCCACCAGTGGAAGAGGAATTTGCACGTTGGTTTGAAGGTACATATTAAGGTAAAGCAACATTGCTGCAGTTCTGTTTTGTGGGAAAAGGCTTTTACCTTGTTATTCTTGCCTCAAAGACTGAACGCGATTGGCTTCTGGCCTCCTCAGTGGGCTATCGTGGTAACTTGGTTTATACTATTCCTTGGTCCTCAACTTTCTCTCCTAAAGGAGTCTTGCTCCACGAGTGCCCGGTTTGGGTTTCTGTGCTGGATTTACCGCCTTGGCTGGACGGTGAACTTGCAACGATCGCATTGACCCTTGGCAAAGTTCTCTATACCCCAACCGTCACCAATGCATGGGGGTTGCTATGCAATGATCATCGTTTTTGTGTGTTATGGGATCGTCGTATTGACCCCCCTGAATACTTGTAGCTACAGGATACTTCAGGCATGGAGATTACTCTCCGCCTCAAATTCTCCCCATTTCCTGACTCTTGTTGTTTGTGTCATGCCAGTGGACACTTTGCAAAGACATGTCCACAGCGGATGGAAGGTGGGAAAGAAGTCGAAGGGAAAAAAGAAACTCATAATACTTCTGTTGAAAGCTCTCAACAGCCCGCATCACGCTCTATTGAAGGAAACATTAGGGTGGCAGAAGAAAAAGGCAAGCAGAAGGAATCTGATTCTGCATAGACCTTGCAGATGAACAAGGGTTGAATATTGGTCATGGGTAGAAGTAGGTCTTCTTCGATTAGTCCTATCTCTTGGTTGATCATAGAGTTGCTCTTGTCTAGCTCTATAAGAACTCATCTCCAACTTTCAAGATGTACCAGATGTATGCAAACTTTCAGCTATCATGGCAGACTCCATCATGTGAGTTAAGGTTTCATGTGGATACACCTTCATGGTTCTGTGTAAATGAGGGAGTAGGCCAGCTTCAAACTTCCTTTTTTTCTCTTCATTGCTGATCTCCATGAAAGAAGTAACCTTGAGAAGAGTAGACCAAAACTTGTCCACATAACTAATGACCTTCTCATGCTCTTTCTGGCCTAGCCAATCCCATTCCTTCTTGACATCATTCTCAAAATCAAGAGGCAAGAACTGAGCATAAAACTTCTTCTTGAACTTTTCCCAAGTCATAGGTTTCCTTCCCCCCAAAATGAGAGTCAACCACCAATTGCTACTAGCGGTGTTTTTCAAGTGCATTCCTACATGCATGAGCTTGGATTTTTATGAGAAATTACCATAAGAAAAAGAAACTTCAAATTGCTTGACAAAGGCTAAGGCCTTAGCAGGATCTCTCTTACCAGAGTAAGAGTCAAATTTTATGTCCTTATCCCCAGACTTGAAAGTCTTAGTCTTCTTAAGCTTGCTCCTCTTATGGTCCCTCTTTGTCCATTTGTGGATTGCATGAGACTTAGAAACCAAAAGAGTAGAAACTAGAAGACAATGAGAAGGAGGAGGAGGAACTTGAGTAATCAAGAGAGTAGCTGGTTGCTGAAGGAGATGACTCCCTCCTTATCCGCCTCACTCGAGGTGAGGTCCTTGACCCGAAAGTCCTTCTTCCTTCTAGGAAGCTTATAAGCAATTGGATGCTTTGCACCTTCACCATCAATTGGCGCAATAGTGTTTCCTTCAATATCACCATCTTTTGGAGGGTTCGGTCCTTAAGTAGCTTCTTTCCCTGCCCTTAAGCTGTCAATCAATTGACGTACTTTGGGAATTTCCAACAAGCTACGATACTCTGTCAATTGAGCCTGTAATTGCTCACTTGTAGGCACTCCATCAATTGCCATCTTTACCTTCTTCTTGCAAGGATTGCCTTTACCTGGGGAAAAGTAAAGAGACCTGCTCTGATACCATTGTATAAGATCCGAGATACACGTTCGGCTTTCTTATATACTTAAAATATATATGGTGAATATTATGCTGGCGTAGAGAGAGAACAAATGAGAGAAAAGAAAGATGTAGAGAGAGAGAGAGAGAGAGAGAGAGAGAGAGAGAGAGAGAGAGAGAGAGAGAGAGAGAGAGAGAGAGAGAGATTGACAACACACTAGGGATTGGAAGATGGGATAGCCCCCCCTTGTGGAGTTATATTGTTGACAAGCAAGCTTCTCCATTACACATAAACTAGTTCTTACTTGTAGATCTTGGGAACAAGATCACGGTTCCTTGCACAGTATACAACCAGCTACCACTTGCACAACTTGGAAGTTGGCACCTTTTGATCCTTCTTGAGTCTCTCCTTCTCTCCTACACTTCTCTCCTACACAATATGTGTAGGGCTCTCCTCTTGGAGCTTGATTTTAGCAAAGCTTCTATAGCACTTGCACCTTCTCTTCTCCTATTGAAACTTGATTTCAGCTAAGCTTTCGTAGCTCTTGCATCTTCTCTTCTCCTCTTGGAACTTGATTTCAGTAGAGCTTCCGCATCACTTGCACCTTCTCTTCTCCTCTCGGATGCATGCAAAGTGATGCTTCCTTCACCTCTCCCACACCTAAGGAGAGCCTCCTCTTTTATAGGCTTTCAAGAGCTTCTCTTCTTAGAGAGAGACTTGAGTGCCAAGATTGGAAAGGTTGATCTTCATGCAAGATGTGGTTGTTCTAGGACCTACTCTACAACACCAATTTCAAGATATCTCTATATGTAGTACTTGGATGAAAAAACGTCCAACATGAAAGTTATAGATCTCCTTGTTTCTGATAACCCTTGCAGGCCGTTTTTAGAGATCATCTTTCTATCGTGAGATATTTTAAAAATGGATTCACTACGTCTATTTTAAGGAAAATAGCTTTTTAAATTGTAATCTTAACTTGTGGTCATGCAACCACCTTGAGCCATAGATAAGGAGAGTTCATTAGATTGCCTTGGGCCTCAACCTTAAGATTGAATTCCACACAAAAGCTTGTGTCATTTTAGACCTTAGAAAGAGAAAATCACTTCTCTCCTCACTTCCAGAGGATCATGCTTCTTGTCTTTTTGAGAGAATTACCTCTCCCGTCTTTCTTAATGAAAGAAAATACCTTAAACCTTAACTTGTAAGGGAGAGGATGACCTCAAATGAATGCAATTCTCATTACACACAAGTAAATGTTCCTAGGCATCCCTGGATGCACACATAAATACATATACACAATGCTAATGTACTTCCTCTTCTTAGAACTCAATCCATCTTCATTTATGTGTAACTCCTTAGTTATTGTGTACACTCTTATACTTGGCAGACACTTCTTTCCCCGTTCATAACTTGTACTGCATGTATCAGATATCCCCGTCATAGTGCTTTGATCACCCCATTAAGTGATGCACTAGGAATACTAATAGAGAATGTGTAATAAGCAATCAATTTAGTGATAGTCTGCCTAGTATGATATCACAATCCACTTCCTTCATGACTATGAAGTTTATGGAGAACTGAATTCTTGCTATCTTTAAAGGCCATTCCTTTAGGATTTCGAAGGATTTGACCTTTATCCCATTCACCAGAGTGACATTGAATCATGCAGTTTTTATTGATGGGATTCCCCAAGCTTGTAGGACTGCATGGCTAAGTACACTAATTCTTGATCCTATGTCTACTATCCCCTTTCACATTATATCTCCTAAGGAAATGATAGGTAATACTGCGTGCGTCTCAGTGCCTTTCCAAAATGCATTCACTTGTTGGGACTTAAACATTGGGTTCTTCATTAGGCTTGGTGTGTGTGGCATAGCATCATGATCGGGAAAGTCTTGCGGTTCATGTCTATTGGTTCATTCTACCCATTGCCTCAACACTTGCCATAGTGTAGGATTTTACCTAATCCCAGTGGCAATGTTACAAGAGTTTATATAAGTGTGGTGAGCAAATTGCCGACCATCTTTCCCTCCTTTACTTCATGGGATTCTTGCTAATGGTCTTGTGCAGTTGGTCTATTCATGGTATCCATGTTCTACGTATGCAACTGTGCATATGGTGATGTTGCCTCTCCCGCTCCCAAGTACATGGGAGAGATTGGTGGGCTCATGGGTTGAGAGTTCATTGATCTTGTCCTCATTGATAGGCTCAGCATCTTGCAAGTAAGCTTGTGCTTCTTTTATCCATTCTTTGACCTGGGGTGTGGGAGCCTTCACTCAACCGCCAAGACCCACGGACCGCTTATTGTTTCAAGCATTCCAAGCCGAGCACTAATGGCTACCTCTCACATAACCGACGCGCCATCCATATCTACGGGTGTAGTGAGCTTACCTTCGTGCAGTTCGAGTTACCTCCTCTCCCGCGCACTTCGGTAGCTCCACGATCCAAGTGCAAGCTTCAAGCAAGCTCCATCCTCAAGCTCCATGCTCCAAGCTCCATTGCCACGAGCAAGACAAGAGAAGAGAAGAGAAGAGGAGAAGAGAGGAGAAGATGGAGAGCTTCTCCTCCTCGGTCCCTCACCCTCACACACTCACTCCCTCACACTCTCATACTCCCTCTCTCAAACACAAGCTCAAGCAAGCAAGAACAAGAAGAAGAAGAAGAAGAAGAGGAGAGCTACTTTTGGCCACACACAAGAATGCGCTTCTCATTCACTTTTCAACTTTATATACAAAACCCTAAATCCCTTTTGGGCGGTCATCCCCTTTTCCCCTTTTTACATGGCCGGCCATAGCCTAGGCCCTTTTTCCCAATCCCTTTTGGGCGGTCATCCCCTTTTCCCCTTTTTACATGGCCGGCCATAGCCTGGGCCCTTTTTCCCATTGTCCTTCTATCTTCCTAGCTTCCTTTCCACCGCGCGTCTACATTTACAAATTGCACGGGTGAGAGCCCGGCGCTCTTTTACAAGATTTCAGGGTGCGCCTTTTTATTTAAAAATGCGCCTTTCCCCTTTTGCATTTGCCTTGGACTTTTAAGGTTGCCCTTGCGCTTTTGGCCTTTTCTCCTATTCTTTCTTTAGACGGACTACCTTTTTTCCACCTTTGCCCTACGTCTTTTTTATTTCCTTTTGCTTTCTTCGTGTTGGGGTTAACATTACCCCCCTCCTAGACGAGTGCCAGTCCCATGGCACTCACCGTCATAGGTAGCAGGCTGTAGCATGCACCGAAGATGTGGGTGATAAGGACGCCTGTGGTTTCCGTGGAGTGTTGGTGGTGGTGTGGCAGAAGGTCCTAGGGGACTGTTGGTGGCCAAGGTGGCTGGTGGAAGGTTGTTGGAGTTGGTGGTAGGGCTATTCTGTGTTGGGGATTGCATTGATGGCCAGCAGAAGTGTTGGTTTGTTGGGGATTCTGCACATGACGATTCTTTGCGGGCTTGTCGGATGGTAAGGGATAAGCATTCAGAGTTGAGTGTTGATGAAGAGCGAACAACACCTTCTACCTGCAATTGGAAAACCTCGCATGTGGTCTCTCCTTAAGGGGTAGTGCTAGTCTTCTTATCATGCACAAGACATATTTTGATTAGTTTGGGAGACAGGTCGAACTCTAAGCAAGCCTAGAGTATTGTCTTGCACTTGAGGACACAAACTATAGATATACTTCGATGCAGATATTATGTGAGTGCTCATGCATACTTAGATATTACGTAGTTAGAAGACCATGGGCTAGTTTTTCATAACAATGCGTGGATGAAGCAAAGTTGTCCATGTGGAGAAGATGTACACGTGAAGGTATATGAGACATCCTTTGCATTGTGACTGCATGACGTAGCATAATTGAATACAAGGACACCGCATTTTCAATAGCTGGAAACTATTGGACTTGCTTGATGAGTACAGTGTACTTTTCATGGCCAATCGTGCGGTGCTTATCACCACTGATTGCAATGGTACTAAGGCAGAGTGCAAGAGAGAATTGTGTAAGTGGGTCAGGGTGACAGGTCTAACTATAGGCGAGACAAGCTCCCCAGATATGTCCTGCCCTTGATGTGCCCTGAACAATTGTGGGTGATGGTAAAGGGCTAGGGGACTAGGGACGAAGCCAGTTGACCAAGGTCACTAGACGTACCTAATTTGAGGACCCCTAGGTGCTGTGCTGTGATCGTGGGTGCTTCTTATCTTTTCATTCGTTTCTTTTTCTTTTCTTTTCTTTTTTCTTTTTTTTCTTTTTTCTTTATTTCTTTCTTTTTCTTGTGCTTTTTTTTTTTTTGGACTTGCCTGAGTACAACCATTACAATATGTTGAGGCTATCAGCCTTTCAATGGGTTGGAAAATGTCAAGCTTCGAAGGCTCAGGAAATGGATAGTACAATGATGATTGTGCCCTAGCCTCGTTGTTAGAGAAGTAGTTGTTGAGATGGGGAGACACACTTGAGATATTGCAAACCTCCTTGCGACACACGCGATGTTGGTACGATTGAGGTAACGACTGCCGTGAGCCAACTATAGAGCTTGACCTAGAAAGGGAGCGTGGCCCATGAATGTGCTTTGGGCCATGCGATGTGGGCGGTCAGCAAGGGTGATTCGTGCTTTCTGCAGCGTGGCTTTGCCGCGGCTCCTTGTGGGGTCGATGGTCTTGCGGTGATCGGGCATTGAACATTGTCGTACAAAGACATGTATCATCCTGCATCCACTTGTCACTTCGTGAGAGTATATGCTCGCTTGTGTTAAGTGCATCGAACAAATGCAATCATGATAAGACATAATTTTTCAGAATTCTATGATGTCTATTGGGATGCTTATTTCATTGCTTGTTAAGGTCGCATGCATTAACGAGAAGTAACGGGAATGTGTACAAGTGGGGATCTTGCCCCTTTACTCATAAAAAAAAATGTTCTGGCATGCTAACTTGTCGAGCTACTTGCACATCATAGGGATTTAGTCGATAGATATGAGGCGGCGTGAGTCCAATTGGCTAGGCGACCGGGGCAGTGCTAGTGCGGGGCTCACGTGAGGCTGGGCAGGGAACATGTCGGTCGGGACATGAATGGTGTAGTTCCGGGCCGCTACCGTTTCTAGAATGTCTTTAAACAATTCATTAAATTCTTCTCTTTCCCGAGCTGCCCTTTCTGCCCTTGAGCATCTGGGGCCCGAGCGTGAGTTGGGGGTTTGTGCCACTAGTGTTGCCACCTGTTGCGCGTTTTGAGTTTCGACTTTCTTGACTCGAGGATTCTTCGGCCTTCGCCCTGGACAGTGTCACTTAGGGCCTCGCTTCTTGGCATACCTCTTGATGGTGGGCACATAGCGCTCCGGTGGAGGGGCGCATGCCACATGCTCCCGTCTTTCATAAAGAGTGTCTTTGCATGCCAGATCTCCATGATTCTCCATGCGTTCCACCACAAAAGGAAGCCTGCAAGACGCAATCCAAGGGTTAGATGTGGATATAGGGTACAACTGTTTGCATGGAAGGGATTTTGCTGTGGTTCATGAAGTGCATATGACAAGGAGGGGAGGGGTGAGGCATGCAGTGTTTGTTGTAGAGGGATGGCCCCCATGATGATGTTCGCGTTGCCTCCAGTCATTAGCGGATATTAGTTCATGCTAAGTCGCGTGGACTGGTTGTCATGGAGTGGAACAGGGCACATCCTTGAAAGGATGGACCAAAAAGAGAAGAAGGTGTATAGAAAGGGACTACACCCTGTCTACACCATCAGAGTGTTGGTCAAGGCTTCCTATGGCGGCAATGTGGGGTGCATGCCCTTCACTTGGAGGTGGGGCTGGTCACACGGTTTTTGAATGTGTGATGAGAGGAGGACTTGAGGAGCTTAGTTTATCTGACCCCACTCTTCTCCCTGCGCTTGACTCTCATTGCTTGTGTGTATTGACATTGTTTATACACGGTGACACAAAAAGCAGTGTTTATTTATATACATATTTATGAATCCATATCACTTCACGAGGATAAGAACCAAGTGTAGAACTCGAGGTTGTACCGGGGCATGGCACACACATCCAGTATTCGCAGCAGCTTACTTAATACTGATAGATATTTTGCCACGTTGAGTAGCATAGAACCTTGACCGAGTCTATTGGCAATATGTAACTCCTCCTCAGTGAGAACCTTATCAAACAGAGCGTTCTCTTGGCTAGTTCTAGCTAAGTCCATACCCCGAATGTCAGTCATCATTCAAAGGGAAGTCGATGCCACATAGGTTGGGTCTCTTTGAGACCGCCATTTGGCCAATCGCTCTTCTGAGACCGCCGTCATGATCTGAGCCCCTAGTTTGGCCATTACAACGCGGCTTTCGCACCAACACTGCTCAAATTGACTTTGGTCTGCTGATAGTCGCTTTAGTTGCTCTATGTCTACGAGATTCGGTCGGCAGAGCATTTCATTGAACGTGGCGGTTAAGCGCAGTTCATCAGCCTCCTCGTCAGGGATGAGTCGCATGCGTTCATGCAGGAGCCTGTCGTAGTGCCCGTTAAGATGTTCTTGTTCTTCCCATGTTAGAGGAAAGGTCAAGTAATCTCCGAGCTGCTCTTTGGGGATTGTGCCCATGTCCGCAAGGACGTAGACACGTGCGACCACTTTGAGCTTAGCATCCAACTCAGTTAAGCATTCTGTGACACTCCTATGTTCAACGAGGGCTTGCTCGGTTGCTATCTCATGCAAAGTTCTAAGAGCTTCCTTAGGCTTTAGCATGGCTGGGGGCTCAGGCCTAGATGAGCAAGACTGGTCAACGCTAGGGTTTCTTATGCTCTTGGGGTTCTCATGTTTCTCCTGAGGTTTTGCTGCAATTTTGTCATGGTTCTTCTTGGATGTGACTGGTATGTATTTGTCACCCTGTTGTGATGACGTTGTATCCACTCTTGATTGGTCAATGCAAGTTCTATTGTCAGTGGATAGAGTGTTGTAAGCAACTGTTGATGGCAATGGTTGCTTTGGTTTTTCAGCGCACATAGATGTGTCTGAGGTTTCACCGCTATTAAGAGAGGCATCAGCGGGCTCATTGATGGATGGACTCGATGCTTTATTCATCAGCTCTCCAGCGCCCTTCGTCTCAATGTTTTTGGAGTCCACAACCACCTGCAACTGTTGTTGTTTTCTCTGCTTTCTCCTCTTTTTCTTGGTCAGCAAAGATGCCTCTCTCAATGACTCAAGACCCTGGACTAGATCAACTGTTGATGTGCTTGGTTGGGCCTCAGCCTTCTCTTCTTTTAGTGTGTCCTTACGGGACATGGCCGTGGCCTGTTGGGTAGCCTTGCTAGGTTGTGAGAACCCAATTACCTCCCGTTTAGGAGGGTCTAGCTCTTCCACCAACTCCCTTGAGTTTAACTCCTCCAGCCTAGGCTTTAGGCCCTTTGAAAATGCTGGAGTTTTTGAGGAAGTTAGTTGCGACACCTCTTCCATAGGTGAACTTCTAAGGACACGTTCCACATGGGGTATTGTCACGGCCAAGGGCTGTGACTGCTGTGATCCCTGATTGGAAGTAGTAGCAGCTAGTTTAGTGGGTTGGCTACCCTTGGCGGATTGCAGTGTCAGGTCCTTAGGACGATCAGAAGTGGTCGTATCCTCTGTTGCCCTTTGAGCATTCACCTGTGTAGATCGAGCATGAGTTGATCTAGTCACATTAGGTTGCTCGTGCCTATCCTTGGGTCAAGAGCCACAGATGGCATCATGTCCCACCACTTGGACCCTTGAAAGCTTAGATGGAGATAGAGATTGGAATTGAGCAGTCGCCCTTGACAACTGCTGTTGTGCTTCCTGTGTCCGTTTGGAAAAAGAGGATGTAGGAGATCTAGGACTCTTAGGTGGACTTGGCACTGGCTGAAAGATTTGCTCGTGGCTGTTCGATGATTTTGCTATTTGCTTTGTTGAGCATTTAACCTTGCCATGAGCAATGTTGTGCCTATGATGCTTGAAATCCTCTTGGGGAATCAAAGGCCCCTTGGGCACTAGCGGCTTTTGTGTATCCTCAACGATTACATCTGATGTCTGCTTGTCAAGCACACTAGGCTGAGGATCTTCCCTCCGATTGGTTTCGTTTGGTTTCTTGATTTCAACTATGAGGGGCTTGGTCACTCCCCTGTTGTTGACTTGAGACTTGGTTTTCCATTTAGATCTCCTCCTACGCTTCTTTGCTCTTGATATGATCTGGCCTTCAGTCGACCAGGGAGATTTAGCAGGGGGTTTTGGTACCCAAATCCATCGGTTGCCTTCATAATACCCTTGAGCACGTAGCAACGCTTCGGATATCCATCGCGGCGTTATGCTGACTCTCCATCGATGCCTTCGTCTATAAGGCTTGGCCTTCCTTTGGGGTCTTCTACGATATTCGTAAGTCCCAAGGCCATCCTTGGCATTGTCTCTTGGCCTTCTTATTTCCGGCATGGCCTCGCTCACTAGTTCTCGTTGTTCGACCTGTGCTTGTATTAACTCTTCCAACAAGTCCTTGCTCTCATCTGCAGGCTCGACTGTTATGTTAGCACCTTGCTTGCCTTTCCCTCGAGGTTTGATGAGGTCACCCTTGCTAAAGGTCGTGACTATCCTCACACCCGGTAGTGTCAGGTGTATCCTCTGTGCTACATAGTCAGCCTCACATTTGGTCGCCCTTTTGAAGGGTCTTCCAAGGAGGGTTTCTTTCCCGCAGCTAGCACTATTTGGAGGAACATGAAATAGGATAGGCAAGCTTTCAGTTTCAATTGTTGCCAGGATTTTGCACTTCCCCATGAGTGCTTGTGGGTGTTCCCCATAAGGGCCAAGAGTTGCACTAGTCGGTGTGAGCTCCGGTTGGCCCAGTAGGGTCCATGATTCATAGGTCAAGATATTGAAATCTGCTCCTTCATCAATTAGAGCATCGATAGCATGCTCTCTTTTCGTGGTGAGTTTGACCTAAGATAAGCAGGTGGTACTATGTCCTCATCTTCTGGGTCTTGGCTTGTAAATTTAAGCCTTCTGACAGATGCTCTTGAGTCCCCACTCGCATGTCCAGACGTGGATTCTCCACCACTGTCTTGGGTTGTATGTGCAGTGTTGCTCAAGGTACATCTCTCGTCCAGAGTGTCAGGTCTATTCATCTTGGCATTTGCAACTTGCTGATGTTGCATTTCGCTCTGACTAGACATGGTATGAACACAATGTCTTTGTGTTCTCGTGGTGTGGCCTTTTTGCCCTTGATGGCTAGATTGGCCCATTGAGGTTCTAGGATCTCTGTTTGTCTCTATTCGGGTATGGGCTTTTGGTTGCTCTTTTGCAAGTGAGAATCCATGCTCGTGTAGAGCCATTACTACACTAGGGTCCAATTTGGAGGACCTGTCACAGCGCACGTTTTCTCTCCAACCTACTCAGGGGAGGTGCGGAGGGGGCAGAGCCCCCTCTGAGGGGGTCCGGGGGGGCAATCCCCCCCGGCCCGCAGGGCCATTACGGTATAAGCCATGCACAATTTGGAGGACCATTTATGGCCAAATTTTGAACCACGTGCTTTAAATTTTAGCCCAGTGATGGATCTGTGATGTTCCTTTAGCTCTGCGTAGCCTTTGGGATCAATCTCGGGGTTTAGATGCGTCAAAATTTATGTTCTAGATACCTGTCCGATTTTGACAGTTTTCTGTCCGATTCTCAGATGTCCGATTTTCAGGAGTCCGATGATCAGAATCGGATGTCCGATTTTTGGGTTGGTCCAAGCGGCCCAGTGGTCTGATTTTGGTCACGTCCAATTCTGGGAGTTGGATCGAAAAAGTGGTCCAATTTTTAGATTGGTCCGATTCTGGGAATCGGATCGGACAGGGTGGTCCGATTCTGGACTGGTCCGAGCGGTCCGATCGGACATTATGGTCCGATCGGACATTATGGTCCGATCGGATGAGCATCCGAGTCCGAGCGGTCCGATCGGATGAGCGTCCGAGTCGGACGGGTTGGTCCGATTCTAGTAGTTGGACGGGTTGGCCCGATCGGACGGTTGTCCGGGTGTCCGATTCTAGGAATCAGACACTGAGTCGGGTGTTCGAGTCTGCCGGCCCGAACGCACTTTTGAGCACAAATTTGTCCAAAATCTTAAGGTATTGCTTATTGTAAGCTACAAGATTCCATAGGAATGATGCTGGAGTGATGGAGAAGAGATCTATTTACCTGGGATAGCCAATAGACTCCAAAGTGCAAATCAGCAACGAATCAAACCCTCATGCCCTGTTATGACAGCAGAAACCCTGATGCTTGTTTTTCTTCTTTTTCTTTGTTTTTTCCTACCCTAATGCACCCAATTCATAAAGTAAATACCTACACTACTTCATTCCACAACATAAATCTCAAGAAAGCAACAAACCTACTTGCCAAGGAGATCGAATACCATCTTCAACCCCCTCGCTTCCTACCTATCTACCTCAAGCACTGGTTCGGGGGAAACCCCTTACTTTGATGCTCGATTCGAAGCGCGCAAGCGCTCAAGGCTTGAATCCGTTGGTCCCGGCAACGGAACCAAAATGTGGGAGCCTTCACTCAACCGCCAAGACCCACGGACCGCTTATTGTTTCAAGTGTTCCAAGCCGAGCACTAATGGCTACCTCTTACATAACCGACGCGCCATCCATATCTACGGGTGTAGTGAGCTTACCTCTGTGCAGTTCGAGTTACCTCCTCTCCCGCGCACTCCGGTAGCTCCACGATCCAAATGCAAGCTTCAAGCAAGCTCCATCCTCAAGCTCCACGCTCCAAGCTCCATTGCCACGAGCAAGACAAGAGAAGAGAAGAGAAGAGAAGAAGAGAGGAGAAGATGGAGAGCTTCTCCTCCTCGGTCCCTCACCCTCACACACTCACTCCCTCACACCCTCACACTCCCTCTCTCAAGCACAAGCTCAAGCAAGCAAGAACAAGAAAAAGAAGAAGAAGAAGAAGAGAGCTACTTTTGGCCACGCATAAGAATGCGCTTCTCATTCACTTTTCAACTTTATATACAAAACCCTAAATCCCTTTTGGGCGGTCATCCCCTTTTCCCCTTTTTACATGGCTGGCCATAGCCTAGGCCCTTTTTCCCAATCCCTTTTGGGCGGTCATCCCCTTTTCCCCTTTTTACATGGCCGGCCATAGCCTGGGCCCTTTTTCCCATTGTCCTTCTATCTTCCTAGCTTCCTTTCCACCGCGCGTCTACATTTACAAATTGCACGGGTGAGAGCTCGGTGCTCTTTTACAAGATTTCAGGGTGTGTCTTTTTATTTAAAAATGCGCCTTTTCCCTTTTGCATTTGCCTTGGACTTTTAAGGTTGCCCTTGCGCTTTTGGCCTTTTCTCCTATTTTTTCTTTAGTCGGACTACCTTTTTTCCACCTTTGCCATGCGTCTTTTTTATTTCCTTTTGCTTTCTTCGTGTTGGGGTTAACATGGGGTCAAGGTACTCTCCAACCTTAGCACTTCCCTTCTCTCTTGCCTTAGAAATAGATGTTTCTACTTCTGCATTAGTAACTTGTTTTTCCTTTGTTAAAGTGGTTGCACTCTCTAATTTGAGTGTTATTTTTTCATCAGTCCTCTTTCTTCTCCTTCGTTGGATCTTCTTCCCTAGAGTTTGCACCTAGGTTGCTAGGTCTAGATAATGAAATATCGGCCTACTTTGTTTGGGCTCATGTCATGACATTTATGGGGATGGGTGTAGTATTGTTGTCAGGTGACTTGATACAAAAGAGTCCGAGAGCGGCACAAATGGCACAATTGTCGAACCAATGGAGGTTTTTCACCTAGGGCAATTAGTGAATAGGTGTGTGACTCTACATTTGAGACACCTCAAGTTGGCCTTCTCTCTATTTACTTACTCCTTTTTAGGGCATCAAAATGAGATGTGCCTTGGATGGCACACATCCAACAACATGCTATTGGCTCATGGTTCTAACCTCCTCCTAGGCCCCTACCTCTCCCTCTGCCTAAAGCCATGATTGACACATGCCTAAAGTCCATTAGTATGGGATCGCCCTCCTCATCATAAGAGAAATAAGGGTTCACGTATGAGTCTTCTTGTAGTGGTTCCTCTACAAAGTCCACCAGAGCAACACGCTTGGTAGATGGGTCACTATAGGCCTTGGTGGTCTAGGGATTCTTGTTGGGTCGATGTCGATGCTTGGAGCAACTAGCTTTGAATCGTTAGGTGCGGGTAGAGCCAAAGGGGCTCCTCTTCCAAAGTTAGACTGCCTAACTCCTAGAACTGAGCATGAGGTTATTGGTATGGAAATCTTCTTGGCAATCGGGAGTGCATAGCATCATGCCCGAATCTTCCACAGTTGGCATAAGGCTAGGACCTAGGATCGGGACACTCAGATGGCAGGTGGTTCCTCAACAATGCACACACTGCATATGATATCGCACTGGCCTTCGCAATGACTCTTGTAGTCTGATCAACTTTGTTTAGATGAGCTGTTGCTTGGGTCTGGTAGATATTCTTACCTTTATCTTACTCACTAGGGACTGATCGTTTGCTAAGTGTTGCGGTTCTCTCAGCATTTCTAAACATGTTGTTCTCTTCTTGTGTAGCCTAGAAGAGCTTCTCTCTCTGAGCAAATCATCCACTCGTATAGCCTCCTCAAAGACTCTTGCTAGCACATCCTTTTGGAGGTTCGAGTTGCTTGCTAAGGCCTTATAGAGTTCTTCATTGGGGATCCCATTGATGAATATGGTGGAGACCTCTCTCTAATTGGGTCGCTTAGCCTGTAGGTATCCTCTTGTAGAGACTCCTAATGTGAGTGATGTAGTCTCATATGTCCTCTTTGGATTTTTGGTTGACATTCATCAGCTTAACAATGAGGTTGTCGGAGTATCTTGCCTTCGAGAATCTCTTGGTGAAGAGATTCTTTATCGTTGAAATTATTACATTCAGTATTATCCAAATTGGTAAACCAAGTCTATCCCTTGTCTCCTAAGCAAAGACCGAATGCTTGTGTCCATTGAGCAGGGTCCATGAGGTTATTAGCCTTGCAACCTACTCAAACTACTCAATGAAGTTGTAAGCATTGCCAACTTGATACTTATCGAGTTGCTTGGTAACTATGGGTATCCTTGTTTGGCTCCTAGTATTTGGGATGACTCCCAACCCAACTAGCAATGATGCTGCCAAGGTTGCTCCACTTTGGTGTTGTCTAGCAATTGCTTCATGATGAGTAGTGTGCTTACTGTAAGATTTGCTTCTAAGGCTCTCTCCCTATTAACATTTCCTCCCACTCTATTTTTACTTGAGATGACCAGGATCATGTGAACCTCATTGAGCTCTCTCTCCTACCGTAACCTTTGAGCCTATTGCTCTTGGTTATAGCTTGCTATGTGCTATAGTGCGATCTTTCCTAGCCTCCTCTCCTTCTCAAGATATCGACTGTAGGTCTTCCATGATGTGTTATCCTTGTCTGTCGGCCATATTGTGTGATAAGTCACCGGATGTCCTTGTACCCTACTACATTAAGGTTAAGGTCGAGGTCATTCTCATTCGAACACCATGGTAGTTGTCACTTGACCCAGTAGTATTTCTATGAGGTTAACTATGGTTCTTCCTTCCCTTAATAGTCTAATGGTTCTCTCTTCCCTAGATATTTGTCTATGGTTCCTTGGGTCACTCGTCTAATTTTTGGGGTCGCACTCTCATTGATGGGTTCATTTCTTAGCTTAATCCCTTTTAGTACATTCCTTGTTAATTCAATCAATCTGCAAGTGTACACACACTTACATGCTTAAGCAATGTAACTCAATGCAAGTTATGTGAAATCATGCTTTTTAGTTTTTTCACATACACTTAAGTGTCTGTGATGTAGGGTACAACCTTTGATGAAATCAATCATGTCCATAATTTACCAATCAGTTTCTTGTAGTTGTAGCTCTTTTGCATGAGCCATGATTACTCTTAATAGTAGATTTTGGATCCCTCATGGTTTTTGATAGGTGGATCAGCCCCCCAAGAAATCAAATTGAGTCTCTACCAGGGGGTAGGTGGCCCATGGTCGATAATTTTAGTAACTCTTGGAATATTAGGTTAAAGTTATACAATCAGCTCTATGGTCTCATTTGTAGATTTGAGTTCCAACCTAGATTGCCAGTAGCTAGATGTTGGCCTTAGTAGGTCATGGAGTGGTGAAAATGGTCAAAATTTGTGTTTTGGACAACCCGTCTGTGTAGCAGGTTTACCCGTTTGAGTCTTAGACTTAACCGTCCGAGTGGGCTCTGTGACCATCCAAGTAGTCAGACTTAGACTCGATGGATATGGACGAGGGGTGCTTGTTCAAGTATTCGAGTTTGTCATATGAGGCCAAGTGTTTGAGTGGACTTGTCCGAGTTTGAGAGTCTGAATGGACTTGTCTAAGTTTGAGTCCAAGTGGGACTAAGGTGGCTCGCATGTCCAAGGGCCGGTGAGGATTTGACCGTTTGAGGCCTAGGGACTTGTCCGAGTGGTAGAAAGAAAATGTCAAATGACAAAAAGTTGATTGAAACAATTCAATGCACTACTTATTGCCTCACCCAGGGTTCAGACTTCATTCAATTAGCATCAGGGAAGACTCAGAGCATACCTAAAACACACGAATGTGATGACACCATGGTTTGCTACTGCTACTACTCTCTTGACCTATGGCTCTCTCTCTTGTCTCACTAACTCTCTCTCTCAATCTCTCAGTGTCCAAATGAGCTTTCTCTTTCCCCTTTCTCACCTTTTGTTTTTCTCTTTTTCTTCTCTACCTATCCAACACCTAAACTATCAAGCAAAGGAGATCAAGCACTCTTTGACTCCCTTGATTCCTACCTAAACCAAGCACCATTTCGAAGACAAACTCCTACTCCATCACTCAAATTGGAGCATGCAAGCACTCAAGATTAAATGTTTTTGTCTTGGAAATGGAACCAAAATGTTGAAGCTCTCACAAACATATCGCCAAGACCCATGGGCCGCTTATTATTTCAAGTGTTTCAAGCCAAGAGCTATGGCTACCTCTCACATAGCCGTGTATACTCTCTTACACACACGTGTAGTGAGCTCACCTTTGAATCCGATTGAGTTGCCTACTCCCATGAATCCATTAGTAGCTCCATGATCCAAGATGCACTTTCAAGCAAGCTCCATATCCATGTGCATGAGAAAAGAAAAGAGAAGAAGGAAAATATGAGCTTTTCCATGGTCACACACACACACACACACACACACACACACACACACACACACACACACACACACACACACACACACACACACACACACACACACACACACACACACACACACATCTCTATCTATCTCTCTCTCTCTCATACACAAGAATGAAGTAAGACACAAGAAATAAGAAGAGAGCAAGTTTGGCCACACACCAATAATGAGCTTCTTCATTCAATTTTTGACTTTTATATATGCCCTACCTCCTCCTTGTGTGACCATCCCCTTTCTCGTCCCCATTCCTCCACTCTTTTTCCTCCTCCTTTCCTATTAGCATGGCATTAATCCGTGCCTCTTATTCTTTACAACTTGCATAGGAGAGAGTCGAGTGCTCTTTTACAAAACAAATTACAATGCACATAGAACTCTTTTTGCACAAATATTAAGGTGCACTTATTCTTATGTGCCTCCCTCTCACATTTAGAATTTTTTGCTATTCTTTGTATCTTCAAATTTCCTTAGTGCACCTTTGTCTTTTGTCTTTCTCTTTCCTTGGGTGCCTTGGGGATGTCTTCCACTTTTGATTTTCTAGATTTTCCATCTTAGTCTTTCGAGGGTTAACATGTGTACACCCTTAAGAAGTTGCCACTGCTCAGGAAGCTCCGTCTTCGTTGGTTCATGGAAAGGATCATGTAATTGATGAAAATAGATTCTATCAGTCATGACACATATGGGATATTGTGTTATGTTGAGAATGAGGGTATCCCTAAGTGGGATGGTGTAGTTTATGAGAAGATTACATATGAAGTGTATTTAAGGGGCACTAGAAAGATTGAACGACATAGTTGTTTGGATATGGTTTTGGAAGCTTTGTATGATTTTGTAGCAGACATGCAGCCTAAACTTTTGCAACATACTCCTGTGATAGGGCAAAGGAAAGGGAAAAATTGTCACTAGTGTCTTATGAACCGCCTAATCATGATAAGGATGTGGTGGATAATCCTTCCATCGAAGACACTAGGCATCGACAAATGCTTAATGATCCCTTAGTCGCATGATATGATTCTAAAATAAAATAGAATAAGGGGGAATATGGATCTTATTGTTGAAGCATTTGAATCAGCATTAGTGGTAAAATCTGTAGTGGAGAAATCACTCCTGAAGCTAGGCAAGATTAATTTAGACATAAAGTTTGTGTAACGTGTCTACCTATCCACTTGTAGGACATGTCTTAGTAGCCCATCGGGAAGAGAGTCCAGAAAGCGCCGCCCGGCACTCCCACGGAATGTCATGGGGTTTGCGATCTAGGTCTTCCAGAGTCTGCCATGAAGCGGAAGCATTCCGGCCGTTCCCACTTAGGATCGACTTGAATCAGGGTTTTCTTAATGGTCAAGTTCCTTGGAGGTAACTAGCGTCGAGCCCCAGACAAACTACTTTACGCAGAAACATCAGGGTCAAAGTGGATTTATACTGCACTTGGTTCAAGGAGAATGGGAAACGAGAGGGATGCTAAGCTCAACCTCTCTACTCGTAAGGCATAGTCTCATTCCGTTCCCCTAAAACAGCATAAATCGGGGATTCTAGCTTCCTAGATTCTAGGTCATCGTTTACCTTGCTGTCAACTTCGTTGAGAAAAGTTCCCGGCCAACCGGGACCACCCTTCCATAGGACGAACTCATGGTCACATCCACCGCACTTTCCTAAGGTTGCTTTAGTTGTCTAATTACCTACCACATAAAGTTTGACAAGCAAAAATAGCTTCCTTAATTAACCAATTTATCACTGGTTCCTTAATGTAACTTAGGCACTGACATAGAAAAACAATGTCAAGCAAGTTCCTTTTCAACACTTGATCTTATTTATCAGTATTTGGAATACATCGTATAATCCAGCCTGAAGGCTATTCCATAATCCGCACGAAGGCAATTCCAGCAATCCTCAGGGATCGCTATTCCAAGTTTCTGCCTGTAGACTAGTATGTAAGCCTCGAGATCCAATCTCGAGTCACGTCGGCCACTTGTGCAGGGTCCGGAGGTAAGGGATTTACAACTAGAGCCCCCCTCTGGCACCCAAGCGTCCTCTTGCTCCAAGTAGCACCCACGGAGAGACCTCTTGCGACGGGTTCAGTCCATGTACCCAACGCAACTAACAATCTCCTTGGATAGGGTCAGGCAGATAGTCGAGGGTAACTGATGATGCCTCTCCCTCCAGGCTTTCAACCTGATGCATTAGTTATTTTTCAACATCAGTTCCTTGAGCAAAGAAATACAAACAGTGCTCCTAAGTATACAATCACAATCATTCCAGTGGTCGTTTGTACGGCCAACTACTAAGGTGTGAATCCTTCTCTCCAAATACATCCAACATTCGATCTGGGATCAATTTCAACTTGGCAAGATCCCCAAGGGTTTCGTAAGCTGTGTTGCTAGTTTACCCTCTTTCCTTGGGTTAGGGTTTATACCCTGTTGACCCAAATTGACAACACCTTAGGTTCCTTATATTAAGGTCAATAAATCCTGGATAACCTCGTTGTCCTCACTTGATTGGTCAATTTCTTGCTAGGCAATTCATAATTACCCTAACTTGGCAAATCAGCCTCAAAGAAGGGTGAGCAAATTAGACTTGTACGTAGAACTCATCAACCTTGTTCTAAGGAGTGGCAATACTATTTTGTGATTTAACACAAAATCATGCGGCGTTGCAACTTGTTACACGAGACAAGTATCGCACCTAACTTGCGGGTTTATTTCTCCCATCACACAGTATTCCTTGGTCAAGAATTCTTTGGTCAAGATGTAGGGTTTGGGATGTCCTCTTGACCCAACCCAACCCTAACCCTACCAGGCCGACAATGTTTGGCCCTAGGGTTTCTAAATTCAAACGTAAGTCTAGTATTCGGCCAATTGATCCTTAGGGTGAGGACCCTAAATTGTTCTTGCATGGGCGTTTAATGTGGGTAGGACTTTTGAGGTTGAAAATATTAAGTTGGCTTCCCAAGTGCGATACTAGGTAGAATTTTATCGCGGCTTAGCTCTTCCTAGTGCATTGAGGTGATCATCATTTGAGTTACGCCATTACAAGCGATTTACCTAATTGATCTAATTGTCTTGCGACAAGAGGTGTTCTTTCCTTAGAGATGCAAATTCAAAAACCATAGACTTTTTCCTTCTATGCAGCCATAAGATCTATAATGATAGTTACTTTTCCTTGCCTATAATGATGATTGACAAATCAGTGCTAACTCGTATAAAAACCTACGTTGATGCGATGAAATCAGGGCTTTAATAATTTTGATGAAGATGTGTTCAAATTTTGGCAAAGGACTCCATGCATGAGCGAATACCATGAGTCCAACATTAAATTGCACTTAACCCGTCTCAAAATGAACTATCATTGCATGCAATTTACTAGTTCATAAAATTCCTTTCCATGCATTGCAACTATTTTGGACAACATTCAACGGGCGTCTAGGATTATCTCATGCATGAATCATGATTAGGAAATTATTACCTAAGTGCATTATGCACTGTTCTTTTCTGCGAGGCAATCTAGGATGCATTTAGATAAATCCATCTTTTTAACCTATGCAATATAGAGCGCCTTCTTCAACCTACACACATACGTGGGATGCTCTAAAACTTCATAACCGGCTGGTTGATCCATCTACACTTCTTCTTGCAAATCACCATGCAAGAAGGCATTCTTCACATCCATTTGCTGCAACCTCCAACCTTTGGCTACTACCAAAGCAATCACACATCTGACAATTGCCATCCTAGCAACTGGACTGAAGGTTTCTTCATAATCTATGCCATATGTTTGGGCATAGCCTTTTGCAACCAGCCTAGCTTTGTACCTACTAATAGAACCATCTACATTGTGCTTAATCTTATAAACACACTTACATCCAATAGCTTTCTTGCCCTTCGGCAATGATACTAGATCCCAAGTCTTATTGGCCTCTAATGTAGCTATCTCCTCATCCATTGCTGCATCCCAATGAGTATGACCAACAGCATCCTCAAAGCAAGTGGGCTCAACATCCTCAACTAGTTTGCCGCATAACCTTCAAAACCAAATCTTTTAATAGGGTATCTGACCCTGCTAGATCTACGTACCACCGGATCACTCAATGGAGCCTTTACATTACTATGAGCTCTCTGTACACCTAGTGTCCTGACAGAAGGAATACCAAGCTCATCATCCAAGCTCTCTAAGCCATTGGAGTCTCCATCAAGAACTACATCAATGCCATCTGACACTTTATTCTTTCCTTTGTCTTTACTTGTAGTGCTACTGGATGCACCTGAAGATGTAGAGCTACTCCTTAGTCTCCCAGACCAAGGACTACTAGATGATGTCTCTAGTCCACTAAGAGTCCGTGATTCTTGCTTTTCAGCCTGCACATGAGTGTCATGATCATCATTATCATCCAATGCATCACCACTAGATACATATCAACTGCTCATTTAATCAAAGATGACATCCCTGCTCACTCTGAACTTACATGTGACAGGGTTATAACAACGATACCCTTTCTGCTCTAAAGAGTATCCAATAAAGACACATTTTTCTGCCTTTGGATCAAGCTTCTTTCGTAGCTCATCTGGCATATGAACATATGCAACATAGCCAAATACCTTCAAGTGCGATACATCAGGCTTCTTGAAAGTAAAGCATTATTCACGAGTCATCCCATGAACTGCAGCTGTGGGAGTTCTAATCATAATGTAGACAGTAGTATGGACAGCCTCAGACAAAAAATGCTTAGGCATATTCTTTTCAGCCATCAAGGCACGTGCAACTTCTGTAATATGCCTGTTTTTCCTTTCTGTAACCCCATTTTGTTGAGAGATATACCTGCATGTGAACTATCTCTTTATCCCATGAGACCTCAGAAAATCACTGAACTCATTCGAGAGGTACTCTCCCCCTCCATCTGATCTCAAGCACTTTACTTTCAAGCTTGTTTCTCTTTCAACTGCAGCCTTGAAAGTTCTAAAGTGCTCAAACACTTCACTCTTTTCCTTCATAAAATATACCCACAGCTTTTTAGAACAATCATCAATGAATGTGATAAAGTATGAACTACCTCGAAGAGGTACATTTTGTGTAGGCCCCCAAATATCTGTATGCACAACGTCAAGGATATTTCTGCTTACATCTCTGTCATGTGAAAAGGGTTGTCTTGCCTGCTTACCAAATTGACATGCTTCGCATACCTTATGAAATTCTGCGACTCTAAATCTAGGCAAACCTGTAATCAACCCTTTGGACTGCATTAATTTTAGCCTTTGTACATTTGCATGTCCAATGCGTTTGTACCAAATTTCAATATCTACAACAACACCTTTTCCTTTAGCATACATAGCAGCATTCATAGTAGAAATTCCAGCATCCAGAGTAAACATATGTCCAACTCTACTTCCCTTTGCAACCAACCTGCACTTGTCATTGAAGTCTTCTACAAAGCAGCCCTTTGCATTAAATCTGACTTGTAGCCCTTGCTCTACCATCTGACTGACTGACACCGAGTTCTTTGTAATAGATGGCACATGTAATACATCTGAAAGACTCTTTGTCTTACCATCATGCAAGGACAAGGAAACTTTTCCAATGTGTGAAATTGGGTGGCATGAATCATCACCCGTCTGCACATAACCTGCATTTTGCAAATCCTGCATCTCTCCAAACCATTCTGCATGGCTGGTCATATGATTGGATGCACCTGAATCAACATACCAAACATCATCATGTGTTCCCTTTCCTGTAACAGCATTCAGCATATGCTACATAACAAATAGACGTTCATTTTTGTCTTCATTCTATCATGAAGACGATGCATAGTTTCCTTGCTGCAACTTACCACAGCGAATATAATCTTTCTTAGCATAACATTGGGTTGCAATATGACCTGTTTTGCCACAGTAGTGACACACAATACCAGAGTTATTAGAACCTCTGTTCTGCCATCCACCTCTTCCTCTAAAGCTCCCCCTGCCTCTAAAGTTACCACGACCTCCTAAAACCTACATATCGCCAACTTGCTGATTCAATGTGTTTTGCTGGTTGTCACTACCACGTCTTGTACCATGGCCTCTTGAAGAAAACCTGCCACGTTCCCTTCTTGAACTAGAGTAGAAAGCTTGGAGTTGTTCACCACTTCTTTTAGATGTCTCACTCTACATGTTGATCTCTTCAGTGATCATCAGGGAGACCAACTCATCGAAATCTGGAAATGGCTTTCTGACATATATGGAAGTTACAAAAGGCTTCCAAGCCTTTTCATTGTTAAGTCCACCCAAGGTAGACGACACCAAATCATCATCATCGGGCATTGTATCAATTGCTGCCAAGGCATCTGCAATGCTCCTTACCTTCAGTACATACTCATTGATAGACATCTTCCCTTTCTTCAATGTATTCAACTCTTGCTTGAGTTGAATCTTTCGTGCCTTTGTATTTACGGAAAACATACTTTCAAGTATGGTCCAAGCTGCATATGAATTCTCTGCATTTCTGATATGTTCCAGTATATTATTGTCAATTACTGCAGACAACCAATATATGACCTTTTTGTCTTTTGCATTCCATTCCTTCCGTGCCTTTATCTCTTCTACAGTTGGAGGATCACTCACCTTCGACTCCTTTTCTTCACTTGACACAAACTCGTAGAGGCCTTTTCCAATAAGGAAGTTCGTGACACGGAACTTCCATGAAGGGTAGTTGTTTTTGTCGAGCTTCTCAATGATGGGATTTCCACTGTTCTCTACCATTATCACAAAACTAATACCAAACAACAAGCAAATCTTCTGCAACCCTCGACCTATAGTGCACAGCAATACAGCAGACAGCCTTTTTCACTGTCTGCTCAACAATACATGCAATCTGCAACCAGTTTGAAGATAAACCTTGTGTTTATTTGTTGGTAAACACCTTTAAACTTACAAATTTAAAATCTATAACCTGTGCACTTGTATACGGCAGACACAACTGAAATTGCAGGGTATCTTGAACTGTTGTCCGCAACCTTCTTGCGGCTCTAAAATGGGGCCTGAAATGACCTCGGATGGCCAAAATAACAGTGGGCAAGCCCTAAAGGGCCTATTTGCAGAATACACAGTGCTCTTCGCACATACCAAATCTCACTGCAATCTGAGATTTTTGCTCTGCCCTGCTTCTGGTACCTCCACAGGCACTGTCCAAGAGAAAGAGTGGAAGAATGGGAGAGCTTCTTACCCGTGGCTTGCTTGCTCAAACCTTGCGCACAAGGAGAAGCTCACTCAAGAGACAAGAAGAGAGATGGAGACCAAAACGTTTTCTTGCTAGTTTCTTCTTCTTTTTTCCACACTCTTTACAATGTACACAAAGTATTAGATAAGATACAACATAAAGAAAAGTGGCATACTAAGTCAAACAATGCATAACCGACTACACTAGTCGACTGGCGCTATAACTATGCCAATTGTAAATAGGTCTAACAACCTGAATATAATAAGTAATGAGTCAGTGGCCATGTGAGAGTCATAATGACCACCGATGTGCTAAGTGTAGATGTGTGGACCCATCTAACGAGGTGGTCCATCATTAATGTCCGCATGTGTTGAGCTTGTCATCTCAACACCACATGCATATCTAGACCACCTAGACCCTACATAACCCACCCAGTGAGTGATGATTCAGTCCACTATGTGGAGGAGCCGTATGAAGAGGAGCCTTATATGCACCCCTATGTATCATATGATGAAGAGGGCAATGCAATCCTTATGGATTATCAACTTGTACCGGTGATGGTGTTAGGTAGAGGTAGAAGCAAAGGATTTGGAGGGTAGACCCAAGAACCAATCTCATGTTGGACTTGCGGACACTCAGGACATATCTCCTCACGTTGCCCCAAATGAGAGTAGACTAATCGGGAAAAGGCCGACCTTAGATGCCCAAAGTATGGAATCACTTACATGTATGCCAAATTCCCTAGACAAGACCACCCTCTAGTGTGGAAAATGAGCCATTTGTACCATTGGGACTGTTTGGAGTTGAGACATTCAACTAAGAGGACACACGGGGGCCGTTGCATGTCATGACCCACACGTAGACAAAGTAGGCCAGCATATCACTACCTAGACCTAGTAACTTAGATGCAGCCTCTATCGGAAAGAAAAGTTATAGGCAAAGGAGAAAGAAAGTTGATGCAAAGATCACATTAAAGATCGAGAGTGCCACAATGTTGCCTGCTAGAAAAAAAGTGACAGATACCGAGGCAGAAACGTAAGCTCCATTTGGGGGGAGTGCAAAGGTCATGGAGTACCCCAACCCGAAGCGCCAACTTGAGGCCATCAAAAAGGTTAGAGAGTGGGTAAAATAAACCTAGGAGCACCTAAAGGATGCTGAACCCATATTGGAAGATGAGATCGATGATATCTCAAGCATAAGCACACCAGTCTCACCTCCACGACCAAAGTCGAGAGACGCAGCTGTGTTGCAAAAAATACTACTTAAACAAAGCCTACACATTACGAGCCAACAAACCAATCAGGGCAATTGACCAAGAAACATAGTGTTAAGGGAGAGGCAAGCAGCTAATGACCTTACCACACTAGTGACCACCCCAGTGACTGAGCCTAGGCTTAGATAGCATCTAACACTATGGCAGAAACTAAAGCAGTTGATTGAAGGACCAATGGAGCAAGGGGCAGCTGATCTACACGATCATGACGTAGTATCTCAGATACCCAACCTAACGTTGCACTCAACATCAAAGTCCTTACACGTTAATGCCTTTTGGGAAGGCACTGAAATGCATGTGTCTTATCAGTCCTAGCTCTAAGAGACACCACAAGAAAGGAAATTGTGGATACGAGAGCAGGAGTTAGTGTGCTGAGCCACACAGTACTCCAAAACTGGGGTAACCCACCTATTGAGAATGCTAAGTTCAACATTACCCTAGCCAATGGAATGAAAGTGCAGCCATTTGGAGTGTTAAGGAACTGACCCTTGAAGATTGCAAGAATCCAATTCTCTATTGACATTATAGTCATGAAGGGAGTGGACTATGACATCCTGTTAGGCCGTGGACCCTGGATGTGCAATGTACGGGTCATAGAAGACTGGGCCAATTGTCTGATCTTCTTAGGCAATCAAATGGAGGCAGTAAAAGTAGAGATGGATACATGGAAGACCACACCAGTCAACCTAGATTCTATCTCCACCATGCTGAAGGGTGATGCGCAAATTAGAAAATCTTACAAGCCACTGACCAAATATATCCCCTGCCCGGAGGATGAGCGAGACGGATGCATGTGCTTGCCACGATCAATCTGCCATTCTCAGATAGTGAGGGAGTACGAGAAAACTGCTAGGATAGTTGATAAGCCCAGAATCACATCCTCATTGCCAATTTGCATGATGGCCAAAAGCTCAAGCAGACAATCCAACCCTATCAAACTCCACGCCCCAAGTAACAAGCGAGAACTCCTGGAGATCCTAGAATATCTAACAAGCAAGATGGCTGGAAATCTAGTCGCTAACCTTAAACCTCTCCAAGATCTCTTGGACAAACCTAAGTGGCAATGGACCAAAGTGCATGACTTAAACTTAATATACGATTGGGCCCTAGTAACTGATGAGAATGAAATGGTAGAATATGACACTTAGGGAAGGGTGATAGATCAAATTCAAGCTAACTCCAACCTGCATAGAAAGAATGCTTTTAGAATTGAGTGAGGATTCATGTGCATGGATTTGCAATCGAGGAGCACGTAAGGGCGATTGACTATGACCAAGCAAGCATTACCCAACCAAGTGCTTCGCCAGTGCTTAGGACAGAGTCACCGTCTGAACTACAACCACCAGGTGAGACTCCCTCTTCTAACGAAGATGGAGGGTTCGATTCTGATTCAGAGGTAAGTTCAAATAGTGATCCTGAGGTGCCACAACCACCTAAGACCAGACGCACCAAAGGGGACCTACCAATCAATCTCAGGCACCGAAGCTTGAAGGAAGAACAACACAAACAGCCTAGGGATACGCAAGCTAAAGAGAAAAGGAAGTTGCAAGACCTGCCGTGACAAGGTAGTGATCTTGCAAGGAGCCAAATGAAAAGGACAAGCAAGCGAACCAACAGAAGGACCAACCAAGGTCAGGAGGTTGATCTAGCTAATTAAGGGGACACATCTCAACCTATCTTTATTGCCAATGACTTGACCAAGGAAGAGGAGGCAAGTCTCCTTGCCCTCTTGCGAGAGTACGGGGATGTCTTTGCTTGGTCCCTCGATGAGCTAAAAGGGGTAGATCCGAGTGTCGTAACTCATAATATCCCTATGACCCTTGATGCAATGCCGATCCCAAGCAGCGACTGCACCCTATGAATCCCAAGCATGCTCATGCGGTCAAGGAAGAAATTGACATGCTACTAAGGGCAGGATTCATTTACGAGATTGAGCACATGGAGTGGGTCTCACCCATAGTAATCGTATTGAAGAAGAATGGAAAGATCAAAATGTGTGTCAACTACAAGAAAGTAAGTGCTACTACTAAGAGGGACAATTATCCACTGCCATACATCAAACACATTCTTGAGAGAGTAGCAGGTAAAGAGGTCTACAGTTTTCTGAATGCCTTCTCAGGATACAATCAGGTGCAATGGCACCCTGATGATAGGCACAAGACCATGCCTTCATCGCACTGAGTGGGGCGTCTTCGCCTACATAATCATGCCTTTCAGGTTGACTAATGCACCTGTTACTTTCTAGAGGCTCATGTGCACAATATTCAAGGATATGCTTAGGAAAGAGTTAGAGGTCTTTGTTGATGACTTATGTGTTCACTCCAATTGGAAGGAACACTTAGACAAACTTCGAGTAGTCTTTCAACAATGCAAACTATACCATCTCTCATTAAACCCCTTAAAGTGCCAGTTCTAGATAAAGCACGGATGCATCCTAGGACACGTGGCGCCCAAGAACGGCATTGCCATTGACTTCTCAAAAGTTAGGGCTATTGTCGATCTTCCATCCCCAATCGATTACAAGGGAGTTCAATGCTTCTTAGGCCATATAGGATACTATTGACTATTTGTGTGAAACTATGCATTGATTGCTAGACCCCTATACAAGCTACTGATAATATTCGAGTGGACTGAGGAATGCCAATGCGCATACGAGGAATTGAAGAAGCCTCTAACCACCGCACCAATCTTAAGAGCCCCAGACTAGAACATAACCTTTCATATTCATATTGACGCTTCAAAAGTCGCAGTAGGAGCTGTGTTGTACCAACCTAGTGATCACAATCTAGACTATGTAGTGAGCTTTGCTAGCACACAACTCACAGATACATAAATAAATTACCCCACAATCAAACGGGAGGGATTGGCCATGGTGTTCGCAGTAAAGAAATTTTGGCATTATCTCTTGGCTACACCCTTCATTTTCTTCATTGACCATCAAGCCTTGCTGTATCTAGTAAATAAACCTTGCGCTACGGGACGCATAGCACGATGGTTACTTTTGCTTCTCGAATTTGACTTCTCCATTGTCATACACAAGGGAAAATAGCACTATATGGTTAATCATATGCCTCACATACCCACGTGAGAAGCTGTTGGACAGGGCATTGGAGACAAATTACCCGATGCACATCTATTCGCCTTATCTAGCAAAAGAGATTTGTTTAGAGCCAACTTGACGCCATACTGGGAAGATGACATAGTCCATGTACTTAAGCATGGACTACCTGATCGACCTATAGAAAAAGCCCAACTGAGGCAACTCATTCTCAAAATCCAACCCTATCAGTTAATGGTAGGCCAACTCTATTAGCTAGGGCAAGATGGATTGCTACGGAGATATGTGTTTGAGCACGAAATGCATGACATACTAGTGGAGATGCATGGAGGAATTGCAAGAGGACACTTCAGCGGAGATATGATAGCCTGCAAGGTGCTATAGTCTCAACTGTGGTGGTCCACACTATTCCGAGATGTGGCACGATTTGTAAAACACTGTGACAAGTGCCAATGGACCAAGGTGCCAGTTCGTAAGGACAAAATGGAGCTAAGTCCCATTATAGCATGACAACCATTTGAGAAATGGGGGATCGATTTCATTGGACCTATCAATCCCACGGCTCAATATTCCCAAGCCAAATACATTATCGTTGCCACTGATTATCTCATGAAGTGGGTGGAAGCTCGAGCCACCCTGAAGAATGACATACGAACCATTGCTAAGTTTTTATGGGAGCAAGTAATCTCTCTATTTCACTGCCCCATCGAACTTGCCAGTGATCAAGGCACACACTTTATCAATGAGGTGATCAGTCATCTCCTATCCACCTTCCCGATCATCCATAAAAAATACTCACCCTACTACTCTCAGGCAAATGGCCAAGCGGAATCAACAAATAAGATCCTGGTAAATGTCCTGACCAAGGTAGTCTCTACCTCACACAACGACTAGGATAACAAGCTAATGGCAGCCTTATGGGCCTATCGAGCAGTCTATAAAGCGGTTGTGGGACAAAACCCCCTTCAAGTTGACCTACGTAATAGAGGCCATTCTACCTATAGAGTTCTTCGTAACTAGCTTAAGAATCACCATTCAAGAGAGATGGCAGGGGAAGGAAGCCTGGACAAGATGTCTAGTTGAGCTAGAACACTTATCAAAAACTCAGCTTCTAGCCACCCATGCGTTGATTTGTGAAAAGGCATGATGCAAGAGCCGGTTTGATAAGCACATCAACCAGTGAGATTTCAAATAGGGTGGCCTAGTACTGTTGTACTCGGTCAAGGGTCATAAGCAGAAAATGAAGTTTAGGGGGTTAGGACCTTCCAAAATTTGCATCATAAGCCAACCGGAAATGTGGAACTAGAAACCCTAGAAGGTGAAAACATAGGCTTCTTTAATGACAGTCGCATAAAGAAGTACTATCCCCCCATGCATCCACTTCACAAACCCCCGATGCTAGAAGCCTGTATCAATATACAAGTAGCTACCATTATGGCAATTGAAGATGAGGATAAGGAAGCCGTAGCTCCGGCTTACCTGCGCATGACCATTACAGCCTAGTAGATACATGCCATTGAGGCATTGATCGATGAGGGCATTGACTTTAATATCTTGACTCACGATCATTGGACTCAAATCAACAAATCACAGTTACAGCCCACTAAAGCCAAACTCAGCCCATTTGGAGGCTGATCATATGCACTTCTATCGATTCTGAAAGCTTGCCCATAGCCTTTTATATGTTGCCAAACACGAAAGATGTAGGCACGAAATCACTATTAGGAAAAACCTTTAAGAAGCATCTTTCGTGTCAAACATGAAAGATGCAGGCACGGAATCACTATTAGGAAAAACCTTTAAGAAGCAGGCTCACTGTAATGTAGACTACCATTCATAGCCTATTCACCTAGCCATCCGCAATGTATGAATCGTCACAACCTTCAGCAAGGCCCGTGTGACTCCATCACAGTAGTCCACAAAGCCACCGATAGAGAAACGCACCATCAAGCCTAAGGAGGGGGTTGTGATTTGTCACACCCCACCAAACCTCACCACCACCAAAAAGCCGACCACAAAGCTAAAGCCCTTGAACACCAGTTCAAACGGGTACCAAAACATCCAAGACCACCGCCTAGGAGCACCCAACCACAAACTCGCAAGGCTAGAAAGCTTCCCTTGAAACCTAGGAGGCCCAGAAGAAACTATAGGCATTGACGAATGGTCAAACCGTGATGGGTGCCCAAGACCTTGTTGTAAGTGAAAGGCTATTACGAGGGTAGTATTTGGATTTGGGTACCTAAAGCCAAGACTACCAATGACATTACTCAAATGCCACTCTCAAACTTCACCACACGAAGCATCAAGACGAATCAAGCGTTAGCGTTACTAAAGCCTCTGGCTCCATTGCCCTTCCAGAACCTAAACCCATCAAGACTCAACAAGTCTATTAATCAAAACCACAGCCCACTACTCCTAAACTGCCTCAATCTTGCCCTGCTAGTACCCCAACTGCCACCCAAGCATCTGGCAATGCGTCACCCACCGCATGGGCCACCCCTAGTGCACTAATGCTAGAACTACAACTAGAGTTGCACCCGACAGCTATTGAACTATCCAGCCAACCAAACCTCACCCACATGCTGGTCTTAGACCCTCTTACCCCCAGTGGAGATCCATTCTAACCTTGGCTGTCGACTTACCTGAGAATACAGGTAACGACTTGGTTGCATGCCTTAGATGCTTGGATGCCACGCTTACCATGCTTGCTAAAAGTTACGATCGGTTGGACTTAGGTCCTTTAGACGAGCCTTTAGCAAACATAAGTGCGAATGCTACCTTGCTCATGGGAGGAATTTAAATTCGTATTTGTCAAAACCTCCCAGGCAGGTCAAGGAACTCATTGCCACTGAACTCTCCATTAAACAAGCACGCAAAAAATGCCTGATCACATCTTATGTCAAGAGCAAAATCCTTGCCATGGACCAAGAAATTCAGAAGTTGAAGCAGTTTGCTACCAATGACTCCTCTTTCTTACACAAATGGTATGCTCTTCAACTTTAGTGGGAATAAGAAGGATGCCAAATCATGACCAATACTGAGCAGCAACACGCCATTAAGATCTCCGAGTATGATCCCACTTATGTAGCTCCTACCTCTTTTAGGGTATTGGCCATCACTCGCAATCGGTCATTGGAAGATCATGTCATGAGCCACCCTTACCTAGATCAAGTCCTTACTGAAGAAGAGCTACACATTGCTAGCAAGATTGACTCTGATGACCTTATCACTGATGTCCTCACCTATATTATACACATAGGTACCAAACCTCTCAATATGGACCGCCTTGCTCAATTGGAATATAACCCACAATTCTATGCTTGGCTTCTGCAATGTAATTTCCCGCCCACATGCACTTAAATGGCCTTGGCCCTTCACTCTCCAATCCTAGGAAGGATTCAAATCATTCGCAGGGGAGGGAGGGGGTAAGGTGGAAAGGAAACAAAACAAGCATAAAAAGAAACTGGAAAAGAAGAAAACGAACATGCCTTGAACGTCAATCAATGTCTAAATGACAAGACTGTGGAAAAAATTATCATGGATATTTTTAAATCGTGTGGATTGCTTGAAGTGGATACTTTACTCTATACTTAAGTATTTCACATTCTTAAGAGCTTTCATGCATGTTTTATCTACCTCCTTGTGGAAGTTGACTCAAGAAAACTAATGGTGAGCCATGATATATGACAAGAACCTAAAATGCTAGGGCAAGATAAAGGTGGTAAGCTCTCATTCAAGGAGGAAGAGCAAGCAAAGTATGGCTTGACGGTAGAAACAAGGGGTTATAGCTAGTTCATGTTCAAGCACACCCTAAACCTAGAAGACTCCATCATGGAGGACTCCGCCGTAAGACAACTCGTGGATCAGTGCCGCCTACACAAGTATGTAGAGAAGGTCGGATTACAGCAATGTGCACAATTTTTTATAAGCTTCAATGCTGAAAGAAACTGGTGACGATAAGAAAAGGAGAAGAAGCCTGCCAAGTAGAGGTGGAATTAAGCCCTACGTGTTGAGATATCGAGCTCCACTCGTGATACGCCAGGGTGACTGTTGTGTATTTATGTCACCGACTTGTCAGTTGCAGACGCGGTTGGTACACCGCCCATGAATAATAGCTAGATGACATCTATCCTTATCTACTCTAGTTCGTGGCTCAGTTAGTATGCCACGTTAGTTAGTTGTCTTTGGTTTGAGACCCATACATAGGGTTCTTCTATTTCTTTGTATGCGAGTTCTTTGGCTTACACAACTAAGAAGAGGAAAACTGTTTTCAGTCTCCACCTTTGTGTGTATTCCCCCATTGTGCAAGCAAGAAAGCTACAAGTGAGACTCCTTCCTTCTCTCCCACAATCTTGACATGGTATCAGAGCCTTGTTCGTGGTAAGGAGCTCAAGAAAGCAAGCCAAGCTCGCGGTGTTCTGGTAAGAAGAGCAGTGTTGCTTTCATTTTTTGTTTTGGGAGTAGATCTCTGCAGGTAGCACAGCAAGAAATTGCAAGAGAGCACTGTCTCAGGTTGAGACGCCCTTCGCGGTGAAGCAAGAGGGCAGTATATGCTGCGGGTAAGGGCTTTAGCCCTTGGCGACCTTGTTTTTTTGATTTGAGGCCATTTCGGGGCCTGTTTTGGAGGCGGAAGTTTTCTGCACGCACTCAGGAAAACGCCCAGTTTTATGCTGTGCGACCACTGTTCTACAGGTCGGTGAAAAGTTGCTGTAGAAATTGCATCGTATGCTTGTGTGCATAGACATTGGGAGTTACAGAATCATCCTTGTTGCCTGTTGATGCAAAATCGTCACTAGGAAGTGACTGTGTCGTCAAATACCACTTTCGTCAGTTTTGCAGATTAGCCCTTGTGAGGCTGAAGCTGTGTTCTTTGCAGTGACAGAACTTTTTGCAATGTTCTGTAATGGCGTCTGATTCTCTCTCACAGATTGTCACTGAAAAGCTTGACAAGAACAACTTCCAGGCATGGAAGTTTAGAATGACGAATTTCCTTATGGGAAAAGGATATTGGGAATTTGTTGCAGGAAATGAAGAAGAACCAGTTCTTCCTGATGTTCCCAATCAACAGCAAATGCAGGCATTTAAAGCATGGCATGAGAGAGCCAGGAAAGTTATGTATTGGCTGTCTATTAGTATTTCAGACTCTATGATTGTGCATATTCAGGATGCAAGTACGCCAAAGGAGGCATGGGATACTTTGTTAAAAATGTATAGCACAAATACTCAAGCCAGGAAAATGCAGCTCAAGCAAGAGTTGCATAATGTGCAAAGAGAAAATATGAGCATCAATGACTACCACATGAAGGTGAAGAAGATTGCAGATGCACTTGCTTCCATTGGGTCGCCAGTGGAAGATGATGATTTAGTTTCTGTGACCTTGAATGGTCTAGGAAAGGATTATGCGCAGTTTCGGACATCCATTTCCGTCTGTGAAAGATTTCCTGACTTTGAGGAGTTGATTGCTCTTCTAATTTCTAAGGAGCAGAGAAATGGTGGTGCATCTTCTTCGGGAGGAACTTCAAAAGAAGCTGTCTTCTACTCAAATGCTGGAAGAGGTAGAGGTAGAGGTAGAGGAGGCCGATCTGGAGGCCGTGGTAGAAATCAGAATATGCAGCAAACTCAAGAAAACTAGTCCTATGAAGGAGGATGTGGTAACTCTAGAGGCAGGGGGAGCCAAAGAGGTCGTGGTGGATGGCAAAGAGGTCAAAATGCAAACATTAATGTTGAATGCTACTACTGTGGTAAAATGGGTCATATGGCTAAAGACTGCTATAAAAAGCAGAATGACATCATGAATGGAAAACTGCAACAAGGGAATTATGCATCTTCTAGTAGACAGGGTGATGACAGAAATGAGCATTTGTTCATGGTGCAGCACATGAATAATTCTGTGACAAGTGCAGAAGAAAGCAATGATGTATGGTATGTTGACTCAGGTGCATCAAACCACATGACAGGTCATGTAGAATGGATGGAGGATGCAAGGAAAATGGAAAAACCAGGATTTGTGGAGACTGGTGATGATACTGCACATCCTATTGTGCAGATTGGAAAAATTCCTTTGTCTATGCAGGATGGGAAAAAGAAATACCTGTCCGATGTATTTCATGTCCCGAATATCACCAAGAATCTAGTTTCTGTTGGTCAAATGGTTGAACAGGGCTTGCAGGTTAGATTTAATCCTCATGGATGCTTTGTTGAGGATATGAAAAATAAAGGTCGCTTGATAGCAAAAGGAAAGAAGAAGGGCAGAATGTTTACGTTGGATGCAGACATGTCTGAATTGAGTGCAGCAATGTTTGCAGATGGGACCGGTGTAGTTGTAGATATTGATATCTGGCATAAACGCATTGGTCATGTTAATGTACAACGACTTAAATTAATGCAGGCCCAAAATATTGTTGCAGGATTGCCCAAATTCAAGGTTGCAGAAATGCATAAGATATGTGAAGCCTGTCAATTTGGAAAACAGGCAAGGAAACCATTTCCTAGACATGTTCAAGAGAGTAAGAAGCCATTGGAATTAATCCACTCTGATGTGTGGACTACTAAAGCTGCATCTCTTGGAGGTTGTCATTATTTTGTCACTTTTATTGATGACTATAGCAGAAAAGTTTGGGTGTATTTTATGAAAAAGAAAAGTGAAGTTTTTGGGCATTTCAAAACTCTTAAAGCTATGGTTGAAAAAGAAACATGTTTGCAAATAAAATGCCTAAGGTCAGATGGAGGGGGAGAGTACCTCTCAAATGAGTTTGCAAGGTTCCTGCAGGAGCATGGCATAAAGCAGCAATATTCATGCAGTCATACCCCACAACAAAATGGAATTGCAGAAAGGAAAAATAGGCATATTGGAGAGGTATCTCGTGCCATGCTTAATGAAAAAGACTTGCCAGATTTTTATTGGGATGAAGCAGTTGCTACAGCAGTCTACATAATGAACAGGACTCCCACTGCAGCGATACATGGAATGACTCTAGAGGAGAGGTATACTGGTAGAAAACTAGATATTTCTCATTTGAAAATTTTTGGCTGCATTGCCTATGTACATGTGCCAGATGAGTTGAGATCCAAGTTGGATCCAAAAGCTAAGAAGTGCATCTTTATTGGTTACTCTCTGCAGCAAAAAGGGTATAGATGCTATAACCCTTCTACTCGGAAGTTTACAGTGAGCAGAGATGTTGTTTTTGATGAGATGAGTAGCTGGTATAAACCAGTAAATGTGATTGATGATGTAGATGCACAAAACAGTAATGCTGCATAGAATTCACAACAGCAGTCACAAAATATTAGTGGACCTGGAGCATCCTCTAGCAGTGATTCACATTCTTTGCCATGGACAGGCAGATTGAGATCAGGAGAATCTTCTCAAGGCAGTGCAAATAGTGGTATGCAGGTGTCACGAAAAGGAAAAGAGAAGGTAGATCAGCCCATGGTTGATGTGAATGCAGGTCACTCTTATGTGGATGGTGAATCCAGTGGCTCAGAACAGAGCATTGATGATGAGTTGGGTATTCCTTCTATTGTTACACCTGGAGTAAGGAAGACCAGGGATGTTTTGAGAGCACCTGGGAGTGAACCTACTTTGCGCAGGTCAACCAAAGTTAGGTATCCTGTGGATAGGCTGAAATATGATGGATTTACAGCCATTCACTATGCATATATGGTCAAAGTGATACATGAACCAGAACCCACTTCTTTTGAGCAAGCCATGGGAAAAGAAAAATGGGAGAAAGCCATGGATGAAGAAATGGATGCCTTGGAAGCAAATGCTACATGGGAATTGGTACCTTTGCCTAAAGGTAAGAATGCAATTGGCTGTAAGTGGGTTTATAAGGTGAAGCACAATGCAGATGGTTCTGTGAACAGATACAAGGCAAGATTAGTAGTCAAGGGGTATGCACAAACATATGGCATTGACTATGAAGAAACATTCAGTCCAGTTGCAAGGATGGCAACTGTAAGAGCAGTCATTGCTATGGCTGCATCAAAGGGATGGTCTTTACATCAGATGGATGTAAAGAATGCCTTCTTGCATGGTGATTTGCAAGAAGAGGTCTATATGGAGCAGCCACCAGGTTATGTGCATGTTGTTCATCCTGAGTTTGTTTGCAGGTTGAAGAAAGCCTTGTATGGCTTGAAGCAAGCACCTAGAGCATGGTCTGACAAGATAGGGCAGTATCTTATCACTATTGGCTTTCAGATTTCCAAGGCAGATTTCTCACTTTATGTGAGAAAAATAGAGAAAGGTATTATGCTGCTTGTCATTTATGTTGATGATTTGATTATGACAGGTGACAGTGATGAAGATATCCTTCATGTGAAAATGCTATTGAAGCAAAAGTTTGAGATGAAGGATTTGGGAGAGCTGCGTTATTTCTTGGGCATTGAGGTGATTAGATCACCAAGTGGGATACAGCTCTTGCAGAGGCAGTATGGATTGGACATGCTGTCCAAATATGGGATGACAGGCTGTAAGCCTATTTCAGTTCCTTTGGAGCAGAATGTGAAGCTGAGCGCAGATGCAGGTGAGTTTCTGGAAGACCCTACTATGTACAGATGTATAGTAGGAAGCTTGATTTATATGACTATTACCAGGCCAGATTTGAGCTATGATGTTGGATTGGTAAGTTAGTTTATGCATGCTCCAAGGAAACCGCATTTGGATGCGGCTAGACGCATACTCAGGTATGTGAAGTCCACATTGCAATATGGACTATTTTATGAGACTGGGGTACAGATACAGTTGCATGGATACACTGATGCTGATTGGGCTGGTAGTATTTCTGATAGACGATCTACCAGTGGGTATGTGTTCTCTTTTGGGAGTGCTGCAGTCACTTGGAGCAGTAAGAAACAGCCTACAGTTGCCTTGTCGAGCACAAAGGCTGAGTACAGGGGTGCAGCAATGGCTGCATGTGAGGTAGCTTGGTTGCATAAGCTACTTTATGATATTCATCAGCCTACAGATGGGCCAGTTGTCATTTATTGTGACAATATGAGCAGTATACACTTGGCAAATAACCCAGTCTATCATGCTAGAACAAAGCACATTGAGGTGCATTATCACTATGTGCGGGAGAGGGTTTTACTAGGTCTTATTGATCTAGTTTATGTCAGCACAGAGGATCAGGTAGCTGACATATTTACGAAGCCATTGGGCGCAGAGAAGCTGCGCAAGTTCAGAGACCTGCTTGGTGTGCAGGAATTGGGATTGAGATCGAGGGGGAGTGTTGAGATATCGAGCTCCACTCGTGATACGCCAGGGTGACCGTTGTGTATTTATGTCACCGACTTGTCAGTTGCAGACGCGGTTGGTACACCGCCCATGAATAATAGCTAGATGACAGCTATCCTTATCTACTCTAGTTCGTGGCTCAGTTAGTATGCCACGTTAGTTAGTTGTCTTTGGTTTGAGACCCATATATAGGGTTCTTCTATTTCTTTGTATGCGAGTTCTTTGGCTTACACAACTAAGAAGAGGAAAACTGTTTTCAGCCTCCACCTTTGTGTGTATTCCCCCATTGTGCAAGCAAGAAAGCTACAAGTGAGACTCCTTCCTTCTCTCCCACAATCTTGACACTACGATGGTGGAGAAGGTCATGGGTTTAGCCAGCAGGACTGAGAAATGCCCAAGGAGGGATGTGTATAACATGCTGGGGATGAGCAAGGCTGTCGTGTGCATGGTGAATGGGATAATCTTGGCGGAAATCCCAAACCTTGAAATCAAAATGCGGGCAAAGATAATTCATGCCCGCTTCTCCAGTCAAAGATACAATGCCCTTATGAGCAGAATCGAGGTACCATTGCTGGAAAGCATTGTGGCTAGATTCCCAAATGAGGTGGATTGGAATGCCTTTGTGCGAAAGACCATCAAAAACTTAGCCACACGCGCAGCAACAACAGGCGGGGAGTCCTCGGTCTCCACAGCGAGGTCATCCAGGAAAAATTCCTCCTCCAAGGCATCCACCATCAGGTTTGGTGGAGTACTAATGGCCATCATCTAAGAGGCCCTGAAGGATGCAGAAAATCCTTGGTCACACATGCAGCAGCAACAAGTGGGGAGTCCTCGACCTCCACAGCGAGGTCATCCAAGAAAAAGTCCTCCTCCAAGGCATCCACCATCAGGTTCAGTGGAGTACTAATGGCCATCATCTAAGAGTCCGTGAAGGATGTAGAAGGAGGTGAAAAGGAAGTGGGGGAGACCCCTAACTGATTGCCACACCCCGAACATGAGCAGTCCTGTGAGATGACTATAAATGATAGGGAAGAGCAAGAGACACAGTCTGGCCAGTCCAAGTGCCGAAGAAGACAACTTCATCGAAGCCACAAAAAGAAATGAAAGAATGAATGACAAAGGGGGAATGGGCCAAGCTAAAGAGGGCCTAAAGAGAGTCCAAGAGGGCCGAAGAAGAGAGAAATAGAAAAGCAGAGGAAGAGGTGGAAGAGTTGAGGAGAAAGAAAGATGAAGACATAGCCGAGGCCATGCATAGGTCAGTGGAGGAGACCTTAGGTGTAGAAGAGCTAGCCACCATGAGCCCCCAGAGGAAAGGAGAGCCAAGCAGCAGCACCAGGGCCTCAGAGGTTGAAGTAGTCCTGATAATATCAGGGAAGGGCAAGGCCCCAATGCACCCCCTCCCATCAATCTTCATGTCCCACGCCATGACCACCTCAACTGCCCAAGACACTGCAGCTGCCATGGGACACTAGCAAGTTAATGTCCATGATGCAGTTTTTGGTAATGAAGATGCATGAGATAGCTCCATATTCGGGAGCAAGGGTCCCCACTGCAGGAGCTAAAAAACTGTAGCTACAACGAACGCCGAGTCAAGGCAGGATCCCAAGAGGCTGAAGTTAGAGGTCTCCATGACTACAACATCCCCCACGACGCCCATGGCCACAACATACGATGAGTATGTCAAAGAGCTTTTAGCACAACTAGAAAAGGCCAAGAAGGAGAAGAGAGCCACAGCAACCGAGCTCGAGATTGAAAGAGAAGCCTCAGCAGCACTCAGGTTGGAAGCAACCAGCCAAGCATCAACGAGATATCTGAGAGCTAAAAGAGCAACTCGAAGCTAAGGAAGGAGAAGAAGGAAAGTGGGAAGCAAGGTTGGCAGAGGAGAAACAGAACCTCGTGAGCATGCAACGACTTAATGAGGAGCTAGAAAAGTTGTATGAAGAGCTACAAGGAGATATGAAAAACATCCTAGAGGCTACACAGGGGATAGAGGCAGTAAGAGAAGAAAGGGCACAAAGATATCAAAAAGAAATAGAAGACTTGAAGAAGAGGATTGCCCTAGATTTGAAGGAAAAGGAGAGACTAGAAAGGGAAATCAAATGCTTGGAGAAAGAGAAAGAAGAAGCCATCCAAGAAGCAACCCAAGGGCTGCAGGAGGAGCTAGAGAACCTAGAACATGAGGTGGAGGAGATAAAAACCATGCCTGAAATTGAAAGACAACGGCAGAAAGGAAGCCAAGAAGCCCACGTGTAGAAGAATGAAGACCTATCCAAAAGGCTGTCAGAAACTTCCATGCAGCTCTCCGTGGTGCAACAAGCCAAGGATATAGCCGAGGAGCAACTGAACCGCTGGAACAAGGAAAAAACACACATGTTGGAAGTATGGAATGAACAACAACATGTGGTAGTGATGTTATCTCAAAGCATGGAGAAGGGAAAGGACGAATTAAAAGATAGCCAAACAATGGGAAGAGCACAACTTCAAACAGGTGTAAGAACTTGCTGAGCACTTGGCCATAGCTGAATGCGAGTGGGTGTTGGCAAAGGCCAAAACTGAAGCCGCAAAAGAAAGTTTAGAGGTGCAACGGCAAGCCAGTGCTCCATGTAACAAAGTGAACAGCAAGGATTCTGTGGAGAGGACGAGAAGGAAGTTAGAAATGACCACCAGAGCCCTAAAGTATGGCATGCAAGAGCATGCTCTCCCAACAGGCACCAGCCTAACAAGAAAATAACAATGCCATTATTTGAGGCAAGCCGGCTTCTCCACCAATGAGCTAGGTTTTGAAGAGCACGAGCAGTCGCATCCACCCCCAGCTCTCTGACCCCACAAGAGCAACTACTAGAGGAAGGGCCGAACTTCAAGCAGGAGCTAGGAGAATAGCAAGAGGCCCGAGAGCTTAGCCCACCACTGCCAGATGTACCTCAGGAAGATCCAGAAGGCAAGTATCTAAGCCCATCATTGCAGCTAAGAGAAGAAGACCGGAATTGGTGTATCAAGCACATTAGAGAGCTAGAGCGCAACCTGAACAGTTTCTTGGAGAGCCCTTCACAATATGAGGATTGCTATCTCGTCAAGTGGCCCCAGGAACTGAGTATTTAGAAGCGAGGAGAACTCCAAACCCGGCCCTTTGAGCTATAATTCGAATGGCCAACAACTTAGCAAATCGATGGGTTGAGGAGCAAAGCATAGTTAAAACTTGATGGAGTTGAGATGTCTCGGATTACTGGCACAAGACAAGGTGTACCAGATTCCCAAGATGGTCCAAAGCTATGAGGCACAACCCAAGTAGCGGAGAAGGATCTGGGATACGAACCTTGATGCATGGATGGCATTCTGCGGCACACTCCCTAAAGAAAGAAATGATCCTATCTACATGCCCTACCCTCACAAGCATGGAGTGGATTACAATAGGGAGGAGCATGATAGGTATGATAGTTCCAAGATCTACAATGCCACCAATGCAGAGAATCCTGAGGAGTGCCTAACCTTCAAGGTAGAAGAAACCGTCCTTCAATCACGCGCTTCCTCGATGATCTCTCATCTTGTCCAGACCCCGCTTTCATCACAACTTGTAATTATTTTAGGACCATTAGGTTTCTACTAAAGCAAAATCCAGGCTGAGGAGGCCCACCTCCCTCCACTCTTTTTTGACCTCAACTTAGGAATAGATAGTTGTGCCATGGCCCGATGAGGGCTACATTGTTACCCTCATTTCGTATGAAGGTACTCAAAGACATGAACGATAGTTAATTTACGAGGTGTGGACACCCCTTTTTGTCAACCACACCTCTAAACGTCAGGGATAATCTCAAGAGCTACATGCAAAACCGTATCTTTTTTAGCAAATCCCTTAGGCCACCCCACAAGGCATCATCAAAAGAGGATTGGGGTACACCCTAAGAGCACCCATGTATCTATGATGATAATTGTGTTTATCTATCCAAAAAAAAAAGAGGAAAAGAAAGAAAAAGAAACGGAAGAGACTAAGTTCCTAAAATCATTCGAATGCCACAATCACTACACTTAGGATTTTTTACCTAGCCCCATTCTCCACTTCACGATTAGAGCAGCTCAAGGGCAAGAGTTCCATGCTTGACTTCCTAAGCCGTGCATCGCATCTATAATGATGCACGAACTAGGTCCTCAAGTTTGGGACAACACCACAGGTTTTTGCTTGAGGCTCGACCCACCTCCCATTTCCATAAACACCTGCACCATACACTACACGGAGAGGTAGACACACCCCTTAGAAAGTGCACAACCTTGTCTTGTAGGTTAAGATCATGTCGTATCGACCTCACAGGGCACAAAGAGGGATCCGTCCAACACCATCTTCAATTTTAAGGACAAATCCATCCATTAGCCATTCTCCAAGAAGGGTCCATTCAACATCATCTTCAATTTCAAAGGGCGGATCCATCCACCATCAACATCACTGCCCAACACCATCTTTAATTCCCAAGGGTAGATCCATCCAACACCATCCTCAACAAGGGCCTATATACGAACCCAAAAAGCCATCTGGCTACACCCACCCCATCTTCAAGATACTACCCATCAGTGCCATGGGACTGGCACTCAGTTAGGAGGGAGATAATGTTAACCTCACCATAGGAAAAAGCATGAAAAAAAAGAAGAAAAAGCACAAGTCGGGAAGCTGAAAGAGGCAGCCCAAAAGGAAATCAGACCTGAAAGAGCCCAAAAGTGCATGCATGGCCACAAGAATTCAAAGGCGCAGTCATTGGAGCCCAAAAAGAGCTAAAAAAGAGAAGGCACACCTTTGAATGTAAAGGTGTAGCCAATATCCTTGTAAAAGAGTGCCATGCTCCCTCCTGTGCAAATTGTAAGGATAGACGAGCGGTAGAAAGGAAGCTAGGAAGATATGAGAATAATAGAAAAAAGGGCCTAGGCCAGCCATGTAAAAGAGGGGATGACCACTCAAAAGGTATAAGGGTTTTGTAAATAAAATTGAAAAATGAATGAGGAGCTCATTCTTTGTTGTGTGGCAAAGTGGACTCATCTCTTTCTCTTCTTCTCTCCTTGCTTGCTTGTGTGTGCTTGAGAGAGGGAGTGTGAGAGTGTGAGGGAGTGATTGAGTGTGTGAGGGTGAGGGATCAAGGAGAAGAAGCTCTCCATCATCTCCTCTCTTCTTCTCTTCTCTTCTCTTCTCTTGTCTCGTGCGTGGCTATGAAGGATGGAGCTTGAAGGTGGAGACTTGAGGTTACTTGAGCTTGCATCAAGAATCATGGAGCTACCAGTGTGCACGAGGGAGGAGGGTACTCAATCGGGCATCGAGGTAAGTTCACTACACTCGTAGAGAGAGATAGCACATCGGCCATGTGAGAGGTAGCCATTAGTGTTCAGCTTTAAACGCTTGAACCAATAAGCGGCCCGTGGGTCTTGGCGGTTGAGAGTGAGCTTAGTGTCGCCTCTACAGCAGTACTTGGGTTGGTGCTTCTAGTTTGTTAGGTCTGGCTTTGCCATTTGGCATGAGACTCCATGCTTGTTTCCCTTTATCTGCACTTTGATTGATGAGTCGCATTCTTTCACAGGGTACTCTAATGCCCTCTCCTTGCATATCTAGCATCATTTCATTAACTCCTTTTCCAAACATTGCAATGATATACTTGTCATAGAACTTCAAGCCTATGACTTCAAAATCGTCCATGGGAAGGACTAAGAAATTAAGTCAACACCTAATGAAACTTAATGTGTAGAAAAAAATGGAGGTGGCAACCCCCCCATCATTCGAGTGCACTCAGACGATGTGGGGGCTACCACCCCCCTTTTCTTCTACACACCTTGATAACTTCTAATGAACCTTACTGTGTAGAAAAAAAGGGGGTGGCAGCCCCCCATCATTCGATCGCACTCGGATTCCTGCTTCTACTTGCACTCCAAAGACCTGTTTGACTTCATTGGCTTCTCCTTATGCAAAGATTACTATTAACCATTCTAGGGCCTTAGAAAATTTGAGTCCATGTTTGGTTGTACAATCTGGTGTGATAAAGTTGTGGGTGGTTCCTATGTCTACCATGATTGCTTGATCACCTTCACTCACTCTACCTTTGAGGTATAAGTGTTGTACTGCTACTATGCGGGCCGCCATGCACTGGGGGTGAGCACTAACTCTCCCCATCCTTGGGTGGTCTAGGCTCTCTCCACTTCTACTAGGGATTTCATGGATGCGCAGGGGTTGTGATTCCTCTTCTCCAAAAGCACTAGTAACTGCTATCCTAGACCCATTTGTTGAGGATGTGCCATCCATAGGGCATCTATTTTGATAGTGGGGTTCCCCACACTTGAAACATCTAATCCTTGTTGTTGAGGCTTGGGGTCTCCACCATGATGTATTTGATCTAGCAAACCCATATGATGCACTTGGAGTTGGTCTGTAGTGGTTGTTTCCCCATTGCCCAATTGCTCCTCTTGGCACCAAGGCTTATTGTGATGCGGTTCCTGAGACTTAAGCCTGAATCTCTGGGAAGGGGCCTCTAGGGTTATTGGGTCTCGGGGTCCAAGAGTTGGTGGTGAGATTGGTGTTGAATCTGGTTTGGTTCTCTGGGGCTGTCCATCTCCCTTCTAGGTTGACTAGTCTTTCAGCCATCCACATGGCCTCGGCTAATTGGTTGGCTCCTGTCTTTCCAGGTCTCTCCTGGCCCATTCTTGCATGCCAAATAAAAATCCATGTAACTTAGTGTCAATGTCCGTATTGGGTAGCTGCAGCATCAACTGTCTATACTTGCTAACATACTCTTTCATCTTTCCTTGTGTTTGCTTGAGATTTCTCTACTCATCTCTAACTTTGAATTTCTCCATCTTTGGGATGAAGTAGTCTTTGAGTTCCTCTTGGAGTTTTTCCCATGGAAAGATAGTGTGTCCTTGCTCCTATTCCAACAGGTACTAGCTCTACCAACGTCCTCCTCTAAGTAGATGGATGCCACTTCTCCCTTCTTGTCTTGAGTGATCCTAGCATACTTCAAGTATCTATCTACCTGCATAATCCACTTCTTTAAAATCAACCCATCTCTCTCTCTCCTTTGTACTTGGTGGGTTGGGGCATTTTGAACTTGTCATAGTCGTCTTCTGAAATCTCACTCTCTCCTCTTCTTCCTTTTTGTTTTGTCTTTCGTCTTTCTTCTTGTCCTTCTTCTTGCTTCTTACTTCAACTACCTTCTCCTTGTCTTTCCTTGTGTCCTGAGCTCTCCTAGATGTCTTCTCTCTAACTAACATATCTGCCAATCTATCTATCTCTTCTTGCAATTTGTCTTTTCTCATTTTCTTGTTGTTGTATCATCCATGCTCTGTAACTGTGCTCCACTTCTAGTTTTCTTCTCTTTTCCTCTTCTTCTTCTTCCTTCATTTGCATGTTCCTCTAGATTGAGTCTAACAAACATGGCATGCCTTCCAACTGCCTCTTTAGTCCAACAAACTTGACATGCCCTCCAACTGTATCTTTAAGCTGGCTACTTTCTCCTCTCAAGCTTCGCTCAATTCTTGACCTTGGCTCGTCTTTCTCTCTTCGACCACTGGGATGGGTCCATTCTCCCTATCGTCCTCTATGTTGTTGTGGAAAGTTGCACCTCAGCTTTGGTATTGTCGATACGGGAAAGTCGTGTTTTGCCCTCAGATGGTGGTTGTGCCGCATGGAATCCACGTCATGTCTTCAGATGTTGACTTGTGTTGGGGTTGCCGTGCCGGGGGGTCGACAGGATGGGGATCAATGCAATGGGGGGCATCGTGATGTAGGATGTCATGACGTGGATAGTCACAATACGATTTCGAGGCATTGGATCTCCTCTTTTGCTTCCATGAGCACTTCTTCACTCCGAGAGAGAGTTGATTTAATACCAAGTGTGATGCACCTGCACTCATTCACTCACTCAACACGGTACAAAAAGGTAACACAATATGTGAGAGTAATGTATACTCTTGTATTATTCGATCAAAGAAATGATACAACATAGGCACATCCCAGGACTACACCCTCATGACACTGCACATATGAGGGTTCACCGCTGGGTTTAGGAAATCACATGTAGAGCAGAAACCAAGCAGGGCTCAAAGTCACTACTACTCCCTATATAAGTGTTTTTGGTAGCAATGCCATGGTATAGCTACAAAGCCCTTATTAAGGTGGCGGGGAGGGTTTGGGGGGTTTTGTTTTCCAAAAATTTTAAAACCACCTTATGTGACTTTGGGGGGTTTCTAGTTTTTTGAAAATACCTTTCAAAAACCCCCATGAGGTATGCACTTATGATGGTCCCCCTAGCTTGTATGCCAAGACACAACTAGTTTCACAATGGTTGCCTCATACACCCATGTGACCTACATGATGTCAAGGTTCACCTAAAATTGGTTGAGACTAGACCTCACAAGAACAAGACCTTAGTGCTACACTCCTTTGCTTCAAACAATTTGCTTAAGCTTTTCTTTGGACAATGTTATCTCATATCCCCACTATTTCCAACTAACCTTGACAAGTGGAAAACTTGAAAATCAACTTACACGTTGAAACTCTACAAGAGAGTGTCAGAATTATTATGCTAACAATTTTATAGGGAAATCATTGAGCAGATGGTCTGTAATGGACTGTTAAGACAACTAGTATACAGTAAATTAATATAAGTAGAAGAATTGGATGAAAAGGATCTGAGATGGTGCATAACATTATGGGCATTCCTCAAGATGCTTGAAACTAGACATGATTGATGTGCAAGTTGCTACATGATTTGTCGGGGACTTGAGCACATTCAAGCAATATATACAGCGATCCAGTTTGACTTAGCTGTATCCTACCTCTGCTTCTTACAGCATATACAAGGAGCAGCAGTGGTTCCACATCACAAAAAGAGAGGAACATATGGGCCGCCTGTACGAAGTGTTTTCAACCAACCAGCACCACTCATTTGATACAAAATAACGTTAATCTCTCCTTCACCAGGGATCGGGGATGGTGGTTATCATCGGGCATGCTAACAGAGTGCATCAGGGCAGGAAATGGTGCATTGGATCAGCTTACAGATTTACAGCCTGCTCAAAGATGGCCTTACTAGCATGCGAAGTTATAGTTCTAAGTTAATAGTGGGAGAAAGTATCATGAAAATGTAAACCCTGAAGCTGAAACCTTTCTCTGCATAGACTTAGGTAGAAAAGACATGTTTTGAGTTGATGATCCACCCCAAGATTTGTTCTCCTTGGTAGCTTGAACAGGCAAGAATGCCGTACTCTGCGCTTCAGGTGTTGCAGAGGCAGCATTAGCTGACGCCAGTAACTTCTCCTTTCTGTAACCAACTGATGTTTGACATGTTGAGACGCCCTCCAAAGAAGATTGAAGCCCCAGTAAACTTAAGACTTTTTGCTTGTACCTCTGACATTGATGTACTAGAGAATGTACTTCGACAGGAGCTGGAGTTTCCAATATTACCATAAGCTGAAGATCCCTTGGGATCAGCCGGTGGTCGCTGAGAGGAGAGACCAGACATATTGATATGACAAGATCTGTCTGGTATAGACCTGAACTGACCTGCTGCACGATCCCAATAGACTGCACTCCTCTCTCTGCGAAGAGGACCCTGTTTCGAATGTGCATCCACCACAATAATGTGGCTACGCCCATCGTCTACCCTATCAACACTGGAAGCATCATATCGATCACTAACAGGAGTGGTACAAATCCATGATGGATGTTCCAGCGATGATTGAGCAAGTATGGTCGCTTGGCAAATCGGTAAACTATATCTACGATTTCTCACATCAATCAATGCTGTGGAAGACATCTGCCCTTGCACACCATCATCTGTGGCTTTAGGGCAAGATACAGAGTCAGTGGTATCATTTCTTGTTTGTAATGTAGGTGGATGTGGTGCAACAGGGCGCTTAGCAATGGCATTGCTTGAACTGCTTAAGCTACTAGTCCATGTTCCATCTTCCTCATCATTACTAGCAGGAGATGCTTGTCCTGGAGAGCAGACTATACCTTGCCCTGATTCCTTAATCCCCTTCAATCCAAACCTTGAACATTGAGAGTCTTGATCGTATTTGTGCAATGCTATAGGGCGTGTCACAGATGAATATTCTCTAGCCTTTGTTGCTGCCCTTGCAGCATCATGTGGGTTTAACCTTGCCAATCTCCATGCACTGATTTTGATTATACGCTTTTGAGAATCTGGTTCAATTGTAGATGGAATCATGCACGAGTTGAAGTGTGGACTACTTTCATCCTGTGCTCACAGCCAAAGTTGCGTTTTAATTATTGTTTCCAAAAGTGTATCCTATGAACCGTGAAATATTCTCAACTTCACCCTTAAGAAGGTAGTGATCTTTTACCTGCTGCTCCCTAAAAATTCTTGTTGGAGTACACCAAGACCCTCTAGTTTGGAAACCAAAAGTAGAGCCACTCCATCCAGTCGCTGTGGAGCTTGCTGGAGATGATGGAGAGCTTGGTTGCTCTGCTTCTGGAGTTCCCTTAGGTTCACACGTTGCTCGCATGGCCATTACATATTCGTAAGTTGTAATACCCTGGAATCCAATTGTATTGATTTACATCAGCTGAAGCTTTGGCATGTTGAAGTCTCACAGGCTCAACTTCTTAATGCAAAGAATAGTAATTGTGGTTACCTTTCTTATCAAAATGATGTGGAAAAAGAACAGTTCTCCCAGAGGTAGACAAGCCAAAAGAGGAATCGCTGTGTTAAGTCCCTGCTATTACTAGATCATCAAGGTAAAATCAAGGATGTGTGACTACTAAAAAAAGGGATATTAAACAGAATTGAAGTGTAAACATCAAATGCTTTCTACTTACCACAAGAACGGTAAATGATGCTCTGGAAAACCTCTTTCCAAGTTTATCCATGATATGTTGTTCAATGCTTGACTTGTCAGCAAAACACCGTACAAAGACCACCAGTCCAATGCAGCAGTCCAGTGCAAGCTGCAAATATAAAAGACTCACTCTGAGAAATAATTGCTAATTAAAGGCCATGCTGCTCACTCCAAAAAAGCAAGGACCAAAGGATATCAAGAGACAGAAGATGATAAATGCAAGTTCTGTATGACCCGTGGGGTGTTTGATAAGCCTGAATAATAACTGGTTGGGTTACTAATGGTACTGTCTCATGCTACTCTCTGTTTTGTTGTTGAAGCTTTCCAAGTATGAAACCTCATAATCATCGGCATAACCCTACCCAAAACCAAAACAGGATGTCTCAGCACCAATGATCCTTTGTGTAAGGTGGTGTATGCTTGGAGTGTAAGCCTGCCCCATGTAACTGTCTCATACATAATGCAATTAGGTGCTTGCATGAGGCAATTATCAGTCTCGTTTTGGCACATCACATTCACGTAGATGCCTGGTTCTTGATTTCCTATTTTATCATCTTTTTCTGTCCCAGTGATGACCTTCCTGCATAACACAGCTAGAATATATAAAAATATCATGTTCAAAGAGCTCAACCATGTCTTCCATGATCCATTAGTCTAATAAGTCAAGATGCCTTTTTCATGACATCCTTCTCTTTCAAAGATGATTGATTTACTATATACTGCTTTGTTCTAATGTCACAAATCAACAAAAAATGGCCCTTTCTTTTTATCCTTCAAAAAGAAAGTCAAACAGATTGGATTACTAAGATACGAACTTCAAAAAAAAGATGTGACTGGCCTTTGCAAGAGGCCTGCATAGCCTTGGCATTTAGAAAGCATAGGGAATTTTGTAAACAAAGGCTTTATTCTTAATCTTATTGAGCAAGCTTGTAACCTCTTTTTTACAAGGGACATATTCCTCTAGCCATTTTGAACTTTAGGACCCTTGGGACTGTAAAAAGCAGAGTTCCTGTAGTTCCAGGTTAACCTTGTGTAACAGCTCTAACCAAGGTCCAAAGTTTTACTGTCTCCTCCCCCAGTCCTCCAGCCAATTATATTGTTGAACCCGGCATCCTTCATCATCTTCTTACGACACTCCAAACCTTCTTTTCTTATCTACACCACCAAAGGAGGTGAGGTACGCATTCAGGCTCCCTTCTCCAGAGCAAACATGAAGAGGAAAGTTGTTAAACTCGGAAAGTTTGTCTGGAGTTTATCCAAGACTATCTTTTAAAGAAACAGGTTCAGCGTATTGAGGGAGCTGCTTTCCATGCCAAAAGGGCTTTATGCAAAAGCTTTCATAGAGCCAGATCCAGCGGCTCCAATCTCCTTCAAGCACTCATGATGCTCCAAAACAAGCAATGCTAATTCCTCCCATAGAAGATATTGTCCGACCAAGGGATGCAAGCTCATCCTGCATGTCCTCCAGTTGGTTGATGTGCTCCTATATAGAAGGAGAATCATCAAGTGAGAGCATCCAAAGTTTCTTCTCAAGGGTGATACAATGGGCAAAGATCTTCTGATGATAGAGGGAAGCTAACTTTGTCCACACTTCCAATGCAGTTCGAGTTTGTACATATGGACAAGGATAGAATCTTGTAGCTCATGAAAAGGAAAGACCGGGCTCTAGAGTTGAGCCGATCCCATAGAGCAACTTGGTCTGTATAGTAAACATTGAGAGAGAAGAGAAACTCACAAACACAAGAACACGGTGATGGTGCACTGAATCATGCTATGAGAAGAAAAGCTGATATAGTGGAGCTAAAGCTCAAAAGATAACTGCACTATCTTGTCTAAATCAGGTGGAAGCACCTGTGGGAAATCTGCATAGTACAGTCCTCCGACCAGTGGGCTATCAAAGTAATCACTCGAAGGGGAAGGACAGCTGTCGAGGAAGCAAACCGCGGTCCTTTGATGCCCAAGAGTGACCTGGGCAACAAAACACAAATCCCAGAGTGTCAGAGCTATCAAACACAGGGAGAGTAGCCCAAATGTTGATGCCATGTGGATAATGATGATGCCAAATGATGAAAGATGAGCTAGGCTGCAAAAATGCACGTCCCAGCAGCCTCTATGACAAACAAGTGATGCCAGGTGATGGAGGAGAAGCCAGCCTGCAAAAACGTAGGTCCTAGCAGCCCCTGTGATAAACAAGTAATGCTAGGTGATGGAGGAGGAGGCAAGCTGCAAAAACATGGATCCCAACAGCCCTTGTGATAAAGGGGTAACACCAAGTGATAGAGGAGGAGCTAAGCTCTAACCTAGGTCCTAGCAACCCCTATGATGGATGAGTGATGAAACCATTGAACTAATGATGGAGACTGTTGCAAGAGGCTAGGATGCTGATGCCAACCTAGAGATGATGATATCAAGCAAGGAGAAGGCCTCCAACTTGAAAAACGCAGGTGAAGGTGGAGCCTCATGGAGAAGGGTGTTGATGCCAAGTAGATGATGGTGACCCCAAGTGGAAGATGCTCCAAACGCAAGGCCTGATGCTGGAATAGGACATCTGAAGCAGAAGAAAAAGGGTGAAGGCAACCATGAGCCACGAACTGCAATGTCCTCCTGAAGGGGTATGGGGGCAGTGGAAGGGGCTGGTGAGAGAAGGGAAGGGTGTCTAATGATGGAGGAAGAGGGGTGAAGAATGACTAAAGACTGGTGGTAGGAGTGTAGAATGAACAAAGTGACGGCCTATTTATAGGCATAAGCTATCTAGGGTGGCGCATCATTGTGGGCGCCCTTTGAAAAAGGGGGCCAAAATGTGGATACCGGCCCCTTTTGGGGCTGTTAATGCGAAACTCTAAATGAAGTGTGTGAACTGAAGAAGTGGTTTCTCAACAGGTCCATCATAGAACCAAAATAGGGATCCTCCACTAGACCGGGAACAAGGGTGGTAACAAAATCCCAAAGATCAAAGGTCTCAAGGATACACTCCACTTTACATGACCAAGGGGAGTAGCTCAACCCATGAAACAAATCTTCTTTGGGTAGGGAAGGAAGCATGGTCACTTGAACAATGTCCTTAATTTTGAACAACAAGACAAATGCACCAAGATCCTCTATCTATTGTTTGTGCATACATCATCCCTAAAAATTCACACACTCAACCATCAACCATCACCCTCTATCCTCATATTTCTGCCCATACCCCAATCTACACTGCTGTTGGTTCATCTGACCCTACTGCAATCTAGAGGACATGGTCTGTGGAGGATATCAGTTGGCTGTCCAGCTGCCACCCAGCCTGCCACAACCTGCATTTTGGAGGCTCACCACTGCCACAAGCTGGTAGACATGCCACCTTTGCCGCATACCCTCTATTCCAGTCAGATGACCTGTATAGGAGCTGATTCAGACTTGCTTTTTGTTAGAATAGAGAGCAGCAATAGAAGTGAGAGAAACTGTTGTAATAGACTCCAAAACAAAAAAAGAAAGAAGAACATTGCAAAGGACAAAAAGACTCAAGAATAATATGCTCAGGAAATGGAATCCGTATAACAAAGCACAAGACCATGCAAAGCTCTAGGACCAAGTCACTAGCAATGGGCACACTCTCCTTTCAACCAAGATACAACTAAAGTGACGAAATGATCCATGGTTTGAAGCAGCTATGTTCCCATGTGGCCTTTACCCAAGATGATACGACTGTTGAGGACTCTTTTACAGATTCTATTCTTTGGACAGATACTCAAGAGGGTGGGATTTATAAGCTCATTGCCCTTGTTGCATGGACTTCTCATGAGCTTGGGATCCATTGGCATAGCTATTATGGGCATCTAAACTTCTATGTCATGAGAAAGGCTTCTCTGAAGAAGTTAGTGGAAGGTCTCTCAGATTTTCCTCCTATTCGCACCTATTTACACCTATTATGGGCATCTAAACTTCGACACCATACGAAGGACTTCTCAGAAGAAGTTAGTGGAAGGTCTCCTAGATTTTCCTCCTATTCACACCTTGTCGAGTTGATCCACGTTGACTTATGTAGACCTATGGGCACTACCTGAGGCCTTGGGAAGGCCAAGTATTTGATGCTGATTGTTGATGATTTCAGCAGATATGTGTGGCCATACTTCTTGGAGTACAAGAGTGAGATGTACTCCAACTCCTACGAGAGAGAAAGGTGTTTGCTGAAACACAAACGTCTTTCAAGGTTCAAGGCGTACGAGCTAACCATGGCAGTGAGTTTTACTCTAATATTTTTTCTAAGTTTTGCAAGGATCATGGCATTTGGGTGGAGTATTCCCATCCGAACTCACCATGAGAGAATGGTGTTTGCTAAAACGCAAATGTCTTTTAGAGTTCAAGACGTACGAACTAACCATGGCAGTGAGTTTTACTCTAATTTTTTTTCTAAGTTTTGTAGGAATCATGGCATTTGGGTGGAGTATTCCCATCCGAACTCACCATCAAAGAATGGTGTAGTGGAGCACACCAATCAGACCATACTTGAGATAGCCCAATCAATATTGGAGCATTGGAGTCTACCTTGCTCCCTTTGGGGTGAGGCGGTTGCTATTGTGAGAGTTCGCAACGGAAGAACGAACACGAAAATAGAGAGAGAAAGAGACAAGAAGAAGAAGAAAGGAAGAAATTTGCATTGACTAAATAATGAATGTTGAATACAAAGAGAGGACTGATCAGTCCCTGCACACAACCCACAATGCAATAAAGGCACCAGATCAGGATGATGATGATGGTAACACCAAGCACAGAGGAGACTTGAATGTCGAAGTGTGCACCTACAGTGCAAGACAAAAGAATGTGTCTACCAAGTGGGAGGAGTGCCAAATATATAGACACAAACCATAAAAACTAGCTGACTGCACTCTAGGGCCTAAAATACGGCCAACCAGCATTTAATGTTGGTCTAACTGTAGTGAATGCAAAAAAAAAAGCCAAATGTGCTTAGAAAAATCCTAACAAAAGTGGACAATGTCCATCACGTGTTGACAGATTGGAAAATGCAGAAACTACCCTAGAAATGCACACAGAAACCCAACTACTGAAGGAAATGCACAAAAATGCATGCTCAAATAGAGTTGCCTTCTCTGTCGAAACAAGTGACAGACATGTCAAAGCTCCTAAAGTCCTCATCTGACTCAAACTAGACTCATAGGCAAGAGATGACAAGGCATGACAATCATGACTACTAACAACTATCTACAACAGTACATATCTGCAACAAGTCTCCACTTTCTACATTATAGGACATGACTCCATATGAGGCTTTCTTTGGGAAAAACCCTTTTGTGTCCTACTTTCACATCTTTGGGTGAGATGATTATGTGTATGTGAACAAGAAGAAATGCAACACCAAGCTTCACCCAAAGTCAAAGAAGCTTATCTTCATGGGTTACAACACGACCACGAAGGGCTACAGGCTCTATGAACCATTGACATGAAAGATCAAGCCGGAATGTTATCCTTGATGAGACTTCAGCCTCTTCTTATCCCATTGACGGTGCTTCTTGTGTAAGTGGTTCTTTGTCATCGATTCCCTGCCCTCCCCACCATGAACTTCACCCTTTCCTTCTCGGTTACCTATTGGCACCCCTTCTTTGTCTTCGACTCCTCCCCCTCCATCCCCTCTTTGCTCCTCTTTAACCCTTGATAGCTCCTTCTATTCCTTCTTCATTGAGTGTTTCTACTCCTTCCCCATCCCCTCATATGTCTTCTGGGGGACTTGACCCATTTGAGGCAAAGCCCTCTTCTTCTAATAAGGGGGATATGTCAGAGTGCAGCGGTGCGGAAGCGTAGGACTGAGAGAGAGAGAACGTAGAGAGAGAAGAGAGAGAAAGAGACAGTGGACGATGAAAATCTGCTGTATAAAGAATGCTGAATACAAAGATATGCAGATATATACACGGGCGCAGTGCGCTGGACTGCGTGTCTCCACCTCGACGATGCAACCTGCTATTCACCTCGAAGTCCGCTGCAGTCTGCACTGTCTGCTGTCTGAAATCTGCGAACAGAGACGGAATCTGCGCGTGTCACCGGTCTGTAATCTGCGAGCAAAGAAGTGTGCCAAACTGCTGAAAGTGCCAGGTATAAATAGCTGAAAAACCGGGGGAAATAGGGCGCTAGAAATGGCCACGTGGCAGTCCGACTGCACCAGCCTGCTGCCCCTGATCAGGCTATGATCTCATCTCTAACACCCCCTCTCAGAGCCTGGGCAGGGCAGAAGCCTGAGGGATCTGGAATGTCTCCGAAGTAGAGCCTGAGGAAGTGCCTTCGTAAACAAATCCGCAAGATTGTCCTCCGTCTTGCAGTACTCCATAGTGATGGTCTCATCCAGAAGCTTCTCTCGGATGACATGGTACTCGATCTCTATGTGCTTCGTCCGGGCATGAAAAACAGGGTTCCTTGCCAAGGCAATGCAACTCTCATTGTCACATCGCAGCAATGTAGGACGAGTCTGGGGGCACCCAAGCTCCTCCAGTAATCTCTGAAGCCACACAGCCTCGCATGTGGTGGAAGACGCGGCCCGATACTCCGCCTCAGTAGACGAAAGGGCTACCGTGGGCTGCTTCTTGCTACTCCATGAAATAACACCCACACCCAAGGTAAAACAGTAACCTGTAGTAGACCGCCTGTGGGCCACGTCACCGGCCCAATCCGAGTCGCTCCAACCTGCAAGTACAAGATTTGACCCATCTGTCCCTGCGGGGTAATGAATCCCTAAATCAGACGTCCCCCTCAGATACCGAAGTATCCTATGAGCAGCCTGCCAATGCACCGTCTTAGGTTCACTCATGAACCCTACCAAGAGTCCAACAGCAAAACATAGATCAACCCTAGTGTTGAGAAGCCAAATCAAGGACCCAATCAACTGTCGATAGCGGGACGCATCCGCCAAAGGAGAAGCTGAATGGGAAGTGGCCTTCCAGTTCGGATCCATAGGAGTAGATAGGGCCCGACAATCCTCCATCTCAAAAGACACCAGGAGCTCCTGTACATATCTCTGTTGAGAGATAAAGATCCCCCTCTGAGACTGATAAATCTCATGGCCCAAAAAGAAATGGAGGAGACCCAAGTCCGTCATCTCGAACGTCCGATGTAAAGCTGACTTCGTCTCCTGGACCTGCTGTGCATCATCACCTGTGACAATCAAATCATCAACATATAAGATAAACAACACACAACCATCCTCGGAAGTGTGAACATACAGCTACAGATCGGCCTTGGACCGCTGATATCCCAACTGAGATTGGAGGAACGAATCAATCTTCTCGTTCCACGCATGCGGAGCCTGCTTGAGGCCATTCAAGGCCTTCTTCAACCTGTAGACTTTCCCATCTGAAGATCCAAAGCCAGGAGGCTGCTCAACATAGATCTCCTCCTTCAAATCACCATTGAGGAAGGCCGACTTCACATCCAGCTGATAAACAGGCCATCTCCTATGGCCAGCCAAAGCAAGAACAGCTCTAATGGTCGCCATACGAGCTGTGGGGGCAAAAGTGTCATGACAGTCAATCCCTGGGCGCTGTGCAAAACCTTTAGCAACAAGGCGGGCCTTGTGTTTATCCAAAGAACTGTCGCTAAGGTATTTGGTCTTGAAGACCCACTTGACTCCAATCACCTTCTTATTCGGGGGGCGAGGCACGAGTGACCAAGTGCCATTCCTCTCAATAGCCTCCAACTCGGCTTCCATAGCTTTCTTCCATGGTGCGGACTGTAAAGCCTCCTTCACGGAGGTGGGCTCTCGATCCTGCATAACACGGGTCATCAAACAATAGTTGGAGCAAACAAGCTCCCTAGAATGTGCCTGGTGCCTCCGTGACCGCCGCGGACCATCCTGCGGTCCCCACTTCTCAAGAACCCCCTCGATCCCTGAATCACGGAGTGTGTCACGGGCCCAACGAGGAGGAGGCCGAACCTCCCCTCGTCTTTCTCCATCAGCAGAAGACTCCGGAATATCCACCGGTGGTAACTCCTCAGAGGTGTCCGGTGAAACAGTAGACTCTGTGTCAAAAACAGAATCATAATCAAAAGGCACGGGCTCCAGTGGAACTGTAGAAGGAGCCCAACTCTCCCCTGGATCTCCAAGAACGGGATGCTCTTCACCCGTTGAAGTAGCCGGAACCTCCACAAACCACACATCACGGCTAGTGTACACATCCCGCTTGACGGGATCATACAGTCGGTAGCCTTGGGACTAGGAGCTGTAGCCAACAAATACCTGTTTTCGGGAAGTTGCTTCAAATTTATCACGGTGAGCCTTAGGAATGTGAACATAGGCATCACACCCAAAGACCCGAAAGTAAGAAACATCTGGCTTCATCCCAAAATAAGCCTCAAATGGGGTCATCCCTTCCATGGCCGAAGTAGGGGATCGATTAAGGATGTGGACTGCAGTAGCCACAGCCTCGGCCCACAGAACCTGAGGGGTCTGTCGGTGCTCCATCATGGTGCGCGCCATCTCGATCACACTGCGGTTCTTCCGTTCAAGAATACAATTTTCTTGAGGAGTGTTGGTATTGGCAAACTCCTGGTGAATTCCTCTATCTGCACAAAACCGAGCAAACTCATTAGAAACAAATTCACCTCCCTTGTCGGATCGCAAGGTCTTCAACTTCCGGCCTGATCGGTTCTCCTCAAAGAGAAGCCAATCCTTGAAGTGCGACAAAGCTTCTGACTTTAGTGCCAAAAAGTAGGCCCATGTCATCCTGCTGTAGTCATCCACGATCAGCATGAAGTACGAGCTCCCACGCAAGGACTCATTCCTCATAGGGCCACATAGATCCGTAGATACTAGCTCCATCGGTGAAGTAGACCGCCGCGAAGCTGAGTGGGGAATGGCATCTCTATGCTGCTTCCCCCGAATGCAGGAGACACATGGCTGCTGGCTCACCACTATATCCGGCAACCCTCGAACAAGCTGTCCACGTGACGCCCTCCGAAGATAGTCATAGTTCAGGTGACCAAACCGAGCATGCCATAACTCTGACTGTGACAGAGAGGTAAGAAGAAGAGTAGAGAGGGCGGTGGAAGACTTCAGTTTGTAAATGCCGTTCTCCTCATATCCGGATGAGAGAACCTTCCTCGATCCACGATCAAGGACTCGTACCGTAGTACTGTCAAACTCCACCAGAAGACCAAGGGAGCAAATCTTATGAACTGAAAGGAGATGGTACCCTAATCTTGGTACATGCAAAACCTCTGAGGTATGGGTACCACCTCGTCCATCCGGAATAAGCGGCATCTTACCCCGACCGGCAATAGATACTGAAGAGCTGTCTCCAATGAGAATCTGCCCATGCGAGGGTCGCAACTGGGCAACACCATCTGAGGAAGGAGTCATGTGCCGTGAGGCACCACTATTAACAATCCACTCTCGAGCCTGGGGAGCCGTCATCGCAGCATCAGAAGCATTCGGTGAAGCGTCCTCAATGACAGCTAGATGAAGAAATGCAGCTGATGAGGGTGCAGCCACCGCTCCAGAATCCTTGGTGTCCTTCTTCTTGATGTCCTTCGTGTCTTTGTCAAGGCAATCCTTCTTCCAATGGCCAGTCTTGCCACAAATATGGCATGTGGAGTCTTTGTCCTTGTCCTTCTCCTTGTCGTTCTTGGACTTGTTATCCCCCTTCTTCTTCTTTTGGTCCTTCCCCTTTTTCTGAGAGGCTTGACCTATCAGCGCCTCCGACTTGGAAGCATTCTGTCCCTTTGACTATTCCTCTTGGTCCAAGACCATAGGAACCAACTCTTCCCACCGAAGAGTAGACTCTCGCCCTCAAGCAATAAGGGCAGAGTAAAATGTACCGAATCGTGGCGGCAACTGGGACAATAGTGTGATTGCCATGTCTTCGGAGGAAATCGGCTTCCCCGCATTTTGAACCTGCATCTGTAGCTGCCTTAGCTTGTTAATGTGCTCCCGTAGCGAAGAAGACTTATTTACGGACAAGGTCCGCATCTGTACCTCCAAAGAAACCCGCTTCATTAGGGTCATCCGATTGTACATCTGATCAAGCTCCAGCCATATCTCCCGAGCCACCGTCAAGTGCTCGATGTGAGCGATCACGGCTGTAGTGCATGATAGAAAGAGAAAGGATCGAATCCTGGCATTCAGTTTGTCCCAATGAGACTGGGCCTTGGCCAACTCCGCACGAGCATCGGAAGAGAGTTTGGACTCATCTCTTACCGAGGGCCGGTCAATCTCCTCTTGTACCAGCTCTGCCAAATCATAGGACTCAAGGATGGCCAACATCATGACGCGCCAAATGTGGTAGTTGTCGCCGTCGAGCTTTTGATCTGCAGGAAGAGCCGGTAAAACAGGCACCTTCCGGTCCATAATCGCCTGGAATTCCAAGTCAATCTCTGTAGACATCTTCACCTGCAATGCCTTCACAAACGCAAAAGCAGCCCCCTCTAACTGGGAAAACTCAGCCTGCTAAGGCTCTTCCGTGTCCTGAACCTTCTTCACCTGCCGGAGGCAATGAAAAAGCAAAACCTGCACTTGTAGGCTGAAAACTCAAACTTCCTCCGCGTCAAACAGCAGTAAACAGCAGCAAATCCACCACCTGTACTCCTTTCCTATGCGCCCACACTCGTTTCAGCCTTGTTTCAAGGCACAGCCCTCCTGTCTGCCCTTAAACGCAAAAAACGCAAATTTGTGTCGCGATGGAAACTCCTCTTCAGGTTGATTCTGCGCTCAGTCAGCCCTCAAACACTGCTCTGATACCATGTCAGAGTGCAGCGGTGGGGAAGCGTAGGACTGAGAGAGAGAGAACGCAGAGAGAGAAGAGAGAGAAAGAGACAGTGGACGATGAAAATCTGCTGTATAAAGAATGCTGAATACAAAGATATGCAGATATATACACGGGCGTAGTGCGCTGGACTGCGTGTCTCCACCTCAACGATGCAACCTGCTGTTCACCTCGAAGTCCGCTGCAGTCTGCACTGTCTGCTGTCTAAATCTGCGAACAGAGACGGAATCTGCGCGTGTCACCGGTCTGTAATCTGCGAGCAGAGAAGTGTGCCAGACTGCTGAAAGTGCCAAGTATAAATAGCTGAAAAACCGGGGGAAATAGGGCGCCAGAAATGGCCAGGCGGCTGCATTTAAGCTGACTGCCTACTGCAGATCGAACTGCCACGTGGCAGTCCGACTGTGCAGTCCGACTGCCAGTCCGACTGCACCAGCCTGCTGCCCCTGATCAGGCTATGATCTGATCTCTTACAGGATATACCATTACCCAATAAGTGTAAGTCCCTTTTCCAAATAGGTGCATTATAGGTACCGGAGGCCTCTCGGTCTCCCTTACACCAGGATAAGCCTATCACCAACAGCTCATATATGATGTAGAGGTCACTCACTTTCCTGCCACCCCTTTAGGTCCACGTACATCAACTAGGTTACAAGCCTATCACCATTCCTCAATGGTATCAACGGCTCATATAGGATGTAGAGGTCACTCACTTTCCTGCCACCCCTTTAGGTCCACGTACATCAACTAGGTTACAAGCCTAGCAAGATAGTTGACTTTGTGTAAATTATGCTCTTATGTTATAGATTCTTCAAGATCAAGATCCTACTACAATTGATGAGGCTTTTGCATAGGATATATGGTGTCATGCTATACAGAGAAGCTCGATGTGATCAAGCATAATTAGATTTGGAAGTTGGTTCCATGCGCATGGAAGCGGAAGGCGATTGGTGTAAAGTGGGTCTTTAAGACCATCTAACTAATGGCTCCTTGGACAAGCATAAAGCTAGGCTTGTTGCCAAGGGTTTTGCACAGCATCCAAGTTTGGATTATATAGACTTTACACCTACCGCCCTTATGTCTACTATTCGGGTTATTTTTGCTCTTGCAGCCCATCACCATTGTTTTTCAAATGCATTTAAAGTTTGCCTTCTTGAATGGCATACCTAAGGAGGACATTTATGTTTCACACCCTCCTATTTTTCTTGTGCAAGGAAAGGAGAATCATGTCTACACATTGTGGAAGGCCCTCTATGGCCTGAAGCAAGCTTCTAGAGCTTGATACCAAAGGATTGATCGATTCTTCTTATAGAGTGTCTTCTACCGATTAGATCATGACCCCAACCTTTATTCCAAGTTTATGGGTGACAAGTGTGTTTTAGTCATCTTATATGTGGATAACTTGATTATCACAAGGAGTGTTGCAGTGATGAATGCTGTATAAGGATGTAGACTTATACACGGATTCACAGAGAATATCTGCGTATGTCTCCACCTGGAGGCCCTCGATCTCCGTCAGCTCCAAGTGCAGTCTTCGTCACCAGTAGGTTGAAATCTGTCTGATACAAGTATCCAAGACTGCTGGAAACTCAACCTTATAAAGGCTGAAAAGAATGCCTGAAAAATACCTGAAATAATCAGGTTGGCTATAGATTGCAGTCGGTCGGATAGTCCGACTACTGCCACGTGGCACTATTGAGGTGGTAGGAGATGACTCTCAACAACCGCATTTTGAACCTGCATCTGAAGCTGCCGAAGCTTGTTGATGTGTTCCCAAAGCGAAGAAGACTTATTCATGGACAGAGTCCGTATCTGCACCTCCAAAGAAACCCTCTTCATAAGGGTCATCCGGTTGTACATCTGGTCAAGCTCCAACCATATCTACCAAGCCACCATCAAGGGCTCTATATGGGCTATCATGGCTGTTGTACAAGACAGAAAAAGAAAAGAACGAATCCTGGCATTCAGCTTGTTCCAATGAGACTGGGCCTTGGTCAACTCTGCATGAGCATTTGAGGAGAGTTTGGACTCATCTCTCAGTGAGGGCCGGTTGATCTCCTCCATCACAAGCTCTGCCAAATCGTAAGACTCCAATATGGCCAATATCATCACACGCCAGATGCGGTAATTGTCGCCATCGAGCTTTTGATTTGCTCATAGAGCCGGTAAGATAGGCACCTTCTGGTCCATGATCGCTTGGAATTCCATGTCAGTCTCTATAGACATCTTCACCTGCAATGCCTACATAAACGCAAAAGAAACCCCCTCTGACTGTGAAAATGCAGCCTGCTAGGGCTCTTGTCTTCGCGCCCCGAACCTTCTTCAGCCACATTGGAGGTGATGAAAAGGTAAAATCTGCACTTGAAGGCCAAAAATGCAACCTTCTTCCTTCTCTAGCAGCAACTTCAACAAATCTTCTCTTTTCTCACACGCCCATGCTCACCTCAGCCTTGTTCTGATGCACAGCCCACCTGCTCGCACTTGAATGCTGAAAACGTAGCCTCGTGCCGTGCTGAAAACTCCTCTTCAGATAAGTCCACCCTAGGTCAGCAGCCCTTCAATGCTCTAATACCATGTCAGAGTGAAGCAATGCGGAAGCAAATGACCGTGACAAAGTGTGAACAAAGAGAGAAGAGAGAGAGAGAAAGAGACAGTGAAACGCACAAAATCTGTAGTGAAGAATGCTGTATAAGGATGAAGAATGCTGTATAAGGATGCAGAATTATTCACGGGTGCAGAGAAAATATCTGCGTATGTCTCCACCTTGAGGCCCTTGATCTCTGTCAGCTCTGAGTGCAGTCTTCGTCACCAGCAGGCTGAAATCTGTCAGATACAAGTATCCAAGGCTGCTGGAAACTCAGCCTTATAAAGGCTGAGAAAAATGCTTGAAAAATACCTGAAATAATCAGGTCGGCTGCATTGCAGTCGGGGGCAGTCCGACTGCTGCAACATGGCACTACTAACGTGGTAGGAGATGACTCTTAACACCATCTTTCTCCATTTACAGCAGCCCTTTCGTACTAAACTGCTACCTTTTATCAATACCCTGCTGTTCGGGAGCATATGGAGCAACAATAGCTTGCTGTAATAGGTCTGTCCTACCATTTACAGCAGGCACCAAAGAAAGTGATAAAAGGCTTCAAACACATCACCAATGTCATGTGTGGCTCGCATTTGAAACTGATCATGAGAAAATGCTGCATTTTCAGCAGCAAATATGACATCTCTATTGACAAACACCTTCTTCATGCGTGGTCATACATGCAATAGCCTTTGCTTTCAGAGCTGTAGCCAATAAAAATACATTTTACAGCCTTATCATCAAGCTTCCCACGTAGCTCTTTCAGAACATGTGAGTAGGCAATACAACCAAACACCCGAAAGTAGTCAACTTTGGGTTTCTTTCCATGCCAAGCCTCAAACAAAGTGATCGTCTTTAAAGCCTTTGTATGTGCCCTACTCAATATATGATTGGCACATTGAAGCCCTTTTAACCAAAATTTATGTGCAACCCCTTGCTTTTTAACATACTACGAATCATTTCCGTGAGAGTGCGATTCTTCCTTTCAGTAACTCCATTCTGTTGAGGAGTCATTCTAACTCTGGCTTGATGTGTAATGCCACGATGCAACAAATATGTCTCAAATATATGTGCGAAGTGTCTGCACTTTTAAACCAATTTTAACCTCAAGCTTTGCCACAAGATGTTTAAAATGCATGAGTACATCAGACTTAGTCTTCAACCCATACACGCATATATACCTCAAGTAGTCATCAATAAATGTAACAAAATAAAGGTGAACCCCAAGTGCGCATGTTCTTATGGAACCATTTTTCGGACATCACACACTGAACCATTCATTTTTAAGGCAAACCTGTGCATCTTGCCCAAAATACATCCCTCGTATACATGAGGAGGTGGAGTCTCCATTGGAGACAATGTAGCTATCATATGATACCTCTGAAGGGTCATCAAACTCCCAAAGCTTATATGTCCATAACGGGCATGCCAAAGCTCTGCATTCTACATAGTGGGCATAAAACTAGTAATTGCCAAAGCATCATGAGACTGTTGGTCATAAGTATCTACCAAGAATTAACCCTTGTACGGGTACTAGACAACCTGAGTGCATAGTCCATCTCTCTATCTCTGACAATACATTTGTCATTCTCAAAGATGACTTAAGCTATGCTTATTGAAAGCTGAAATAGACAACAGTTCTCTGTAGTGCTAGGCACAAATAATACATCTAGAAGCATGAAATCTGAACTATTTGTAGTAGTAATAGTGACCGTCCCAATGCCACATACATCATAAATGTTGCCATTTGCACACATGACACACTTTCCAGCAAGGGTTGAATGCAAAGAGGTAAACAAGCACATCCCAGAAGTGATTTACTTTGATGCACCACTGTCAAAATACCATGTTTGCTACATTTCAGCAACATTAAATGTTGAATCAACCATAGAAGAATCGTAACTGGCTAGTGCCTCTTGGACAGTCAAACTGGAGTCTTCCTTCTTCTCCTTGCAACTAGCCTAACCTTATACCTACTAACAGAACCATCTGCATCATGCTTAATTTTGTAGACCTACTTACAATCAATAGCTTTCTTGCTCTTACACAATAGTACTAGATTTCAAGTCTTATTGGCCTCTAATGCAATCATCTCCTTATCCATTGCTACATCCCAACAAGCATGACCACACCATCCTTAAAACAAGTAGGTTCAACATTCTCAACCACTTTTACTACATAAGCATAATGGTGAGTTGCAAAACCTTAAAAACCAAATCCTTTAACAAGATATCTGACCTTGCTAGACCTACGTATCACTGGATCACTTAGTGAAGCCTTTACATTACCATGTGCTCTCTATACACCTAGTATCCTAACTGAAGGAATACCAAGCTCATCATTCAAACTCTCTGAACCATTGGAATCTCCATCAAACCCCAAACGACTAGCAAATGCATCATTACCATCTGACAGTTTCTTCTTTATCTTTTTTTTAAACTTGCAATACTAGTAGATGCATTTGAAGATGTGGGTTTTCTTTCTGCACATAACTATTATCATCATCATCATCCAATGCATTATCACTAGATGCATATTGACTACTCATATCATAAAAAATAACATCCTTGCTCACTTTGAACTCACCTATAACAAGATTATAATAACGATACCTTTTCTATTCTAAAGAGTTATCTAATGAAAATACATTTTTCAACCTTTGGATCAAGCTTCTTCCGTAGCTCATCTGGCATATGAACATCCACCAAACACTTTCAAGTGTGACACATCGGGCTTCTTGCATGTAAAACCTTCTTCAAGGATCATTCCATGAACTACTGCAACTATGAGAGTTTTGTTCATAATATAGACAACATCCCCCACGCTTGGATTTGCGGGGTCTCCAGCCTGTACAAATCAGCCACCAGCAGGGTTCTCATAGGCGGAAGGCGAGGGGAGGAGTTTCGGCTGGAGAGATTGGTCTAACAGGGCTGTTCCCTGGCCCCATACTTGTTCCTACTCTTCGCAGAGGCGATGTCTCACTTCCTCAGGTCACATGTGAGCGGATTACGCGGCCTCCGACTTCCAGTGAGAGAGGAAACTGAGTTGTTAGATTCAGAGTATGCAGACTACACAGGCCTCTACATAGAGGACGATGAGGTGATGCTGGAGAGAATGAGGCTGGCTCTTGATGTGTTCTGCGTTGCAACGGGAGCGAAAATCAACTGGCGAAAGTCGGTTGGTTTCCTCACAGACCCGAACTCCAGCACGGAGTGGGACGTCCACCTGGGATTTAGATGGGTGAGTAGAGGGCAGACCGTCCAATACCTAGGGTTCCAGGTGGGACTCGACATCACTCCTGCCCAACAGTTTCTTCCTGTCCTTGACTCTATTCGGAGGAAACTGACCTACTGGAGCACGGTTCGCCTCTCACTAGCCGGTCGAGCCCTAGTGGTTAACCAGGTCCTCCTAGCGACGGCCTGGTACATAGCCTCGTGTTGGTGCTTCTCCTCATCATGCGTAGGGCAGCTTCGTCGCCTAGTGCGAAATGTCCTTTGGCCTGGGTTTGATGGCTCTAGGGACTCCAGGACCAAGGTGGCGTGGGCGACCATCATACAATATCGATCAAAGGGGAAGCTTGGGATCATAGACCCAGAGTATCAAAGTATGGCCTTCTTGGGCAAGCTAGCTGTCCGCGGTCTCACACCAGTCGCCGTCGAGCTTCTGATCTGCAGGAAGAGCCGGTAACACAGGCACCTTCCGGTCCATAATCGACTAAAACTCCAAGTCAATCTCTGTAGACATCTTCACCTGCAATGCCTTCACAAACGCAAAAGCAGCCCCCTCTGACTGGGAAAACTCAGCCTGCTAAGGCTCTTCCGCGTCCTGAACCTTCTTCACCTGCCGGAGGCGATGAAAAAGCAAAACCTGCACTTGTAGGCTGAAAACTCAAACTTCCTCCGCGTCAAACAGCAGTAAACAACAGCAAATCCACCACTTGGACTCCTTTCTTGCGCGCCCACACTCGCTTCAGCCTTGTTCCAAGGCACAGCCCTCCTGTCTGCCCTTAAACGCAAAAAACACAAATTTGTGTCGCGATAGAAACTCCTCTTCAGGTTGATTCTGCGCTCAGTCAGCCCTCAAACACTGCTCTGATACCATGTCAGAGTGCAACGGTGCAGAAGCGTAGGACTGAGAGAGAGAGAACGCAGAGAGAGAAGAGAGAGAAAGAGACAATGGACGATGAAAATCTGCTGTATAAAGAATGTTGAATACAAAGATATGCAGATATATACACGGGCGCAGTGCGCTGGACTGCGTGTCTCCACCTCGACGATGCAACCTGCTGTTCACCTCGAAGTCCGCTGCAATCTGCACTGTCTGCTGTCTGAAATCTGCGAACAGAGACGGAATCTGCGCGTGTCACCGGTCTGTAATCTGCGAGCAGAGAAGTGTGCCAGACTGCTGAAAGTGCCAGGTATAAATAGCTAAAAAACCGGGGGAAATAGGGCACCAGAAATGGCCAGGCGGCTGCATTAAATGCAGCCGACTGCCTACTGCAGGTCGGACTGCCACGTGGCAGTCCGACTGCACCAGGCCTGGCCTGCTGCCCTGATCTGATCTGATCGCTAACAGGGATTGCCACCCTTTCGTGGAGGAGGATTCGGGTGGTGGGTTTTCAGGGGAAGACTTGGCGACTGGACCCCTATGTTTTTTGGAAGGAGCTCAAGGAGTGGTGCCTTTGGATTTGGAAGGGCATACCACTTGATGAGCTGGAGTGGGATCCAGGAGAGCAGCTATGGCCGGCCTCTGCGGTCACCAAAAAGCTACCCAGGTTCCTAGAGTATACTGTCAGGATTGACAAACATGTACTGATGCAGGAGGATATGGACTGGGCAATGTCACGCAGTAGGCACTGGTGGGTGAAGCACAGCATCACGAAGCCCTTCCGACGGACCTTCTGGCGCCGCCTATGGGATAGCTGGAGGCCGAGGAGGGTGTCGTATTTTTTTATGGCTGGTGACACATGGAGGCTTCGCGATGGGAAGTTGGCTTGCCCAGATACAGGAGGGAGGTTGTAAGCGCTGCACACAGCAGCCTCTGGAAATCCCAAAGCACTGTCTTTGGTCTTGTGAGGAGGCGTAGCTCGTGTAGAGAGGAGCATGCCGTATCCTTCGACGTATAGCGCCCAGCCTTGGGTGTATCTCATGGGGAGCTTTTTGTTAGCAGGCAATCAACCAGGGCCGTCACCTTATGTATGAGGCCGGGATGTAGGACACGATATTTATGATCGAGGCAAGGTCATGCGCAGTGGTCGGTCTGGAGGCTCTACCCATCTGCCAAGTACTGAAGCCCACAGCAGACCACTCGGCGATATGGGAGATCATAGGGAGTTTTACTGGATGGCATATTTGGAAGGTACGATGCCATGTGGCTTTCGGTGGAGAGAGACTTTCAGCACTTGCGATCTTAGCAGAGCTATGGACCTCCATCATCCATTCCCTCCGCGGCCGATGGGATCAGGTGCAGGGCGAGTCCAGGGCTCGTCAGGAGCTCCGTGGTTACTTCATGTGTACCTGGGGCGGCCAGAGTCTGTTCATTGTGATGTAGGCAAGCAGCCCTATTTTCAAGCCTGTTTTTGTTTTAACAATAGCCTTGAAACTTTTGAAATACTCAAATACATCACTCTTTTCCTTCATGAGATACATTCATAGCTTTCTTAAACAATCATTAATAATGTGACAAAATAATTGCTAACTCCAAGAGATATGTTCTGTATAGGTTTCCAAACATTTGTATGTATAACAAGTATATTTCTGCTCATATCTCTATCGACAAAAAAGGTTATCTTGCTTACTTATCAAATTGGCATGATAATAATAAGAAGGCCTAGAAATCGTTTGTTACTTCTATGTATGTACCGAAGCCGTTTTCAAATTTTAATGAGTTGGTTTCTCTCACGATCACTGAAGAGATTAACATACAAGGTAAATCATCTGAAAGAAGTGGTAAATGGGTCCAAGCATTTTTTTAAGTTGAGAGAGAGAACGTCACAGATTCTCTTTAAGAGATTGTAGTATGGGATGTGTTGATGATAACTAGCAAAAGAGGTTAAATCAATAGTTTGGTGAAATACATGTTTCAAGAGACCCTGGAAACTTTAGAGAAAGAGGGGGATGATAGAACAGAGGTTTTAGCAATTTTGGTATTGTTTGTCATTATCGTGGCAAATAGGTCATATTATAGCCCAATGTTATGCTAAGAAGAATGATATCTACAATAGTAAATTGCAGTAAGAAAACTATGCATTGTCTTCATAACAAAATGAAAAGAAAAATGAGCATATGTTTGTTATGTAACATATGATGAATGTTGTTATAGAAAATGGGATACATGATGATGTATGATATATTGATTTAGGTACATCTGATCATATGACTAGTCATGTTGAATAGTTTGCAGAGATGTAGGATTTACAAAATCTAGGCTATGTGTTGATAGGTGATGATTCATGCCACCTAATTTTACACGTTGGAAAGGTTTTCTTGTCCTTGCATGATGATTAGACAAAGAGTTTTTCATATATATCACATGTGCCATCCATCACAAAGAATTGAGTGTTTGTTGGTCAGATGGTAGAGCAAGCATTGTAGGTTCGATTTAATTCAAAAGGTCGTTTTGTAGAAGATTTTAATGATAAGTGTAAGTTGGTCGCAAAAGAAAGTAGAGTTTGCTCGCATGTTTGTTTTAGATACTCGAAGTTTCACAATGAATACTGCTATGTATACTAAAGGCAAAGGAGCGATTGTAGATATTAAAATATGGCAAAAATATATTGGACATGTAAAAGTCCTAAAGGGCATATGAAGAATATACAATGCTTTGGTTGTATACTAAATCTCACAACAATCTGAGATTTTTGCTTTGCCTTGTTTCCAATGTTTCCACAAGCACAATCCAAGAGGAACTGTGAAAGAATAGGAGAGCTTCTTACCTATTGCTTGCTTGCTTGAATCCTTGCTTCTTCTCCTTCACTTTAGCCTTCAAAACTAGCCTCTCTCAGTGGCGCCACTCCAATACCATGTCACGAATTGCGTGGTGGGGGGACTTGCTTGAGTTGTTGTGCCACACACACATCATATACACAAAAGGAAGCTCACTCAAGAACACAAGAAGAGAGAGAGAAGCCAAAACATTTTCTTGTTGGTTTCTTTTTCTTCTGACACACACAATACAATGTACACAAAGTATAGATAAGATATAACATAAAGGAAGGTAGTCTACTAAATCAAATGATGCATATCTGACTAAAGTAATCGACTAGCGCTATAACTATGCCAACTATAAATAGGTGCAACAAAGCAAAATATAATAAGTGATAAGTCAATAGCCATGTGAGGATCATAATGACCACTGACGTGCTAAGTGTAGACGTGCAAACCCATCTAACCAGACGTGTCCATCATCAATGTCCACACCTATTGAGCTTGCCATCTCAACAAAGGGACCATGGTCATTACCCCGCATTTCCTTATATGCATACGTGAACCCTCAGCTTATTTGGGTTCTTGTTTCTCAATATGTAGCTGAGAGGGATGTTGAGAGTCATGTGTCTAGTCCAACTCCATTGTATGGCTTGCTGCTCTAGATTGCATCACTCAATTTTCTTCGTCATGTTCTTTGAAACTTTCAATATGCTTTTTCAAGCAACCAGCTGGTCAGCACATTTGCCATGGATAGTCAATTGGCAGCTTTCATTTTTAGCCTTTTTGAAAAGCCCAAATGATGTACACATTTATTTATCTTGTATGTTTGTTTTCCCTAAGGACATTGCCTTGAGCCTCTCTCATCTACCTTTATGGCATTCGTTCTCCTCTTTGTTCTCCACTCTCTTTTCTCCATCAGTGCGCCTCTATTTTCATCACTTGTAATGTGTATTTCTCCCTCCATCAGCTCGCAACCTGCCCAAGAGATTAAACGCAAGACCGAGGCTTGCATGATCCCTCTCTTTAACACTACAAAAACATAACAGAGGATTTAAGAAAACATTACAGCCTTATACTTCTTCCTGTCCCACTATCTCTAGTGAAACCCTTGGCAGTTCTACGATCTACTTACAATGACTCATTCCCACTATTAACTCAATGCTATTTACTTTCGTTACTTTCTACGATCCATCAGAGCACAACACACTCCTTCAGCATCCTTACATACCTATCGTATACTCTGTTGATCATCTAGTCCCATGCCATTTATTCTCTTTCATTTCTAGATTCATTTGTTGGTCCTGTGATTGTCTGTATAATGTGTTTTCTCTGAAAGGGTATGATACAGAAGGAAAATTCTCAACTTGTGTTGTGCATGAATGTGAGACATGCTTGGCACTTTTTCTGTGTGTTATATTTGAGATAGGGACATTGTCTTGCCTATGTAAGACTAGGGCTTTCAGTGATCACCAGACAAAAGTCCTAATCATGAATGATGCATAAGATTCTCTCTGAGACTAAGTTGGTCTCACTGTTGCAGATGCAGAGTATCCAGCCATACTTTCTTATGGTTGACAGAACACTTTACAGGTCGGATATTTGGCTGTCCAAAACTGCTTCTTTGTCAAGATGTTCAAATTCAGAAAATCAAATATACAGTAATCGTTCCAAGCATGGGTTTTATCATACTTGTATACTTGGCCATGCAGTCATTTGCAAATGTTCAGAAAAACTGCAGAATGTTTGGTCCAAACATAATTGACATTTTCAGGGCATTAAAAAATGTCATGCCTGTTTAAGGAAACATCACCCAGGTTTTTAGCCTTTGCCAAGGCTATCTACATATTCATATTATAAATGCAGGTTCTTAGTGCAGCTCCATTACTACTACTTACTGGATATTTAGTGCCAAAACAACCAAATGGTGCCTAATAATTTTAGGGCCCAGTGCATTTCAGCTTGAGGCAGCCAAACATACTTTCATGTACATATGCATCATTATCTAGGGTCATTTTTGCATTGTTCTCATTGCCAGAATTCTCTCCATCAGCTACATTTTCTTCTTCAAATCCGCCTGTTCTACCACAGACAAGGCTGTTCCTGCCAGCAATTTTATCAGACAGGCTGAATCAGTTTTACTTTTATCCAAGACAAGGCTGTTTGTTGTATTTCCAGAACTTTGCTCCCATTCATGACAAAAAGATGTCTAAATGGTGAAACCTTCATTCTCAGCCATCCAGGTCTGTTAGTACTTGTAAGGAAGAGATTTTGCATGTCTCTGTGGACATAGGCACTTACAGTCAGAATCATTATTGGTGATGTTTTTTGTCATTGATGTCCTCACAAAAGAGGATGAGCCAAACAAATCCAGTCACCATCTATGAAGCTTCATGATCAAAAGTTACTTGAGGCAGTTCTGAACACCCCAGCAGGATCCAGCCTCAACACTCAAAAGAGATCAACAATAAGGTGCACACCCCACATACGAGCAGCACTACCACAACCAATCACGATGAACAAAAGTCTGAAGTGGCTGGGACTTAAAAGTTGGCAAAGTATAGAGGACTTACCCTCTCGCAGCATTCTTAATTGTTCAGTTAGCATACAAAAGAACTGCCATGATTGCAACTTGCCCGATTGCTTAGAATGCAATTTGAAAAATAGGGGATATCAAAGTCAAAAACCTCATCACTTTCATTAAGAGAATTCAGCCTCATAGTGGTGATTTACGGTCATCAATGTGGTGTGATCACAGCAGAAAACAATCTGCAGTCCAGACTGTCACTGGGACACTCTTACACAACAGCAATGAGCAAATCACAAGTTTTTGAATACAAGTTCAATATGACGCAAGGGCTTATGCACTAGGTAGTTTGAGTTTCAAGATGATAGATTAACTTGAGATAGTAGGGATCACAAGTGCAATTATATAAAGGGAGTACATAAAACACATACCATGATAAGGCAAACAGCCACAAGAGCGATGAATGTGACATAGTTCTTTTCTCCAACACAATTATTAAGCCACTGCATGCAGCCAGTTGCCAGGTTGCTCAATAAGGGCTTTTAGGCAAGATCATCATTAGCAACAAGTGAAATGTGTGTCATTTACAACTAGAAATGAAATAGTGCAAAAAGCAGTAAATGTATAGATCATCATTAAGTAAAGAAGTAAACGTACAGAATCATCATTAAGGGTTTTGAATTCATACACGACAATGATGGTCAAATCCAACAACACACTTGTCACAACATCGGCAATGCTTGCTATGTCTGTGGACCTGTATTGCAAACACAAACAAAGAGTCTCAGACATAGTCAAATACTTAGCATAAAGCCTTCTTGAACATACTCCTATCTGCTGGTTGTTCCTTAAATAGATGTAAAATTCACCTCGGCATTGCACAAAGAACAAAAGAGACCATCTCTGTTTATAGCTGGGTAATGTTGGGCTGCATTCTTGCAACACTTGTCTTCTTCAACAAGCCAACCCAGTATGCATTTGAAAGTAAAGAATTCCTGTTTCACTAGGTGTGTAAATTCACCCTGTCTGCCCTTATCCGCATTAAGAATCTTTTCATTTTTAGATTCCAATGAGTTTTGAGGCCCAGTCTGCCCAGGATCTAGTACAAGTTTACTGTCTTTCTTAGAGACAGAATTCCTTCTTTTCATGTAAATTCCAGGGTCTGCAGGATCAATTGCTGAACACCGGATATAAAGGAAGAAAACTGCCAGTGCCTGTAAATGAAGGTAGATTAAATGCACCCACACTGATCTTTTGTATACAAAAAAGATGAAATCTCAGAAGAAAAGCACCTTACCATGGGAGAGTAAATTGCGATGGTCATGTACTTCAAAAACGAGTCGCCTAAGAAGGGAGCAAGGAACACATAGAAAGTGATTGCTAAGAAGAAAAATAGTATTATGGCCACTGCCTGAAAGGAATATTCGATGTATTAGATTTTAGAAAACCTTGTTCAGGAGAAACTATTGCAAAACCAGCCATGCATACTACGTGGGTTCAACATAAGGGATTTTTCAAATACCATTTTTACGCATTTTTTAACATACAAAAGGTTACCATATAAAGGGGTTATTTATTGATTGAATAAAAAATGGGCATGTTTTATTTAGGGAAAACTCACAGATAAGGGCATTGATAAATAAGCCTTGAATACACATGATATAGAGGGTATATAGAGAGTGAACCCCTTGAGAACTTTACTAACGTTTCTCTTCATCGAAGAGACTGAAAGACATAGCTGCACTTTAAAACCCACCTAAAATTTTATGCAAAGGTACTTAACAAGCAACTTCTACAAATGTTAATAGAGAGCCTCCCCTGTTGAGGCTGAAATAATCCATCACTCAAAGGCTCCTGAAGTGTTTCCCTAGTCTACCTGAGTATGAGGTATATAAACCTTAAGGCTTTGCATGGTCAAAGCAAACCTTAGAAGTTATTTAACTACCCCAAAATACTCCCTTTCAACATGAACAACTCTGCAATCATCTTTCACTTACTACATTTGACAGGCAATATTCCTTAACTTCATGTTTTGCTAGCCCCAAGAGCCCAGTCAAGCTAATTGCTTTTCTTCAGATAAGTCCACAAACACTGCATTATCACCATCCTATTTTACCAGTCAAACACCAGACTGGCCTCATCTTACCCACAGCATTCCATGTTATAATTTACCTTCCACAGTGTCAATAAAAACAAATGACAAGTCCCATTTCAGTTCCCAATAATCCTCATTAATGGCCCAAGGATTCAGAAATACAAGAGACTGACTCAGCCACCAACACGGATGTTTGGGTTCAGCATCAGTGTCTTTCTAAACGATTCCCCATCCACACAGCTTTCTTGAGGGAGCTGAAAGTTGTGACGCATGAGACAGAAAATGTACTAAGGGGAGTCAACATAGCCCAATTCAATCTAAACTATATCTCTCTGTCAACAAAAACATGGAAGAGTCCATGGCGGTAACCTTTCAACTCTGGGGACATGCATGTCCGCTGACATGCAGAAGCACTACTGCTGAATAGCTTTGCATTTGAAAGTCGACCAAATGGCTGCAATGGTTCACCGGGAATGAATTACCAGAAGGTCCACAAAGTGGATACGAAGTGCCGGTTCTGGCAACATCGCGTCTTGTCTGATAATTTAGTAGGCGGCATCGTTCCGAGATGCTCTATCCCTGGTTAGCACGTGCACGTATAAAATGCAGCAACCAAAGGCAAAAGCCATTATAGTATACTTTGAGAGAATCTCTCGTAGCTTGATCTGCAAGAATACCCCGTGCAATGGTACACTCTGCCCCGATCACATCTTTGAACACAGGCTGCTGCATCAGTCCTAGACTGAATTTCCCATACGAAATGAAGGCGGATTTCTGCAGAAATGTCGAAAAGGTGAACGGTTCCAATCTTGAGCTGTGCTTCTCATGTCACGGAAAAATACATCTGGAATCGTATTAGGTAACGATGGATTGGATAAGGCGAAATTATAATGAGGCAGGCAGACGCAGACCTGGTAAGCGTGGGCAGGAAGCTGCGAGCCATGGCACGGCCGCATCATCGTAAGAATACCGGAAAAGTACATCAGAGACAGGGCCCTGCATCAATGGAGGAGGAGGAGGAACAGACGACACCCTCTACGAAAGGTGGTGGCAAAAAAGGAGCTTCCTGCCGATAAACGAGTCCTTCGTTATTTTACGACGACGAGATTGCTACGGACGAGAGGGTTGTTGGTGTTCTGGTTGTTCTTTCGGCCGCCTGCCCATCCTCCGGAAGCAGCAAAATTGTATTGAGATAAAAAAGCATTTCTTTTTTTTTTAAGAAACATGAAAATGTTATTAAGACGTGTTTAGTACATTTAGCTTTTCAATTCACGTAAAAAGTTGAAGTATTTTAGGAAGATGAGAGTGGAACAACACAAGACATGACAAAGTACACTTCTTGTTAGACAATGACACCCACGATATCTAATGCGTAATCATCTCACGTCATTTTCTTCACTTAAGTGAGTTTAAGGCTAATTAATCTCTAGTACGTCAAGTAGTGTGGTGCACCGCATGCATCCGAATGCAATGGGACCTTGCCCATTGGGTAGGTCCAATGCAAATGATGTGGTGATGGAGGATCGAGCAATAGAGGAAAGCAATGTCCAGGGAGAAGCTCCTCCTCATAAGCATAGAAGGGAAGTAGAGGCAGTCAAGTCCGATAGGTCATCCCAAGCCGACACCCAAGAGAAGAACAACTAGCCATCAAACTCACTTCGTGACTACAAGCTCCAATTTGAGGCAAACCCTCAAGTGGTCTTTGACTTCCTTGCACAGTCCCTTCAAAAATACATGGAAGAAAACCGAGATGGTCCTACCAAAAAGATCACACTTGATGCCGGAAAGGTATGCAACAATGTCCTTCGTTTCAAGTCACATGCAACATTGGTTTTCTTCACGGGAAGGCCACCTAAGGCAATGGAGGTGGCCTATTGGTTTGATGCTATCCTCAAAGCAAATGGGCAAGTGGAGCAAATTTACTGTGAAGGCAAGGACCTCTACAAGGTCTTGTTTAGTAGTCAAGAAGTAGCACACTTGGTTCTCAAGCAAGGTATATACTTCTAGGGTATTGACATTGTACACATTATGGCATGCGAACTTGTGGAAACAAGCAAAGACACACTTCGGAAGAGTTGTCTGGTCTATGTGGAAATCATAGAGCTTGCAGCCTACCTATGGAGTCTTCTACCTAATATTGGTAGTGGGCTAGGGAAGCTACTCCATATTCCCCCCCTTAGCTAGCCCCTTTTGTAATCAGATTTGTCTTCTTTGGAATCTAGAGAACTGCAAGCCAAAGTTTGTGAACCTCCACATCCCCACAGTCGAAGTTCTTAAATTTTGACTAGTTTGGATCAAGTTTATCAGGTCTTGCTACCACTACAAGAGAGGGGGACACTACATTAAAGAATGTCCCAACTTGGAAGAAAAAGAGGGCAGGAATAAGCAATGCTATGTCTTGGGAAAAAGTGGCAACTTTAGGAGCCAAGCCAGTGCTAAACCCAAGTAAAGGAAAAGAGCCAAGTGGATCTCGGAATGGTAAAGACGGTTGGCAAACAATTAGCAACAACAAAAAGGGAACGCAAGTCCTCTACCAACAAAACATGTAGTAAGTAGGTGGCGAGTCTCTTAACTAGCAATACATTAGAGGTTTTTGGACAAAGGCCTCCATTCCGAGGGGAACTAGGAACAAAGTCAATGCCTTCACCCATCTTAATAAGGTTCCTCTAGATATGTTAGCCAAAGAATATCCTGGCATTGATGCCAAGATTCAAACTACCATTGGAAGAGGGTACAAGGATCAAATTGGTAGCAGCAAATAGAAATGGTTTATGGCCTTGGCTTCAAGCAAAAAGTATTTTGATGGGGAGACTCATTTGGAAAAATGCATCAAAGAGCAACTCTCCAATGATCTTGAGGACAAATGTGCAAAAAGAGATCAAACCCCAAACATCCATCCCAGTGAGATTCCCAAGGAGCAACTTAAACTTGTTACCGTCAATGCAAAGGGGCTTAATGGAGGAGCTAGAAGGCATGTCTTTTGGGGATGGGTTTATAGGATTTGCTTTGATGTGGTGCTTGTCCAAGACCATAAGATGCATAAATGGAGAGGGGCAAAGTTTTCCTGCAAAGATTGTACTTGCTTTATTAGCAAAGGGAGAGACTTCCACTCGGGATGCATTGTTAAGAGTCAAGCTCATTTTATCCTAACATTGACAGCTATAGGCTAGCTATCACTAGCCATATGTGACTTCATAAATAAGTCAGATAGGTTAACTCTAGCTAGTTAACTATGGTTAGCAGTTAGACCTATCTTATTACACTATTGTAGACTAAGTGTAGTGAGCTATTGATGATGAATAATGGAAGAATAATGGAGCACACTACTCTCTGTTTCTGCTCCACCCCTTTGCATCCATTTCTCTCGTGTCTTGAATCTTCTAACATGCATGACAATAGTCCGTAAGCCTCGTATTTTCTGGCCAGTTGGAGGATGGGGGAATCCTAGTGATCTTTATTGTGTGAAAAGAGGAGATCATTAATCTTACCAATGTGTATGGCTCAGTAGATGGGAGAGTGAGAAGATTGCAATGGAACTATCTAATTGGATTAATTGAGGGGTGTTGTCTTGTAGGAGGAGATTATAACATGGTACTAATCAATTTCTAGGATGCATCATTATAGTCCTCAGTGGTTGGGGGTGAAGAACTTGAGCTATCGAATATGACAACCAAGGGACATGGGCTAATTGATGTGGTAGATTATCTTGATATCCCACACCCTTTCCTCACCTACAACTCCCTTTTCCACAAGGGCTCCTGGTCTGCACACAAAATGGGGATCAACTACCCAGCTTGGTCTCAATTAAAGTGAACATTGATTGCCTCCTCTTTGACCACTTCCCAATGGGGCTTGACTTAAACTTAGTACTACTAATCAAAACTAAGGGTGAGCATAAAATCTTATGGTCAATGCCAAACGTTCCTGGCAACTGCCCTTTTAGTATATGCTCTAGGGGTGATAGGAAAACTTGTTGAGGATGTAGGCAAGGGTTTCCTAGATCCTTGGGGCTATTTCTCAAACACTATTTAGCACATAGTAACAAACAAGGTTCATGGCTATGTTTAGAGGAGAGGAAAGAAGAAAAATGGGCCAAAGAAGTATCTGCCAACCTAGTCAACATGGCGAGGTTCAAGAGATTGGGTGATGTGAGCTAGACATGCTCATTCGTCATGCTGCTCTTGTACATGAGGTTGGAAGGATCTGTTTGATCTTTGTGGAAGAAACAAGTCCTAGACTCAAACTGTGTCTCAACGAAGTGAGTCTAAAGTGAAGGAGACACAAGGAAAGTCTAGTAATGCTGCAACTTGAAAATGAGAATGTGTTACTAATCAAACTACCATTGCTTATTTGTGTAGGTCCTTTTGAGATGGCAAGCTCAACACGTATAGACATTGATGATGGACCACTTGGTTAGTGGGTCCGCACATCTACACTTAGCACATCAGTGGTCATTGTGATCCTCACATGGCCATTGACTTATCACTTATTATATTTAGTTTTTGAGTTATTCATGGTAGCCATTGAGGAAGTGGGTTCCTTGGCACAAGAAATATCTACCACTGACTCATGGATATTAGATAGCGGCGTCTCCCATCACACGATCAACAGGAAAGGTCTATATACTTCTACGAAGTCTCTACAAGAATCCATCAAAGTGATAGTTGGGAATGATGCAAAATGCCTTGCTGAGGGCATAAGTACAATTTCCTTTGCTACTGCAAATGGTGAACTCAAAAATCTTTCAAATGTATTGTATGTTCCAAAGATTAAGAGAAATCAACTATGATTTGCTTCTATAAATGATCTTGGCCATGAGGTGAGGTTCACTAAGATAGGTGCAAAAATCATCAACAGTGCTGGCAAAGTTATTGGCAAAGGAGAAAGAAGGAACAACTTGTATAAGCTAAGTGCTCTTATAGCCATCGCTATTGTGGGCACAAGTAAACTTTGGCATGAAAGATTTAGTCACATTTGTTTTGCAATGTTAAAGGACTCGATGCATCAGTAAGGTATGGTTACTCACCTACCTATAGTAATTGAAATGAAGAAACCATGTGAAGCTTGTATGATAGGCAAGAAACAGAGTAAGGCATTTCCACAAGAAAGCAAGAATAGAGTGAAGACTACTCTAAAGTTGGTGCATGTTGGCTTGTGGAAATGGCTAAAACTTTTGGTAAGTTTAAAGAATGTCTAAAACTTGTTAAGAATGAAACAGGGCAAAGCGTGAAGAAGTTTAGAACAAATGGTAGTGGTGAGTTCAACTCAAAGGAGTCTGAAGACTTTTATGAGAGCAAAGGGTTAAGTGTCAATTGATGATGTCTCATACAGCTTAGTAGAATGGCATTGTTTAATGTTGAAATCCCACCATTGTAGAAATGGCAAGGTGCATGCTTAAGGGCAAGGGATTATCTAACTAGTTTTGGGCAGAAGCTATTAACACTACAGTCTACATTCTCAATTGGAGTTACACAAATGCTTTTAAGAGCAAAACTCCTCATGAGACCTATTTGATAAGAAACCATTTGTCTCACACTTTAGAACTTTATGAATGTGAATGTTATACACATGTTCCAAAGGATAAGAGAAACAAGTTAAATCCAAAAGGCACAAAATATATATTTTTGGATTATATTAAAATGAACAAAAGGCTTACAAATTGTATGACCAAGAGGCAAAGAAGATCATAGCAAGCCATAATGTGGTGTTCAAGGAGCAACCATATATAGTGGAGGAGGATAATATAAATTCTTCCACTTTATCATCCAACGAAGAAGTAGTCCACTATGAACCTATCCCAAGAGTTATCCCTACCCTTAAGAAGGAGGAAGCATCATCTTTGGATGATGAGGAAAAAGTTCACCAACCGACAATCATGCCAATAGAAAAGCCATTATCGCAATGGGTGAAGTAGCTCTATAATTGAGGAAAAGGTAGATGGATGAAGGAGATATTTGAGATAGAGGAGCAAAAAATGGCTTCTTCTCACATAGTCATTATGGCCTTGATGGCTGATATTATGAGAGAAGTAAAGGAGCTAGCAAACTTGGAAGAAGCACTTGCCGATCCAATGTGGAGAGTGGCTATACAAGTAGAGTATGATAGCATAATGAAGAATGATACTTGGAAGCTAGTGGATTAGCTATATGCATTCTCTACTCCTTGCTTAGATTATGTTCACTATGCCATGTAATTTCTACAAGTTCGAGGGCATTAAGTACAAAGGCATGCAGCTTTTCAGCCAGGGGTTTGCACATGATCTAGCAATTTCATTAGAGCACACAAAGAAAATTTGGCCAATCCAATGGGTCTTATGTAGTTGTATGAACAAGCCATGAGGTTTTCCATAAACCTAAGGAAATCTAAGCTTATCAGTGTGATTAAAACTAATCTCCAAGACTTGCAATGGAATGGGGGTTATAGTTGGAAGGGGCAATATATTTCATTATCTAGGTGTGCCTATTGGGGTGGATGTCTTGGAAACTACTGAACCAAAGGGGTTTTGAATAGGACTAGGGAAAAGGTCAACTATTTGGCCCAAACCAACCAATTGGTTGTTGCACGTAAGGCTCAAAATTATTAACAGTATGATCTTTCCCATGCTCTCATTCTACTTGTCATTTATGTGTTGGAATGAGGGGGATCAAAAGTACTAGGAGTCAATGGTTAGCAAGTTTTTTTAGGGAAAGGAAGATGAGGGTAGATATGTTGTTCCAATAGCCATGGATGTATTAAGTGCACCCTCCCCCCCCTCCCCCCCACTATGGTGGCCTTAGGCTTCCCATACTAATGGAGGAAATGCACATGCTCAAGGCCAAGCTTCTTGGTAGAAGCTGGTCAAAAGAAACACCATGGTCACATAAGATGATGATTAGCCAACTTAGGGGGCAGTTATAAATAGCTAAATCTGTCCAAAATCCAACTACATAAGTTTGGGGCCAAAATGCTAGCTGACCTGATAATCAAAAACAATAATAATAAAGAAATGCTCATCGCCAATGTACAATTAGTCGCCCTCATCTTGGGAACACACTCCAAATCCATTGAAAAAGAAATGCACAAGCTAGAAAATAACCAGTTGGTGTGAACACATCTAAAATTGATTGAAAAATAAATGCTGTTGTGGAGAGGAGCAAACTCAAAATCACAATTTCTGGGGAGGTTGCCAAATTCAGTTAGTCTAGGCCCAAGTTTGGAAAACGCTTTCCAAAATTGAGGGGAAGGATGGTTGACTTCAAACATGGATCTTGGGAGACTTCAACATCAAAGACATGCATTGTTATCTTGCAGCATAGTTAGTGTGACTCCCAGTTCTTAAAGCAGGATGGGGGGCTCATAACTTCAAACATGGATCTTGGGAGAGTTCAACGTCAAAGACATGCATCGTTATCTCGTGGCACAGTCAATGTGACTCTTGGTTCTTAAAGCTGCATGAGGGGCTCATAATAATTTGATGTTCTCAAGAACTCATATGCAAGTGGAGAGGAAAGAAATTGCTTACAAAGCCTTGGTCTCTGGGAGTTGTATGGGAAATTGGTTAAACGTATAAGAAATGATGTGGCTAGAATCTCATCCTATATAAAGCCATAAATCTTTTATAATGGCAAAAATTCATTAATACAATACTGCTTTTTCACATCCTAAAATTTGTTTTTAGATGTGAATAGCTAATAATGTATTACATAGTAGCCAACATTTCAAAGTTAAATAAAGGCTTTAAAGATCTTAGCTAGATCTTTTTCCCCCAACTTACCCCACTTACATGACACATCCCAAAACTAGTTTTACTGCTCAAACTATTTCTAGCTAAGTTACCTCAACTTTGATTTCTTCAAAGACTAGCTTAAAATGAGCTTCCCATATTGCTCAAAGTGTAAAAACGTGAGCAAGTTTGGAAAGCTAGCATCTTAAACTTAGAGTTAGTTTTGACAAATTTCCAAAGATACCAAAGAGCATATTCTATTACTTATTTCCCAACATACCAAAGAACATATCATGTTGCTCATTTCCTAGTATGCCAAGGTGTGGGAGAACTCATTTTCTAGTTAGTGTTCCAAAATAAATGAATAAGATATTCTTCATCACCACACTTGTATTTTCCATCTGTAATTTCTCTCTTCTTCAACTTTTCACCGACCATCACAAGACCAACTATCACTTTCCAAAGAAATGTTCTATCTTTGAGTGTGAGGGGTAATGTATAATTCTTTCTTTCGTCTTCAATATAAGAAGTATATATTCAAACGCCCAACAAGGGGAGATGTCTTCCCTCCAAATGTTAGCTAAGAGAGCATGCAAGAGCCATAATGACATTTTTCATATGTGCAAATAGGATAGGTTGCAAGCCAAATGATAGTGGACCTTGATCACACTAGGATGAGTCTCCTTAGTGACCCTACCAAGGAGGACTGGCTAAGTATTTGAATGGGCAAAAGTGCAAACCTATGTGCACACACCATGTGAACATAGGTGTCCCAACCAAGTGAATACATAGAGCAAGACTTGAAACCTTGCGATTTTGAGCCCAAGTGGGAACCACTAGGCCATCACTTTTGGGATGGCAATGTCCAATTGTTTTCCAAGGAGTCACTGACAAAATGCTTCTAGGTGGAAGTCCCTAATTTTTCCCAACATCAATCATTTCGGTGCGATTCACACACCAAATCTTAGGAATTTAGCTCAAAGTCTTGAGTAGATTCATCGGCTCTAGCTTTGGAGGACACTTGATCCTTTTAGCATGTAAGATCTAGATATCCTCACATTTTGAGGTGATGAGCTCTTAGAATAACATTTTTTATTTTGGTAGACCTTTGCAAAGCCTTTCTCAATTGAAGGATATGGTGTTTCTATCATCTTATTTACAATAATCCTTGAATTCGCATGAACCGAAATTGGCAAGGGGTATACCCCTTCTTCCTACCAAAGTAACCAAAGGTGGATTAGAATACCTCTTGAGTTCCTTCATCATAAAATGGACAATATTAACTAGAATTCAAGTTGAACACAATTTTCAAATAAAAAATAAAAATCATGCACAACACAAGATTGGATAGAATCTCTCCCCATGCATAGATGACTATCTCCCCCATTTACACATTTATCAATTTGGATTGCACTTTTGTGCTCATAATCATTAAAAAGCACCCCCTTTTTTGGCTCTTACTTTCTTTGTCTGAACATATTCTAAGGTTTACAAAAGAATAATCAAGTCTTCTAGGCCTTACAAAGTTGTTGCATCCAAATAGTAAATTGCATGTAGGTGCATACAATGTCCTTACACTAATGAGCACCCGAAAATACAATAGTTCCATGCTATGGAGCATATAATCATAAATGATTTCTAAGCATTAGGATATGCTTCTTTAAACTATTTATTATGTATAACTCCATTATAATTATGTACTAAATCCACAACACAAAATACATTAGTATCCCTCCATCTATTGACTAGGCATAATGTAACTACTGTCACACATAGTGATATGCATAACAAGTCACAAATCGTGTGATAAATAGATAAAATCTAAAAAATTAAATGTTAAAAAAACTTATTTTCATAGCAAGTTGTTGTTCTCATAGTAAATTCTAGAAATTTTCACAACATTACCAAAGGGTTAAATAGCAACTTCCCTTGGTTGATAAAACAAAATTTCATGGGTAATCAATCACGTGTTAGTGCCGCCTCATGTGATAAATTTGCACTACATTTCTTATGAAAGTAATTTAACCATGGATTCTCATGAAACATTGCCCCATACTCTGAATTTATGCTTGTAGGACATTAATATGACTATGAGTGGTAGGCAATTATTAGATGATCATAAGTTGAAGTTAGCACTATCTTTTGAATCCACTAGGATTCTTCAATAGAATGATTTCAATATTTAACTAGATATCTGTTATATTTATTTTTCATTCTAGTTGTGGTTTGGTCATTGTAAAAAATAACTTTAGGTATTAAAATTTTTGTGTCTTCCTTTAACAATGGAGGATCATCTACAACTAGAATTACTAATGAGGTTCCCTTAAAAGGTTTTAATATGAAAAGAGTTATGAATCTACCAATGAGGAGAAATGACCAATCTAAATGCATTATCATTAGTCTTATGAATAATATTTTTATGCAACAACATGGTTAAAGGCAAAGCAATCAATACAAAATTTTGAAGGAACTTATGGTAGTGACTCACTAATCCAAGGAAAGATCAAACTTCATGCACATTCTTAAAGATAGGATCTATTTTAAAAAAACATTTAGCTCTCCTAAATCTAAACAATAAATCATCTACTGTTTGAATAGAGTATCTATTTTAAACATGCACTTAGTTTAGGGATCTATAATTAATGCACATCCTATAAGCTTCTCAACCAAAAGGACATGTGTACTAACTAGGAAGAAACTAGGACAGATCATGCCTTTATTTAATAACTCAACCACTTGTCTTGTATTTATGTTTTAAGCAAATGACCGTGTCTATATGGAGCTTTATTTAATAACTTAGTCACTTGTCTTGTATTTCTTTTTTATGCAAAGTACTATGTCTATATGGAATTTTATGCATTGGAATTATCTTGGGAAAGGTTCTAACTTGTAGTCTAAGTCTCTACGAGGTGGTAATTTAGGTGGATAATCATCAGCAAAGCAATGATTATAAGAATCCAATAACTTTTTATGTGCATTGGTCAATGCAAAAGATTCAAATGACTTTACTTTAGTCATAAAAACCATGCATGTTTTTTTTTTGCTTTTTGAGTGCATGTTTAGGTTGTATGTGACTAATCAATGGAAATAGTTCAATCTCAAGATCACTAAGACAAAGAGGTAGATTGGAATTGAAATTCAAAAGCGATGGTGTGGGCATGATAATCAATGTTAGGATTGTATTGATGTCTAAACAACAAACCTAGAATGATGTTTGATGATTGGAGAGATGCAACTAGAAAGGTACGTTTCTCTTTTTTTATATGTATCTATAGAAATTTCTAGACCTTTAATTTTTCGTGTTCCATTATATTTGATGCCTTGGAATGCATATTTAACTTTATATAATGAAGGAGTAGTCTCTAGGTTGCAACCTCCTAACTAATTTTTTTGAAATAAAATCATAAGAACTACCATCATCATGCAAAATAATACCATCAGAATCTTGCATATAACCTTTCAACTTAAGCAAAGCTTGTTAAGGGATAGGCATACTTGGTTTTCCTTTGTTTGATACCTCTTGTTGTAATGTATATGTAAGTCAAACAAGAACATAATCAGGTACTTCCTCAATGTTGTGCAACTGGGACATAATTAGGTACTTCCTCAATGTTATGCAACTGAGACATAGTCTCATTATTGTTGGATGAAAGCTGTACTACAATTTGCTCAAAAATGGCCTAGTTGTTTGCAATTGTGGCAAGTAAACTTGAACTTTTTGCATTGGACATTAAGATCTGTAGATTGAAGCTTTACCTTATTATTTCCATACATTTTCTCGATGTTGATTTTTGATTGAAAGGTAGAGGTTTAATTGACTAGAAAAGGATTAAGGTGGTAAGGATTGAAAGATTTCTTCAAGAGATAGTTATTGTTAAAATTTTGGGACATGTTAGATTGTTAAACGAGGAAGGATTTGAGCAATGGCCTAAATTTTTTTTTGTGCATCATGGGTTTAAGAGATATCATCATGAGAGGAACTAGGTCTAAGAGAATTCAACTTAGCTTAGATGCATGGTTGAAGACTACCTTTTTATATGCATTGCAATGTGCTCTTAGGGACTTCCTCAAGCATGCATAATAGTGAAAGTTGTTGCCAAAATCTTTCAATTAGTGTAGACACATTATTGCTTTCTTGCCAACATAAATTTTCCCGATTTTTCCTTGCTTGTAGATGGAACTGAGGTGGAAGGAAAGATTCTTTAAGACTCTAAGGTAGGCCTTTCACATCAAGTTCACCAAATGTCAAGGGTTGGAAAGGCGTAGGCCTAAATCTGTTAAGGATCAAAGAAAAGAGGAGATTGATGGAAGAAAGAAACAATGAAATAAAACTTTTCTTTTATGTGATGGATAAATTGGCATTGCAAGGTATCATTGTGGGAATTCAATACAAAGGTAAGTAGTTGATAGGACAAGGCTTTGTGGATGATCTTTTAATGCCACTTAAAGCTGATATCTCAAATGTGGAAAATGCCATGGAGCCATTGGACCTAGTAGGCTTCAACATTATTTATAGGAAGTTAGGACTTTATCGAAATTGGAAGGGCTGAGTAAAGATGAGGCATCCCATAGGCATCAAAGACAATGAATCAAAAAGAACCAACTAGGTCCTTGAGAGAACCAAAGTCAAAATTAAGAGTTGGAGCCTTTGAAACTGGCCATTTCATGCACATATGAAGATATTGAAGGTGTTGATCTATTTGGCCCTACTATTTTATCCTTTGTTGATCCAATGGACTCGAAGTTCCAAGAAAGCTTGGGACTCCATGGTAGGGGATTTAGAGGCAAGAGTAAATACTTAGTCCTAATATTAATGGTATTGTTACTAAAAACAAAGAGAAGGGTGGACTTTAGCTTCTCAATCCTGTACAGGAATGCAAGGAGCATAAGAGCTTAATTACTCGAGAGATGTTGGATTGAAGAGATACCATGGCCGCATATCATTTTTGATATACTTGAAGGAATAAATAAGAAGTTGAGTAAGTTTTGGAACCTCTTAGGCCAATACTTGGATCTTCGTACAAGCCAACAAGATCAAGGCACATGGAAGATAAAACCAACTAGGAGACTTGCAGTTGTGTAGTATATGCCAATGAAAATGTACTTTGGTCTCAGTATTGTTATGAAAATTGCCAAATTTACTATAAAAATAGGAGTTTACTATGAAAATAAGTTGATTTTTCTTTATTTTTGTGCATTTTGTCTATTTACCGCATGATTCATGAATTGTTATGCTTAGTATTATGTGTAACATTGGCCACATTATGCCTAATAGATAGATGGAGGGATACTAATATGTTTTGAGATACAATTTTAGCACATCATTATAATTAGATGGAGTTATGCCAATAAATATTCTAAATAAGTGCATTCTAATACATTAGTAATCATTTATGCTTGTACAATTCATAGAATACAATTATTGTATTTTCGAGTGCTCATTAGTGTAATGACATTATATGCACCTATTTTATTGAGAAATTGTATGTCTAAAGTGTGAAAACAAATAGGTTTTTTAACATTACAAGATTTCAGTGTGTGCCTATGGGATGAGTTATTCATTGATTTATATGATCTATTAAGAGCAAGTCAATGAATGACATAGTGTAAAGTACCAATTTATATACTAGATATGTAATTGACCAAAATTAAATTATAAAAGACTTATTATTAGTGTGTCATGACTTATTTTGAGTGGTATAAGTCTTCCAAGTTGAAAAATATCAAAAAGTGATGAGTTTACAAAAACAATGTATTTTTGGCTAATTTGAAGGGAATTTTGCAATTTTGTTCAGTTTGGCTTGTTGATACTAGTCTATTCGTTTGATTTGAGTACTTGATGACCCAATTCTAAGTTCATATGTGAAAGTTATGTTCGAAACAAGTTATAGCCAGCACAAAAAAGTGAACACAAGAAAAGTAAACAACAAGAGTTTGGAAGGCAAAAAGCATGAAAAGCAATAGTGAAAAGCAAGCTTGAACTCTTGTAAACAATTATAAATAGAGATCTCGATCATTGTTACAAGCTTGAAAAAATAAATAAGTGATCTATGTTGTGATTAATAGGGTTGAAGTAAAAGACAAGTGATTCTACCTCTTTACAGGTGCTTTTAGCCTAGAAAAACCTGCCTATAACAACATGTTATTTTTGGGATAGATTTGAAGATTTATTTACCTACTCCTATAGGTGAGGACTAAGTTTCCTTTTTACTCATTGTTATAATTTATTTTGGGCTATAAGAGTGGTGTTGAGCTATCATCTTATGCACAATATATTTAGCTTGAAGGGATTTAGTTGTACAAAGGAGTAATACAATCGCATGTTGGATCTATCTGTTTCTTGTGTTGTACAATATATTCATGGGATGCATGGAAATGGTGAAGAGAAGCAGACTTGACACCTTTGCCAAACACCCCTATTGATCTTTATTGTCTCGAGTACAGATCCATCAAGGGAAACGAAATCCTACCCTTTCCCCTATAAGAAAAAGACTAATATTCTTTTGATATAAGGCCATCTGACCTTATCTCAGAGGCCATTTTCATGTTGAATTGCATGAAAAAAACTTTTGCTTTGAGGAGTTAGCCCATTCTACAAACATCATGACATTATCAAGTAAGCTCATACCCTTGATAAAGGCATCTTGATGGACATTGATATATCTATATATTAGTGGGGAAAATCTCCCGATCAAGGTTTCACCAAAAGCTGATAGAATACAATTTAAATCACTTACCAATCTTTAAAGGATTAATCTTAGATTTTCTAGCTCCCTAATCATGGATGCTTTTTTTCATGACCTAAGCCCTATACTGAGCCAAATAAACTCTTCATCATGAAGATTTCTAAATCTCATAGTAGTAGACATACACAGATTATGTTACAAGCCCATTCAAGATCCTCCCTCTCTCTTTTCACTAAGCCAAGTGCTATAACATTTCCCCCTCCCTCCTACTGTATGACCTCCCCCCTTACTCACGCCACCCGTGTGCCATGGAGGAGGCCAAGGGGGGCTGCCACGCATTGAGAAAGGGAGGCAAGGGGGTTGCCGTGTGTTGTGGGAGGAGGGGGAGGGGGAGGGCCCCCATACCTTACTAAATCCCGCCCCCCCCCCCCCCCCCCCCCCCCCCCAAGACCCTATAAAAAGGGCTTAAGAGTGGAGAAGGACATCGGGGGAGGACTGGAGTTGGTGGCCCTATATGCTGGTTGGCTGAAGGGAAAGAAGGTTCATTGCTAGAGAGAGAGAGAGAGAGAGAGAGAGAGAGAGAGAGAGAGAGAGAGAGAGAGAGAGAGAGAGAGAGAGAGAGAGAGAGAGAGAGAGGAGAGTAAGAGAGAAGAGAAAGAAAGAGAGAGAGAGAGGGAATTTCTCTCTCTTTGAAGACTTCTGAGCTTGTCGTCTTTCTTTCCCCCTCTTTGAGAAGGTTCTCACGGACGAATTCCCTCCATGAGGAGTCATCTCTCTCGTAACTTGGGCGTGTAGCCACAAAGGAAAACCAAAATTATACGATGCCTCCCAAGTGAAGTAAAGTCCAACCGAACATGAATCCCGCTTCAACCAATGGAGCTGCAGGTCAAGGAACCACGTCACTTGGTAATCATGTTGAACTTTTGGAGGGAGCACCAAACCACCCCCAGCTAGTTGCCAACCCTAGCCAAGGGGGTTCTAAATAGTCGTGATGGGAACGTGGACCAAAGCCACCATGAGAGGTCTCTTCGTGGATTGGTTTGAACGTAGGAGGATGCTTGGATGCCAAGGGGCTTTGGCTATAAATTTCCTACCCCCGAGTCTTAAACGATCAACGTGATTCAGAAATAGATTCTCTAGGGGGCCTTGTTACTAGTGCAAGGCGGAAACATGGTGGAAATAAAGTGCATCCTTACGGATTGCAGATATTGTCCCTTTTGAACAAGATTTGTATCTCTAACAAATTGCTAATATTAAGTACTTCAAGGGAACCTGTTTGAATTTGTTTTCGTGTCAATGCCATAAGATTACGTGAACGAATGTGGTCCTTTAAAAAGGCTAATTAAGGAAACTATTTTTACATGTCACACCTAAGAGTGATAGGGCTAATTAGACAACTAAAGTACGCCAAGTGAGGGAAGCAGGAGGGCGGAACCCTCGACGGGTCTGTCCTACAGCAGGGTAGTCCCAGAGAACTAGGAGGCTTCTCACAAGGTTTTACTGACGACCGATGCTTAGAAATCGTTAGCTTAGAAACCGATGCCCTATGGGTAGAGAGGTGGAGCACCGCATCCCTCTCATTTCCCATTCTCTTTGAACCAAGTGTGGCATGGGCCTGCTTTGGCTTGGGTATCTCAGTGTAAAGTAGGATGTCCAAAACCCGATGCTAAAATGCTGTCAGGAGACCTTGACCACTAGGGACTCAAGTTTCACGTTGATTTTGGTGGGTTCAACTGCAAACATTCTGTTGCGAGGCGGACTCGAGAAACCCTAGGCGACAAACCTTGTGATATTCCATGGGAGTGCCAGGCGGCGTCGCTTAGACTTGTCTCTCAACGGACCGCTAAAAACGTGCTTGGATAGTCGATAGGCGGGCATGTTTCTGTTGTTATTAGAGCCGACCAATGACTAAAACAATTAGGAAGAAAATCGGGAAGAGGGAGGCGATTTTTTTAGTAGGAAATGTTTTTTTTTTCTTTTTATTCACTTGTGGATTGCTACCGCTTTTAGACTTACAAGGCATGGAGTAGGTTCCTCGTATTTCATATCATGTTCAGGACATCTACGAAATCTTCAAGCTATCACAGACGGTCTGACATGGTGGGGATCCTCGATTGGCTCAACCCCTCACTGCTGTATGTGGAAAGGCGTTGGACTTTGAGTGCGGGACACTGCTACATAGACGCCATCCAACTCACCTATCTTCAAAACAATCTAAAGAGGTTAAAGTGGTTGGAAGACTTGAAGATTATCAAGTTATTCATCTTCCGTGAGGCTCATGTGAACTCGACCCTACACATTGGACGCCGGCAAGTTGATCAGAACCGCTACATCTACGAGGAGGTGGTAAAAAATTTACCGGTAGACAAAATTAAAGTAATGGGGCGAAATGAACATCATGGCTATCAAAAACACGGATTTCCTGAACTTTCCATGACTAATCGCTTCCTGAGAATCCATTCCCCCAATCCATACTACTATTCTGTCCCTGTAGTTGATTCCAATAGGGAATTATTAACCTGGCGTTAATGTAACTCTTGAGAAGAAAATCATCTTAGCCAAACCCTATCTATTCCTGAATAATTGTACTTGAGGCTTACATTTCCCTATGGTTAAATAAGAATTTTATGTTCATTTGAATGGTTGCATAGTTGCAATGAAAAAATATGTGTGCATTGATTTAAGTTGTATAGGGGTGTGTAAATGCAATCCTAACACGGGAAAGTCTAAATGGTAATCAGATACATCCCAAAGCTTAGATCCATAACCATGTTACCGCACTAAGCCCATCAAAGGTACAAGAGAAGAAGTTTCTTCTCAAACAAATTAAACCACCAAAATTTGATGGAAAAGGGAAGACTGTTGAAGTTGATGCTGAAATATGGATTGAATCCATAGAGGACTATTTTAGTGCAGCTGGAACAACACATGTGAACCAAGCCATAATTGCTAAGCTCAAGCTCACCGGCAAGGCTAGGCTGTGGTGGAAGCAATGGTGTAAAGACTAAGCAATCACTGAAAGCACAATAATTTGGGAAAAACTAATGGAAGCAGTGAATGGAAGGTATATGCCACTTGCATATAGAGCTCAGAAAATGAATGAGTTCTTCAAGTTGAGGCAGTTGGGCCTGTCTTTGGAAGCATACTACTCAAAATTTGTTTCCTTGTTGAAATACACTCCGATAATGAGTATCCCCCAACAGGTCTCAAAGTTTTGTGATGGGCTAAATCCATCAATAAGCACTCGGTTGGAATCAATGTGCCCTTTTGGATTTGCAAGATGCTTTGATAAGAGCAGAACCTATTGCCCAAGAAGTTCAGTCAAAATCCAAACCTTGGGCTTTCAGAGACCAAAATTTGGGGATGTTGAGAGCTCAAATTAAAAGGGCGCAAGGACAGGGTCAAGGCCAATGGAAGAAGCCAAGAGCAAATGCAATCAATGACTTTGTCCCCACTCAAAGAAGTGATCAAAGCCTGTGTTGTTTCCACTGCAATGAACCTGGGCACTTCAAAAGGGAATGTCCCAAGCTTGGTGGGGACCGCCGTGTCAAGGGAAATTCGGAGGCCAAGTCAGGGCTACCCATGGCCGTGGTCGTGTAGCATTGGGAAGGTCAAAAACTTCCAATATTACCACTAAAGGATTAGATGAAGAAGAAGATCCATGCATGGAAACTGAGATTGAGAGAGCAACCGTTCATGCCGCTCTCCATAAGAAGGGGCCAAACCACCAATTCTTGGTGATTCAAACGCCATCGGACTTCCAGGGTAAGAAATTCAAAACCTTGATTGACTATGGCAGCACTCATTCTTTCATTTCACCAACCTATGCAAGAAGGTTAGGGATAACCACTATAGTTGCACCCACTTTGCTTGTCGAACTAGCAAATGGGTGAGAAATCACTTGCACTAGACAAACTGCTAAGGTGGAATTCCTACTCAAAAACGAGCCCACAACTGTTAAGTTCAGAGTAATGAATCTAGGTGTCCATGAATGTCTAGTCGGGATGGATTGGCTAATCCCCAATGATGCTCACATTCATTGTGGAAAGGGTCAAGTCTCCTTTCAGAATCCTAAGGGTGAGCTGGTTACGACACAAGGTGAAGCAGGTAAACCAAAGATCCAGCTAGCTAAGGCAACACGAATAGTTCAAGGAATAAGGAAGGGATTACCCGTCTACTTGATCAAGCTAAACAAACCTAATCAGGGAGGGGACACTAATGAAGAACCATCACGGCTAAAGGAATATGTGGATGTGTTCCCAGAGGAATTGATTGAATTACCACTACCTAGGGAAGTCGATCATGAGATTAAGCTAATCCCAGGAGCTGCTCCAGTTGCAAAAAGGCCCTACAAGATGTCCATTCCTGAGGCCATTGAGTTAAAGGAACAACTCAAACAACTACTGGACCAAGGGTACATACGCCCCAGCAGTTCTCCTTGGGGAGCTCCAGTCTTGTTCCAAAAGAAGAAGGATGATACACTTCAACTCTACATTGATTATAGAGGCTTGAACCAAGTAACCATCAAGAATAAATACCCCATTTTAAGGATAGATGAGTTACTCGATCGACTACAGAGAGCAAAAATCTTCTCCAAGATTGATTTGAGGTTAGGGTATTATCAGATCTGCATCAAGGATGACGATATTCCAAAGATGGCATTCGATACCAGATATGGTCATTTTGAATTCATAGTAATGTCTTTTGGATTGACTAATGCCCCCGCCACCTTTAATAGGCTAATGCATGACATTTTTAGAGCATACCTCGATGATTTTGTATTCATCTTCTTTGATGACACCTTGGTTTATTCCAAGGAGGAGGCAGATCATGAGTGCCAAATTCGCATCGTCCTTGAGATCGTGAGGACTCATAAGCTCTATGCTAAGAAGAAAAAGTGTGCCTTCCTAAAAAGGCAGATTGAATATCTCGGATTTATTGTGTCAAATGAAGGGATCTCTGTAGACCCTACCAAGGTTAAGGATGTTCAAGAGTGGTCTCCATACCGGCTACTATTAAAGAAGTGCGTAGCTTTCTTGGATTACCAGGTTGGTACAGGATCTTCATTAAGGACTATGCTTTAATCGTAGCACCCCTTACAAATTTGCTGAAAAAGAAAGTTGCCATAGTGTGGATGCCCTATGAACAAGAAAGTTTGATCAACTCAAGCATAGCTTGGTGACAACACCAATTCTGAAGCTCCCTGACTTAAACAAGGAATTTGAAGTTGTCATAGATTCTAGCACACTTGCATTGGGCTGTGTACTAATGCAAGAAGGTCATCCCATAGCTTATTCCTCGTGGAAGCTAAAAACCTATGAGAGGAATTATGCCACCCATGACCTGGAACTGCTAGCAGTGATCCACGCCCTCAAACTTTGGCGGCATTACTTGCTTGGTAACAAGTTTTCTTTAGTTACAGACCATAAGAGCCTTAAATGGATCTTCACCCAGACCGACCTCAACATGAAGCAACGTTGTTGGATAGAAGTTCTACAGGAGTATGATTTTGAGATTAGGTATCGTCCCGGCAAAGAGAATGTGGTCATTGGATGCTCTAATTTGCAAGGCGTTCCTCAACTCTCTTATTATGGAGGAACCCTCAATGGCCAAATCTTTGGCAACTATGGTGTCAATGCCTAGCAATCCTATCCTTGAACTAGCCAAGGAAGAAGCTAGCCATGATCAGGAATATCTGGAGATGATAAATGAAATTTTGGAAAGGGACCAAAACTCGAGACTTAAGGTCAAATATCAAGAATTCTCCATCAATGATGGACTTGTCTATTTTAGGACAAGATTATGCATACCCTCGAGCAAGAAACTCAAACAGAGAATACTTTGGGAAGCACATGACTCCCCCTTTTCAGGCCATCTTGGATATGTCAAGACCCTCAACATGGTCAGAAAGAGCTACCATTGGGGAAGGCTTAAGGGAGATGTGCTTAAATATATCACGGAATGTTTGTCTTGCTAGCGCATCAATGTGGAACATGTCAAGATGCTTGGGAAGTTGCAACCTCTCGACATCCCCCAAATGAAGTGGGAATTTATTAGCATGGATTTTGTTGTTGGGTTATCCTTAGTGCAAGGGGGCTACAACTCAATAATGGTTATAGTAGATATGCTCACCAAGGTTTCACACCTCATTCCAGTCAAGACAAATTATAAAGCTTCAAATATTGCCAAACTGTTCATCAAGGAGATATTCAGGCTCCATGGGTTGCCTAGAAGGATCGTTAGTGACCGTGACTCCCTCTTCACATCTCACTTCTGGAGAGGGATATTCAGGGCCATTGGGACTCAACTCTGTTTCAGCATAGCCTATCACCCTCAAACTGACGGCCAAACAGAGAGGGTCAATCAAGTCATTGAAGATATCCTTAGAGCTTATTGCTGTTGCGAACCCAAGAAATGGATTCAATATCTACCATTAGTAGAGTTTGCCTATAATGCTTCCTACCAACAAAGCATCCAAATGACGCTTTTCAAGCATTGTATGGGCATGATTGCCATTCCCCATTGAACTTTTCAGATCCTACTTTAAGAGTAGAAGCTTCTAAGGAAATGCTCAAGGAAATGGATGAGCAGGTTAAGACCATCAAACAAGACATTAGAGCCGCCAAGGATAGGCAAAAAGCCTATGCAGATCTAAATAGACAAGAGCGACTTTTCAATGAGGGAGACATGGTTTTTATTTGTGTACGGACCAAGAGGAGTTCCCTATCATTGGGGGGAATTTAAAGAACTGAGTCCAAGGTATTGCGGACCCTACAAGATCCTCAAATGCCTAGGGCTCAATGCCTACAAAATCCAACTCCCTGAGAACGTAAAGGTTCACAACGTATTTCATGTTAGCCTACTAAAGAAATATGTATCCAATCCTAGCCATGTACTTGATGATCAACAAGTTGTAATGCCAAGCCAAGGAGTCCTTGAGCTCTGGCTAGCTAGAATCCTAGACATTCAAGAAAAGAGATTGAGGAGTAGAATCCTCAAGGAGTACCTCATCTAGTGGAAGGACTTTCTAGAAGAAGATGCCACATGGATTGACGAGAGTACTCTCAACCAACAATACCCCCAATTCCTTTCGAGATGATGACATCTCGATTCCTTAAGGGGGAAAGAATGTAACATTTCCCCCTCCCTCCCGCCTATGACCTCCCCCCCCTTAATTAAACATTTTTTTAATTATAAAAAAAGAGAATAATTCCCCCCTACTCACACCGCCAACTGGTGAATGGTGCAGGGAGGGCTGTCGTGTATCAACGTTGAATGAGGAGGGGCGGTGCCACGTGTGCCATGGAGGAGGCCAAGTAGGGCTGCTGCATACCGAGAGAGGGAGGCAGGGGGGTTGGCGTGTGCCATGGGAGGAGGGGAAGGGAGAGGGCCCCCATACCTTACTAAATCCCCCCCCCCTCCCCAAGACCCTATAAAAGGGCTTAAGCATGGAGAAGGATGTTAGGGGAGGACTAGAGTTGGTGGCCCTATACATTGGTTGACTGAAGGGAAAGGAGGTTCATTGCTAGAGAGAGAGAGAGAGAGAGAGAGAGAGAGAGAGAGAGAGAGAGAGAGAGAGAGAGTAAGAGAAAAGAGGAAGGGTAAGAGAGAAGAGAGAGAGAGGGAATTTCTCTCTCTTTGAAGACTTCCGAGCTTGCCATCTTTCTTTTTCCCCCTCTTTGAGAAGGTTCTCACGGACGAATTCCCTCCATGAGGAGTTGTCTCTCTCGTAGCTTGGGCGTGTAGCCACGAAGGAAAAACCAAAATTATACGATGCCTCCCAAGCGAAGTAAAGTCCAACCAAAAGTGAATCCTGCTTCAACTGATGGAGTTGCGGGTCAAGGATCCGCGCCACTTGGTAATCAGGTTGAAATTTTGGAGGGCACGCCAAACCACCCCTAGCTGGCCGCCAACCCTAGCCAAGGGGGTTCTAAATAGTCGTGATGGGAACGTGGATAGAACCCACCACGTGAGGTCTCTCTGCGGATTGGTTTGAACGTAGGAGGATGCTTGGATGCCAAGGGGGGCTCTTGCTGTAAATTCCCTACCTTTGGGTCCTACTCAAACGATCAACATGACTCAGGATAGATTCTCGAGGGGCCCTTGTTACTAGTGAAAGGTGGAAACTTGGTGGAAATAAAGTGCATCCTTACGGATTGCGGATATTGTCCCTTTTGAACAAGATTTGTATCTCTGACAAATTGCTAATATTAAGTACTTCTAGGGAATCTGTTTGAATTTGTTTTCGTGTCAATGCCATAAGATTGGGTGAACGAACCTTGTCCTTTAAAAAGGCTAATTAAGGAAGCTCTTTTTACATGTCACACCTAAAAGTGATAGGGCTAATTAGACAACTAAAGTATGCCAAGTGAGGGGAGCGGGAGGGCGGAACCCCCGACGGGTCTGTCCTACAGCAGGGTGGTCCCAGAGAACTGGGAGGCTTCTCACAAGGTTTTACTACCGATGCTTAGAAATCGTTAGGTTAGAGCCCCGATTCATGCAGTTTTAGGGGACCGAAATGGGACTATGCCCTATGGGTAGAGAGGTGGAGTGCCACATCCCTCTCGTTTCCCATTCTCTTTGAACCAAGTGCGGCATGGGTTTGCTTCGGCTTGAGTATCTCTACGTAAAGTAGGATGTCTGAAACCCGATGCTAGAATGTTGTCAGGAGACCTTGACCACTAGGGACTCAAGTTTTAGGTCTATCCTAGTGGGTTTGGTCGCAAACATTTCGTTGTGAGGTGGACTTGAGAAACCCTAGACAACAAACCCCATGACATTCCATGGGAGTGCGAGCGGCATCGTGCTTAGACTTGTCTCTTGATGGACCGCTAAAAACGTGCTTGGACAGTCGATAAGGTAGGCACGTTACAAGTGCCTTGCAAGGTGATTGCATGCTGTAATGTGATGGAGAAAGCTTCATGTGGATATTTGTGTTGCACCTCCATATCAATTGTTAATTTCTCAATAACACTAAGAACCATATACTTGAAGCTCATTTGCATGTAATGTTTGGACTTGACAATGAACCATTTGTGCCTTCTTGCTAGATGTTGAAATTTCACCTCTCTAATAAAAAGTATTAGCGGAGAATGGTCAAATGGCAAGCAATTAAAGTCCACCTCTCGTGTTAAAAAACATGGCATCCATTCAACTTGTATGTAGGAGTACTACCTCTCCAATCTTATCAAATGGCCTACATGACCAAGAGAGTTAAAGATGATCCATTTGTACCTTCATGCTAGATGTTGAAATTTCACTTCTCTAATACAAAGTATTAGCTAAGAATGGTCAAATAGCAAGCAATTAAAGTCCACCTCTAGTGTTAAAAAAGATGGCATTCATTCAACTTGTATGTAGGAGTATTACCTCTCCAATCTTGTCAAATGGCCTACATGACCAAGAGAGTTAAAGACAAGGGCACGATTTTATATATGTAGATAATCTACCATATCCATGAGCCCTAGATTCTCAAAAGCAATGTTCCATGTGTTCAACCTTTCTCCCAAAAGGATAGAAGAGTCAGAGGAGGCATCAGCTTGCTCCACGACCATATTGAAGGCCCCTAAGAACATGCCCTTCCCTTTCTAGTTCTCACTTAGATGCCTACAAAGAGTGCATTTAAATTTTCTATCACTTTTCCCATAAAATTTTTTCAAATTTAATCTCTCCCTCTACCAAAATTCATTGAGACTATCACAAATCTCCCATCTTGGGATCTATATATGTAGCATAATTCCCTATGAGCTTTCACCAAGGTTAGACAACTAGAATATTGAATTTTGATTCCACTCTCTATACAAACATAATCTTTGTATGTAAATTCACAGCCACTTCATCCATGTAGTTTATATTCCTCTATGAACACAACATCAAGGTCATATTTGGAAACCCATCTCTAGAATACATTGCTTTTAACATCACTATTGGGGTCTTTAACATTTAAAGTAGGTAGCTTAATTTAATCCATGTTTGGCATTTGCACTTTTCTATTGAGAGAATTCATGCATTCTCTCAGTTTCCTTCATATTCCAGAATTATTTGATTGTTGAGCCATTTTATTTGACTCAAATCTTCCTGATCTCCCATATTGTCATCTTTCAACTATGATGTGAACCAACCTTGATTCTTGGCATCACAATAGTTAGCTCTTCTCTCCTCATGGCCTTTTGGATCTTTGCATCCATATCAAGATATAGTTGTCCAAAAGCATTGGCTCTTCCCCTATTGTTTTTAGGGATCAAAGCTTTATGCAATAATTTTTTGACTTGAGGACTTCTTATAGCTTATTAAAACATTTTTTTGTGTGTTTTTGTCTATCTTCCCCTTTGATTTTTAATATATTTCTAGAGGATAAAAGCATGGTTTGGTGGCACAGTTTGGTGGTACAAAAAAAAGGCCCAAATTTGTTTCTACATGGTTGGTGCTTCAACTATTTCTTCATTTGGGCTCTAGAGGGAATTCCTTTAATGGGGGCAGTTAAAACTCTAAGAATATTTAGGTGGTCATAAAATAATTGGGTCCAAAGTGATGTGAAACAAGATGTGTATGTATTATTACTTAGTTAAAGAGGGGGAACAAGCAACAAGGTGCATGAAAAGACAAAAAGGAGAAGGGTGACAATATAATATGACAAATTATAGTGTCATTATGATGGGGTGTGGAATTGAGTGGAGTTTAAATTGTTGTGAAGCATCCTCTCCTAGGCAGCATGAATCTCATTGATTTGAGGGAGATTGATTGAGAGTGCACATGAGACTTGTGTAGGCTCCCTGGCCTAGATACAACACACCTCTCTAGCTATTGGTTTCTCAATGTAGCCATTAGGCCATGTTGTTGTACCCACAATCTCTCTTCTTAGTACTTTGCACCTAGTTTTCCTATTGTTATGAGGACTCCACAAAGGAGGGGAGGAGTTAAATCCACCCCAAAGAATTTCCCAAACAAAAGGGTAAAGAGGGGATAAAATTGCATCGTGGAATCAACAAGACACCATTAATTGTGCTAGAGGAGAAGTGGACACTAAACACTTGCACAAGCAAGGATAGCTACTCTATGGAGCAATGGGAGAGAACCTCAGTCATATTTGGTGATGAAGAGAAGTCCACAACAAAACTTTAGAGGTGAACTTCCATATTGTTACTTTGCATGTGTCCAAGTTGTGTTGTGCAAGCTAGTTGAGTTTTGTTTTGCATATATGCTATTTCATGGCTATTAGTTTTTAGAGCTATGGTGATGTGGAGTTAGTTGGGATTTGCTTTGTTTGGTGTACATTTTATGCATTTAGAGTTTATGCAATCTACCATCAAATGCTCTTAGTTCTAGCACATATGGTTGTGCAATGGGGGTGTTGCAAGTAAAATCTTCCAATGCATGCTTATGCATGCGTACATTGGTTCTGGTCAATGGTGACATCAAAGAAATATTATTGCATGATCTCACAGTTTCAATTTCTAAGAGCTTATTGCAGATGGTTGAAGGGTTAAAGCATGTAGGCAATGTCTATATTGGACCTTTCTAGGATAACCAACACCAAATTTTGGTGGTTTTGGACTATGCAAAACCTTTGTCAAGACTCTGCATTACTAAATGCTTTTGCTTTGTATCGGATATTGTATTTAAATGACGATTGCTTTATACGCAATAAAGGGGGACCACCCCCGTGGCCTAAGTATTCCTTAATGACTGATAGCGTATTATAAGTATCGTGAGGGAAAGGTGAAAAGACCCTGTCATTTCCGGGAGTACAATAGAAAACTTAAAATTTGATGCAAACCATCAGTCAAAGGTTTTGAAGGAGATGTAAATTATGAGAAATACAATGAGTTCCTCATGACCTGTAACCTTGATATACATAGTGGTGTAATCACAATGAATGATGACAACGGTCAATGAAAAGTGGAAATCATGCTCATACCAAAAGTTCTTAATAAAGCTTTGGGTCTACTAGAAAAAATGAGAATAACTTTTCTTCTTTAAATTTTGAGTAGGCTCTTGATTGCTCTTTGCTTTGATTTGCTAAACCTACATTTGGTTAATAGAAACATAGCACATGGAACACCAGCATCTTCATTTTGGAAGTATAATGAAGTAGTCTAGGAGGAGATGTTAGTACTCAACATGGAATATATCATCAATTGATGTGGTTATGCAATACTAGAGTGGACCAAACATGGAACATATGTTCTTCATTCAACATATGCCACTTCTTGTCTTGTAAGTATGGCCAGTGACCCATGGTACAAAGAGGATAAGAATTCAATGGATGCTTGCAAAGTTTCTTCTACCACTAAAGAATCGGAGATTCTCATTGTCAAAGCCATTTTCTACAAGAAGTTCATCCCACAATGGCAGAAACATATTACCATCTTGATGTAGTCTCTATGTGGTGCACTATTTCCTCTCCTTGTTGAAGCAACATAGATGTGCATCTTGCTGGCAAATTGTTTGGGAGCAAACTGAAGTTCAAAAACAAAGAGAATGACGATCCATGGGAGATTTGGTATTCATTGAAGAGTTTCCAGACATCATCAAGTGGGAGATTGTGAAGAAGCTTCAAGAGTCGTGGTTAGTTGAAGTTCATACAAACAAGAAGAAAAAGAGTTGGAATTTGTTTGTAGATGCTCAACAGAAAGATATGTGGGATGCTTGGTGCACTGACAACCTAGAAACCCATTAGAAGCTAGTAGACAGAGTGTTCTTCACAACATATACTATTGAAACCATCAAAAGTTGGCATTACTATGATAATGGCACCACAATGATGCTCAGAAGAATGCGTTTTGATATGTTTAGAACTGAATATCTTCCCTCAGAGACGTTGAAAAGAAGGAAGTAGAAGAAATGTTGGTAAGAGAGTCCTCCAGAGACTAAAGCCCTTCTAATTTTTTTCTATTGAGTATAGTCAAACTAGGTGGAGCTAACTCCTTGATGAATGACGTGATCAAGAGGCAAGCACTAAAATGAGTCCAAAGGTACATGAGAAGAGAGAAGGCAAAAATCAAAGCTAAGAACCAAGTAGTAGCATAAGCCTCCTTTGATGCCCTAGTGGCACTCTTGACAGAAGTCCCTGTGGCAACTCAAGGTCCCCTTCCTAGTCAGATCCATCTTGGAAATATTGATTGATAGGCCAACAAATGTAGTCCCGTTGCCCATATTTAAGGGAGAGTACAATGAAGACCATGATCTTCATGTAGCAAAGTTCATGGTAGTGTGTGTAGCTAACAATGCTAGAACCCTCGAGCATTGGTTGGCGATATTCCTCGTGCCATTTTCAAAGGCATGGCATTTTAGTGGTATGAGAGACAAGCAGCATGAACTTTTGGCACATGGGATGACATGAAGTTGGCATTCCTCACTAAATTTAGGAAGTACTCCCAAAACCCCATTGCAAGTACTCCAAGAGGTGAAAATCTGAAGGACTATCTATCCAATTCAGTTGCAAGTATCAAGAAGGAGTTGATGGATGTGATTACAGAATAGCTACAGATGCTAAAGGTGAATACCACCAACCTATCAAGTCCTATAGAGGTGGGAGAGATGTGATGTAATCTAATACATGGTGGAAAGTGTAAGAAGCTGAGAATAAGGAATACTGTAAATAATATTGATATTATGCCATGTCACACTGACATTGGTATAAAAGGAGAGGACATGTAATTTTACACATCTTTTTGACACATTAATACAATTACAGACTTTCTCTCCCTTCTTGCTCACAGCTTCTATGGCTTCCCCTTCTTTCCTGTCTTTCTCTCTCTAAATCTAGTCTTTCTCTCTCCTCGTCACTCTTCTTCTCTCTCTTCTTGCAATCTTTCTCTCTCTTCTACAGTCTTCTCTCTCCTCTTTCTCTCTCCCTAGTTCTCTCTCTGACAAGTGGTATCAGAGCTTGAGTCCTTGATCCATTCTTTTCTTCCATTTTCAGTCCCATTTTCCTATTTCAAAATCAATTTTAGACAAAAATGGTACAAGATAGTGACTAGTGGAGTGCTGCAGATCATCTACAGTTAGTAAAAGACTACATCTGGAGATATCCAAGGTTAGATATGGCGGATAATGGCTTAAATGGCAGGACATCATCAAACTTCATGCAAAAATGGAGGTAACTAGGGTAAAGGATGGTTAACCGGGCTTAGTTAGATGCTAAACTACAGTTACTTTTCAAAAGAGAGCTTCTCTTCTCTCTCATTCAAGCTTTTGGCTAAAGCTTCCATGGTGGCTGTCAAGAAATTCCCAAATACCTCTCTCTGCTGAACATTTCTCACTGCCAAAGCATGGGGCAAAGGTTCTTTGTTGCCTAAGCTTCAGGAGGAGCACCATTATTGAAGGCTTTGAAGAGGCTTTAGAGAGCAAACTTTTCTTCTTTTTCTCCTTCTTCAAGGATTCCTTCCAGCATCTATGGTGTTTTCAACAACCTCTCTTCACAAGTATTTTGTCTTTTTGAAACCCTAAAGACAGCAGGTAGCAGTGAAGATTTTTCAGAAGCTAGAGGCAAAAATGGAAGAAGCCAAATGGTTTGCATGGAGTTGCAGTACACTGATACACATTGGCATACTTGAACAGTTTGGAGAGTATTGCAACAGTCCTGGAGACCAGATCCACAGTTTTAGGTTTCATCTTGGCCAAGAACAGTAAGCATTTCCAGACCCAGTACGTTCAACTGCTCCACCTCCAGTTGGTGGCACACTGGATCAGGAGTTCAAAGAAGTCCAAGGACAGACATAAGTCACAGGAGATGTCTGGATCATTTATCTTGGCCGCAACAATCGCCTGATCTTGTGGAATTTTGACGTCTTCCACCAATCCAAAAGGTGTTTGAAGCTCCGCAACAGATCTGATAGGGATGTTATCTGAAATCTCCTTCGCCATTGCTAACAATGCTATTTCTCTTCCGATCATTCTGATCTCTCCACAGCCAACTCCTCATAAGCGCTTTTGTCCGAAGAGGACAATGGTTTTAAGATGCAATTCAAGCATCTGACGTCCTCGGCAGTGCTATCGAGCTCTGATGAAGTCCTTTTTGCCACACGCTTTCTTGCGGGCTCATGACTATGCATTTGAATACCCTCCAGCAGTATCATCAGGAAAAGGCATGTCCTTCAGGCCTTCCTCTCCATAGTGGTCATAGATTGATCTTTTTTTGAGTATCACTCAAAACCTCAGGAAGAGGAGTGGACGTGCTTTTCTGCTTAGCAGATTTCAGCAGTGTGGCAAAGGCATCAACTGGACTGACCAATTCTGAGGCAGACATTGCAAGGGAAGACAAAGCAGAATCTGTCAGCTCTTGACAGTAGATACATTGGATTGACCCCTTGACTCGTTTTCTTTTGAAGATTTTTGCATACTGTTATCATATTTCTCTTGCTCAGATGAGGCATCTGACTTGCAAGGTTGTTGGATCTTCTCAGAGGTCTCCACCACTACCTTATACTGATTAGAGAAGGCATCCACCTTGGGGCCTTCTTCCTCATTCATAGGCATGGCAATGACCAACTTCGAAGCTGCTGATGCAGGAACATCAGTCAGAGAGAAGCCAAATAGCTTACACCCATTATCTATTAGTGCAGGTTTGTCCTGCTTGGTGATACTGCTACTGTTGTGAGAATCCCACGGTGAAAAAGGGAAGAGGGAAGAATATGCAATCTGCTCCAACAATGAAGACCAACTAACTGCATTAACCCTTCTGTCAACTTGTTGTACAGCAATCTCTAATCATACCTTCCCCTCACTGTAGCACAGAGAACAAAGAGTAAAGTTAGCTGACACCTCTTTGTACCAAGGCCCAGTGATAGAGTAGCAGCATACAATGCAAGTCTGATTGCTGTGCAGCACACGATCACTAGCCTCCAGCTTAACCAAGACATTAAGAATTCCAAATCCCCAATCAGGGTCATCAAACATTTCAAGGAACTCAGGGAAAGATATGCTAGCTTGATCTTGATTCCCATGCACTTCCATCATTCCACTGGCACCTTGTGCTAGGAGATAAATGGCCTGCAGGAGCCGCAAGTACAGGGTAGCATCAACTTTGGATATTTCAACACCACTTCCTTTTGAAGCACGCCAATCCAAAGTATCAAAGGCTGCCAAGCCTTCATCATCAATGCTGTGGCAAGCAGCCAAGCTCAGAGATTCCAAGTGTTTGAGGTTCTTAACAGATGCCAAGCCAATGTTGCTGATCTCTGTGTAAGACAACAACAGCTTCATTTAACAGCAATAACTTCATTTGCCGTTGCCTTGACTTGAATAATAGAATCAACAGTGTCAGCTGCCTGTGCTTGCTTACAAAGTGCATTCAAAATAATAATAATTTGAGGAAGAGCTTAAACCAGATAAAGCTGAAACACTTTTAGTCCTTTCAATTGAAGAAGCCTTTGCTGCATTACTAGTGTTTGCTGTAACCAAGGGTATTCACAGGATCACAGAAGAAACTTGGGTTTGCTCGGATTTGCTTTTGGAGGAAGCTTTTGACCTAGTTTTCTGATTGGACTTCAATGAGGAAGGCAGGATCAATAAGAAATCCCATGTAATTCTTCCACCTACAAGGGAGTGGTCATGGCCACCATCACTTTCCATACATCAGATTGTCTACCTTGAAATCTATATGTACCCTGGGAAACCACATGCTGTTGGCAAAGTGGCTGAGTGACCACACCCCTTCGTCTACTACTGTGGCAGTTGCTGTGGTGTTTTGTTGGGGAGCATACAGTTGGATTTTGGGCTCAACCGCTGCCGTTGAGCTTAGGAGCAGGGTAGTCATAGATTTTTCCTTTGGCCTGCATGTGTTGAATCTCAGGGCAGGGTACAGTTGAATATGTCTACTGGTCCTGATTTGAGGACTGTGTATTTTGGGAGTATGCATGTCAAATGAGTGAAACCAGAATATTAAGGCAAGGACAGGAACAACATATCTCTTCAACTTGACTGCAATGGCAGCTGAGATCAATAGCTCCAGCTCTAGTAAACAAGGTTGGCTTCAAACACAGGCTAAAATTGACAAACTTGGAGTTTTAACTGATCAGTGTATTGCTCTTATGAAGGCGGTTATGGAAAAAACAGCAAAACCTGAATCAAATGCTTCTGCTTATGGCCAACATGTATATGTTGATGGTACATTTGAATCAAATGCTTATGCTTATGGCCAACATGTATATGATGATGAGTATCATTCCATTGAGTCTTGGTAGCAGAATGGCTATTATGGTCAACATGCTTATGCTTATGAGCATCCACCTCTTTAGGAACATAGTTATGATTATACTTGTGAGGCTCTCTTAGTTGAGCAGCCCAGTTCTTATGGATGTGATAGAAATGGTTATGCTTATCAGTACCCTTCTAGTTTTGATCAGCAGCAAGCAAGTGATTATGATCGACATCATGCCAATACCTATGCTCATGGACTTGCCAATCATCGTACTTATGGACAGCCTAGGATGCAAGGACATCATTGTAATCATGTTGGACAGTCATCATGCAATCTTGGGCAGCATGTTTATGGGCAACAATATGACCAAAGTTTTGGTAGTAGGCAATAGCAAATAGATGTATCTGGACAGCAGCATGAACATTTTTATGACATGTATTCTCATAGAGATTATGGATAGCATGACCAATGCTGTGGGATCAATGATCAAAGGCAGCATGCTTATGTATGTGAGCAACAAACATCAGTGGAAGCAAATGCATATGCTCAACCAAACTGTCCCTCTGATGCGCAGCAGGGCTGTTATCACCATATGCAGTATGGACAGCATGAGCATGGACAGCCATCTGTTGTACATGAGCAGCAAGATGCCTATGAGCAGCATGTCAGAACTATTATAGATCTAACCAATGGTGATGAGCAGGTGTGTAAATTGCTATCTAAGGCTAAATGCGTTAGACACCTTACTAGTGATACGATACGCGAACTGCATGCTGCGGGCTTATGCTATCGATGTGCTAAGCCACTATCTTGTAATCATCAAGCCATATGCAGGGCAAAGGCTGCCAAAATATTCTTAGTATTTGAATATTATGATGCAAAGGATGGAGAAGAACTTGTTGAAGACCATTTTGGTATGGGTCCACAACAAGAAGCTCAGTTCAAGAAAGTAGATCATGGGCAGCATGTGGATTTGGATGATCATGACGCCATGCGGGAGCCCCGTCAGTCCACAAACCTGCAGTTTAAATGCTTGGACATCACTAAGAATGCAGGGTCCATGAATATACAGCACTTAGGGGTTAATGCAGTCCATGCAATGGTGACTTCAGCCTCATATGCTTCAGTCATACATAGCATGGTGATGCTTGAGAGGCTTATGGAAGAGTTAGTGAATACTACCATGATGATTATGCTTCCAAATGTACTTGACTTTGACCTTATGAAAGTTGATCCAATGCATGGCAGTGATACCACTTTTCCTTTTGATCCGGGTGGCTACAAGCTGATTTTGACCCTCCGCATATACTAGTACTACTATTGAATATTAGGTAATCTTTTCTTTTACCACTTGTAATGCTGTACAGAGTAGTACTCTGCAGCCCACTACTTGGCTATACCAATAAGTCCGATCTTTGTTTTTGAGGACAAAAACTTCATTTTTGAGTGGGGATGGATTGTAAGAAGCTGAGAATAAGGAATAGTGTAAATAATATTGATATTATGCCATGTCACACTGACATTGGTATAAAAGGAGAGGACATGCAATTTTACACATCTTTTTGACACATTAATACAATTACAGACTTTCTCTCCCTTCTTGCTCACAGCTTCTATGTCTTCCCCTTCTTTCTTGTCATTCTCTCTCTAAATCTAGTCTTTCTCTCTCCTCGTCACTCTTCTTCTCTCTCTTCTTGCAGTATTTCTCTCTCTTCTATAGTCTTCTCTCTCCTCTTTCTCTCTCCCTAGTTCTCTCTCTGACAGAAAGTGCCATCAAGTGGGACATTTAGCCACTGAATGTACCAAAAAACCAACCATTCCTCCTGGAGCCTTGTGTTTGTGTAAAGTTTAAGGAAGAACCATACAGAATATATTTGCTCTCTGAAGAAGGAGATGCATGAATAAAGGAAGAAAGATGAAGAAGCAAGTTTCAACTTATTGGAATCCAAGATGACCACCCAAGATATCGGACCAAAACTGAGAGAGTTTGGTCCTAATTTTGGTCCAAGAAAGTTTCCCTCTCAAAGTTACAGAGGACGATAGTCTGACAGTGGCCAGAGCTCAGAGTGGAGTGTTACAGATGTGGAGAAAAGGGTCATATCTCACCAAACTGCCCAAACCCTAGAAGGTCTATGGACTAAAAACCCTTATGTAGTAGATGCAAAGGAGAAGGCCATACTACAAAAGACTGTCCTAGTTTGGCTCCTATGAAAGGTACCCTTGATACCCAACAGAAGACCCAAGAACCCTCCTCCAACTTTGTGGAATCGGAAGTTGCCGCAATAACGTGTGCCAAGAAAGGAGAACCCATAGTTTCAAAAGAGAACATTCCCTTTGCCAAAATGCTAAAGTTTAACATTCTCATTAGGGGATTTTTAAGGTCTCAAAAATGCCCTATAAGCGATCCTAAAGAGAGAAAATATTTTAGAAAATAAAATTATTTTTAGATTTTTAAAACCTTTTATATTTTGGTAAGTAAATATATCAAAATTTGTTAATAAGTCATTGTCACGATATTCTCATGGTCACATCAAACTTAGAGATCTAGGCCGCCATAAAGGTGACAAAGATTGTCATAATAAAGATCTTACTCATCCTCATTAAAGTGAAAACTAATATTCAATTTGAATTTTGTTCAATGTTTGATTACTTCCCTCCATTCTCACTCTCTTCTTTCTTTCCCATCCTTACTAGTTTCTTCTTCGTTTTCCTTCTTGTTTCTAATTCGTATAGTTTTTCAATCCAATCTTCTAATCACATGCTTAGCTATGGATCAGATCTCTGTAGCTCTAGTAAAATACCTCTCTATCATCTTCATATTGAGTTGGATAGTGAGTATGAACCAATAAGGAAGAGAACAAAACCCATTACTATTATGGAGTCTATGAAACATATACTCAATTTTGAAGGAAAGAAGATGGCAGGTTATATCCCAAAGATCTTAGAAAAAATAGCACTCTGTCTTTCTATAATAGCTCTTCATTGTTGAGGTTCATTGGTGATGGTTATAATGGGTTTCTACGTTATACACTTAACTTGGTTGCAAAAAAGGATATCCTCAAATTGGAGAACCATGTTTTATCAAAACATAACAACAAGTTACTATAGAACTTGGGGAAGTTACTATATGTATATCCTCTACATCATGTGCATTCAAAGCCTATTTATAAATATCCTTATCTATGAAATTTTTTTGAATAAAACATAACCATTTTCTATTCAATATGCAAATAATCCCTTTATATTACATCCTTCTATATGTAAAAAATGTATAAAAATGGTATTTTAAAAATCTCTTATTTTGAACCCACGTGATGCACACATATATTCATGAGTAACGTATTCGAGCTACAAAGAGGGCTATAAACAAAGGATTCATTCGTTGGAGAAATGTATCAAATCTTATCAACGAAAGAAAACTATTTTAGGCCTTCGAAATCAACAAAAGGCTCTTAGAAATATTGAGTCTTAGACGAGGAGGAGGTGGTTGTAATAAAAGAATCCAAGTAGCAAGATATATTTTTTTCACTTTAAAAATATGAAATATGACTTTGTTTATAATTAATTGTATTGATTTGTGATGTTGATTTTGTTTAGGTCTCTTTTTCAATCGAATGGAAGTGAAAGAGATTCTTTGAAAGCATCTCAGTTTTTATTATCATCTTCTTCCTTTAGTAGTTTCAAAAGATATTTTGGAGAGGAAGAAAATTAAAAAGGCAAAGAAACAATGCTTGGAGTCATTTATAAAGGATCGTTCTTTGGATACCGAGTTAGTGCAAAAGAAACTAGATAATATTGATATCAGTCGAGATGCTTATATACAACTTTTACATATTTTACAATCAAATATGAAGCAAGGACAAGTACGTAATTGTATACTTCCAAGGCCATCTGTGATTAGAACTATTAGACAGAGAGTGAATAACAAAGTGATGGAGATTCTAGGTGAGCCTTTCCATATCAAGGCTAGCTTCAAGGGCAAGAAAAAGGAAGTTGTATTCAATGAATTTAACAATATTTTCCTTGACTTGCCCACCCTACAATGTTTAATGATTAGATTCTATGACTTGTCACTAGAAGAGGCATAAGAAGTGGCTAGATTTGTGGTTAAACTTGATGAAAGTGAGATTCTAAAATGTACAAAGCTAGAGAGGGTCTCTATAACCTTGATGAATAGAGAACTTTCATCAGATCATTGCAATCACTCAATGTCATTTAGTGTTCAATCGAAACACAACATCTGGTGGCTAGGAGCATTCAAAGTAGATACAAAGGATTTTGATATATTGTATTGGGTTTTTCATTGAACACCAATACCTGATGTTATTAAGAGACAACAAGCACGAGAAGAGCTGTTTGTTGAAGGATTTGGGAACTATTAGATTGAGTGGCACATAGCTGGTGCCTTAAAGACACTTAAATGTATGTACAATGTATCAAAGGGAGCCAACTCTAGATCTCCTTGCCTATATTGCATATCCCCAGCCATAGAGTTGAACTCAAGAAAGTCTCTTTATTTTCTGACTCATGTAGGGTTTTCTAATTGAATTTCTTTATTTGTTAACTATGCAGCATATTTTATACAACCATGCTCCATATTTTATCAAGAAATATGGATCTCTATCTATTTGGTCAATCCAAGGTATGGAAAAATCACATTATCAAGCAAGAACACAATACTTTAGACACACAAGACATGGAGGTAGAAGATATAAAGCAAATAGTATATTAGAGGTCTTTCAATGGTTCTAAAGACAAATTTGGCACAAATTCAAGCTCAAAGACACAACTGCATCATGTAATACATCATCTTTGGCAAGGACTATATTCACTATTACCCAAAGAAGAAAAGAGGGATATTTAAACTCTTGTGCAAAGCAAAGATATTCAAAATGCTTACAAACTAGACAAAGAGATGGAAAAAGATGGGTTTCAAGAAACCCTTAGCATCTTTTAGTGTGACTCTGTTGTTGCAGAAGAGTCTTTAGTTTCAGGGAATTCTCTAGGTCCTCTAAAGGAATCTTTTGTTTCATCCCAGTTGATGAAACCTCTACATTTTAGGAACTCTTGTTTCCTATAGCCAAGAAGGAGCTCCAAATTCTTGGCATCTCCTACATGGGAGAGTAAATAAGAGTCAATAACTCCAAAGTATCCTGCCCTAGATCCATTGTATCCAGGCATGAAGCCAAAAACTCGTACAACTTCTTCCTTCTCCACCAAAATTATCTTGTCTGAACCTCTATTGAAAGCTTGGGATCCAATCACCTTGGAGATAGCTTTCAAAGCCATTATTGGTAAGCTTGGAGAGCTTGACAACCTACTATGATAATTTGCAATTGTTTGATTATTTAAGCTTCCAATAATGACCAAGGCCTTGACTTTTGCCAAGATTCAATGGCCTTGAGCCCTTGGCTCTTCCAAGAAAGTTATCTGCATATTCAATTTCTGTCTGCACAATAAACCACAATGGTATAAGGTGTCAGTAGATAAATATTCAATAATATTTGTTTGTAATGCATAACATACTCTAATATAAATCACAATGGATATCTTAGAATTATCTTTCATACCTTAGGGTTTTCATCTTCTTTAAGAAGACTATCATCATATAGATTTATTGAGCTTTTTGGTTTCTCTTCTAATGGAGACTTCAGTTTCTCTTCATACCCCATGTTATCAATACCGAGTCTCTGTTGAATTTGTAAGAACTCTTAGGTATCCCCCCCTTTTCATATTTCACGATCTGATTAATACAAGAATATAAGGCTATAGAGCTATCTTGAAAATTATCTCTCTCAACATCAAGAGTTGCTAGCAATTCCTCTTCATAACCTATAAAATTCTTATCATTGTGACCCCATGCTGCAAGGATTGCCAAGCAATAATCTTCTCTAAGATAAAAAAAGGCAATACATATCTATTTTTGTTGATGAGATAACTAAGAAATGTTGGGACACATTCAAGAGGACCTATTTCAATCTCTGCACTCAACTCTATCTCATTTTCTTCCACTTTTTTAATGTTCTCACTTTTAAACAAAGCAACATTAAATCCCCGCACTAACATGTTCTCAATATTCTCTTGAAACATTTCCCCCTTCTCTTCAACTTCTTTGTCTTTGCATGCAACATCCTCTACCTTCTTCTCTTGTATTTTATCTGAAGAACAACTATCCATATATTGAAAATATACAAGAAATCCAACATCCTTTTGTACAAGAAGACATTGATGCTGATTCTGATGAAGAGGGTGATTTGCTTTCCACTTCTTGAATTCCTCATCAATAAGGCTAAACCTTGTTTGCAAAGTTTTTCTAGCAGCATTGGTAGCTTCCATTACATCGCTATAATGGACAAATCCCTCAATCTCTAGGCCTTCCACATGTCTATCATAAAACTTCCTAAAATCCTTCAGTTTATCTTCAAGATCCTTCAAGAGCTCTTACAAATGAAAGGGAACATTGAGCATATCTTTGATGTAAATAAATCTAGATAAATTTCTAGTTGCATGAAGAAAATTAAATAGCTTTTCATCACAAGTATCCTCCAGATCCTCCTCCTCCATTCCCTCTAAAGAAAACTTCCTTTTAGTCATCTTGATCACTCACAAAACCAAATCCAGAAAATAAAAAATTAAAATTAGGGGCATAATATACCAATCCACATTTGCTCATATCCAAAAGACTAAAGAAAGATTGCTAAAAAATTCAAATCAAAATCTACAAGACATTGCTTTTGAATTTTGACAAATTTAACATATTTGCTATGTTAGAGATTTAGAAATGCAAGATGAATGAAGTCGATTCGCCCTTTATGTAGTGGAGAAAGCGAAAAAATTCCGCGCCTCATCGATCAAATTTTGTTATACATTCACGACTCATGAAACGTGAAAACAATGATCCAAACCGCTTCACAGTTCATAAAATCACGTTTCATACGTCACTTTAACCAAAAAACTTGACGAATTCACATTTAAAACATCCGAAAAAATTGTCTAAAACAATGCATCTAGAATATCAAAACCCCATCGTTTAATGGACGTCACTCCCTTAAACGCTATGTTGCCTATTATGTTGTCCCTCAAGATGAGCTCTTGATAATTTCAATGAAGTATTTAACATTTTTCTATGTGGGAATACCCTTCTTTTTCTCCACACTATTCAAAATCATGAACTTCTCTAAGAGAAAGACCATAAACCTAGCTAGGGGCAATTGCACTAGTAGCCTGCTGACCTATCTAGGTGTTTGGTCCCTCTCTTCTCGCAAAAGCTCACGGTTATGATATTGTCATAATTCATAAAACTTTCAAAACTGTGTAAAACTAGTTTCATAATTCATAGTTCTTGACGTATCATGAAATGCAACAACAAACTTTCAAAACTACGTAAAACTAAGTAAAACCAATTTCTAAGTTTCACGTTTCATTATTCATTTTTTATTTGGCATTGAAGACTCATGAAACATAAAAATATACTTTTAAAAAAAATTGCAAATGGAAAAATTGTATTTCATATGTCTATGAATCATTTGATCATCTTCAATGCCTCAAAATTCAAGATTGGAGAGAAAAAATGATAAGAAAAATTTTGTTACTTGAGATTTGCAATCCCTGCTCTGTTGAGAATAAATTGTCTTTTGTTAGAATGTACCTAGTTAAGCTTACGATGCTTACAAGATAAATAGCTCATCAAAGACAAGACAAAATACATGAAAGAAATATTAACATAAACCCGACACACTGAGTGTCATATATATATATATATATATATATATATATATATATATATATGCCAATGGTCACTGTATGTTTGTCCAAGATGTATAGTGCACTAATTCGGAGGAGCTACGCTTAAAAAGAAAAAAAAGGCTAAGAATTATCTTTTACCTTTAAAAAGTGGAGCCATAAAAGAGCAATCATGCCAAAAAAGAAAGTGACATGTGGCACAACTTCCCATGCAAAAACTGTCTTCTCGTCACACGTGTGAAATTAACTATGCATTAGGGCAACCACACGTGTAAACCAACATCATTTTAAACCCATATTCTAAATCGAAAAATAGTTTTTTTGAAGACAAAGCTGTTTCTATGCTCGATCACACCAATGCAATGCTAACTTGGTCATAGTGCAAAATTATTCTTTAGCGTAAGGTGACTAAAGAAGGTTTCATCGCCCAACATACGCGTTGAACCCTTGGAAATGTAAGTTCTTTGAAAAATATGAGCTTACTCTGCATCACTTTAACAATCTTGCCAAATTATACAAGAAAAGGCTTGACGTATGAAACACAATTAGTCATGATCTTCCAATGGACAAGAGTTCGTCTGCATTTCATACATCACTGAGAACTCAAGTTTCTTCAAATGAATTTTTTTTCCACGAATGATCATGGCTCAATGAGTTTCTTCAAATGGAAATTTTTTCCACTAATGCAAGTTTCTTCAAATAATCCCAAAAAATCCCAACGTATGAAATGCGATAAGTCATGGCTCTTCCCATGGACAAGAGTTCTTGTTAACCCCAAGTCGAAATGGCAGAAAATGGCGAAAAATGAAGGAAAAAGCGAAAAAAGCATGGAAGAAGAGCAAAGACACGCAGGCGACCTCTAAAAGCTAAGCCGAGACCAAAGGCCTCAAAAAACTTGGAAAACTCTTGTAAAAGAGCGCCAGGCTCCCTCCTGTGCCAATTGTAAAATATTAGACGGGCATAGGCTAGAGGCATAAGGCTAGAAGAGGGAAATGAAAAAAAGACCTTGCCACAATGGTCGGTCATGTAAAAAAGGAGATGGGTGCCCATGGGATTTTAGGGTTTGTATATAAAGTTCAAAAAGTGAATGGAAGCTCATTCTTTGGTGTGTGGCTAACAAGAGCTCTCTTCTTCTTCTCTTCTTATCTTCTTCTTGCTTGTGTGTGCTCTTGAGAGAGGGAGTGTGAGAGTGTGAGGGAGTGAGTGTGTGGGGTTGAGGGATCAAGAGGGTGAAGCTCTTCACCATCTCCTCTTCTTTTCTTTTCTTCTCTTCTCTTCTCTTTTCTCGCGTGCGCGGCTATGGAGGATGGAGCTTGGAGATGGAGGAGGCTTGAGGATGCTTGGGCTAGCATCAAGAATCGTGGAGCTACCGAGGTGTGTGAGGGAGGAGGGTACTCACATCGGCATCAAGGTAAGCTCACTACACACGTAAGATTGACAGCGCGTCGGCTAGGTGAGAGATAGCCATTAGAGCTCGCTTGAAACGCTTGAAGCAATAAGCGGTCCGTGGGTCTTGGCGGTTGAGCGTGAGCTCCCACTACATTTTGGTTCCGTTTTCGGGACCAACGGATTCAAGCTTGAGCACTTGCGCACCTCATATCGAGCATTGAAGTAGGGGATTCATCCTCGAAACGGAGCTTGAGATAGGTAGGAAGTTTGGGTGTTTTTGATCTTCAAAACAAGTAAGTATTTTGGGATATTTTGGTTGTTTGATGGTTCGAAAACATGGAGAATCTATTTCAATTTTTTGCCTTTGATTTTTGTTGCATTTAGAGTAGGTTAGAATTAGGAAATCGAACCAAAGAAGGGTAGGGTTTACTATTTCAAAACAGCGCAAAACAGGACAAAAATCGTGCAAAAACTAGTGAAATGCTCGCTAATGATGCCTAAGATCGGCAAGTGAGTGATTGGGGACATCAACACCACACTCAGGAAGGGGTATAAGAGCCAGGAGGCCAAGGGAGAGCTCATTTGTGCCATTTCAGTGTGAGAGAGAGGGAGACAGAGAGATAGAGAGCTCCAGCCCGCATCGATTCGATCGCATCACTGACGTGCTTACCGGTTGTTCAGGTATATGAATCTCTCCCTCTACTCCCCTAGATAGGATCTGAAAGTGCATGGCCATTATGCTTGCTTACATCTTGTGAATCGATCAAATTTGTGTTTGCGCGGTTTACGCGCGCCGCACTCGGCCCGTTCGAGTGGCCTTTCCTGGGCCGAGTCCCAGAATCGGCCCTCGGCCCCTGTCACTTGGTCCACTCGGCTCGGCCCTCGAACCGCCGTCCGAGGCAAACCGTCCGAACGACCCGTCCGAGCCTAAAATTCAGCCCTCGGTCACTTTCCACATTCAGCCCTCGGCCCAAGTGCCTCGGCCCGTCCGAATCACATTGTCCGAATTTGCCATTCGGCCCGTCCGAATCAAAACCATCCGAGTCAAACCCTGAAATTCGGCTCTCGGCCTTGTGTCTCGGCCCGTCCGAGTGACCTAGTCGGACCTTGCAATTCGGACCAGTTGGTCCGAAGTGCAACTTTTTATCAAAATTTTTAAAAATTTGACCTGACCCGGCAAATACGTAGCAGTGCAAACTGTTGAAACCCTTCGGGCGCTCAGAACTTGATTCTGGCACACATAATAGGAAAAAATCATAGCGCGCAATCGCTTAGCAGCTAGAAGTGGGCAGTTGCGAGACCCAAGGACTTAGACGCAAGCCGCTAAGCTATAAAACCTGATTGACCAAAAACGAACAAGGCGACATACGAGAAAAACCCTAAACCCTAACAAAACAGTCAGAAAATTGATCTACAAGCCTAGTAGGCCCGAAGTGAGCGAGAGTGCGTAAGACGAGGAATTGCTTGCTGCACTCAAATTGAATTTCTGCACTTGAAGTACACTTAAGAAAGCTGAAAGCTTGATTGGGCACAAGTGCACGAGAAATGATACACGCACTGAGTGATCATAAATTGAGGTTTGTATTCAATAACTAAAGGAACTCACTCAGATAAACCACTCAAGGAACCCACCAATAGGAGAGGACCCAAGACATAGACAAACCATCAAAGCACAGATCAAGACCAAGCAAGGAGCGCCGACGACGTGGATTTAACAAGTCTAATGAACCTGATCGATAGCTTGGTGGAGCAAGACGACTCAACAATGGCAGAGGAAAGCTCAGACCGCTGGTCTAATGAGGAACTCGATTTGAACGTCTTCCCAGATGCTATTCAGCAAGCTGGTAAGCACTTATGATGCACACGCCCGGTGTGAGCACCGCGGCAGGACAGCAGACGCTATCATCGCAGATCTAGAAGAGGAGAGAAAGCTAGCTTGCAAAGCATTGCAAGGCATAGCTGAATACTATAGGGATCAACAGGCTAGAAGCCAAAGGCAAAGTACAGAGTTGCGCGAGGTGGAGCGAGTGTTGAACTTAGCAGGTAGGAACTGAACAGATCACGAGAGAGCCCTAGAGGGGGACTTGACATTGAGTGAGCTTCTCATGAAGCGACTGCTAGATAATACGGCTGCAGAACAAAGTGCAGCGGCACTAGCGACATCGCTGCTCGCAGGACTAGGGGCGAACCAAGGCTCAAAGAGCCAGTCCAAAATACCGATCGTTGCCAAGAAACTCGACAAGTACCAACCCCATGACGACCTATACAGCTTTGTTGAGCAGTTTGAGCAAGTCTGCGAAGCCAATGGCCTCAACGACCTAACTCAATGCTCGCAAGCGTTTGGGCTTTGCCTAGGGGCAAGGGTAGGACGTGGTATACGAGCCTAGATGCTATAGAGCGAGCCAACTTCAATGGCCTCAAGGATCTCTTCATCAAGAGATTCGCCAAGCCCAGATACTTCGATAACCTACTAGTACGCTTGATGAATGTCAAGCAGAAAGAGAAGGAGGACATCCGCGACTACGTAACCCATATGAGGAGTCTCTTCAAGAGAATCCCTCTGGGTGAGCGACCGACTGAAAGAGCAGTTTCGACTGTATTCATCAGCGGCATTCAAGACGAGGAGTTATATAAGGCTTTGGCATGCAATTCAAGCTTGCAGGGAGACACGATAGCTAGAGTGTTTGAGGAAGCCATTAGAGTCGATGATCAGCTAAAAGAGCAGAGCTCTAGGAGCTCGAACGTAGAGGAGACCAACTCGCGAGGTTCAGAGAGAGCGTCAGGCTCTAGTGAGCAATCAATCCCATCATCCCAAGATAAGGGGAAGGCCACCGAGACAAGACCAAGGCTTGGTTGATGTCAAGATGGAATTAGCCAAGTTGCAAGACATGTTGAGATGACCAACGCACCTGCATGTCCAATGTGTGTACTGTGGCGGAAACCACTTGCCGGCCGAGTGTCAAGACCCTAGGTCAAGACCTTGTGCTAACTGCGGTAGGTTTGGCCATGACGTTGCGCATTGTAGATCACCAAGAAAACTTTCGTACTCACAACCCTACGGCCAGCCTTACCTGGCGAACAGGCCGCAGCTATTATTTGGAAGGGGAGCCCCATTGGCCCTTCCCATGCCTAACGATATGAAGCCAATTGTTCCTAGGATGGAAATAAATCCTACAGGCATCCCTAGACCGCTTGGTCCTTACGTGACCCATCCACCGAGCAATGCTCCAGTCCACTACGTGAAAGAGCCAAGTGAGGAAGAAGCTTACATATACCCTTACGTCTCGCATGACGACGAGGGAAATGCTGTCCTCATGGACTATCGACCCGTGCCGGTGATGGCGTTAGGAAGAGGACAAGGTAGAGGCCTAGGAGGGCAGACGCAGGATCCAGTTATCTGTTGGACTTATGGTCACCCCGGTCATGTCTCATCATGCTGCCCTGAAAGAGAGCAGCAAAACAGAGACAAGGCTGACCAAAGGTGCGCAGAGTGCGGAATCACCCATCTCTTCGTAGACTGCCCAAAGCAAAAGCCATCTTCTAGCTCAGCCAACGTACCATCTATCCCATTGGGGCTGTTTGGTGTTGAGAAGCTCAATGGGGAGGCCACACCTATCCCATTGCGGGTCATGACCCAAGCCTAAACGAAGCAGGCCGGCATCTCTCTGCCAGGACCTAACAATCTTGACGCAGCCTCGATAGGGAAGAAAAGCCGCAGGGGAAAAAGAAGAGATTGGAAGCTAAAGTCGCACTAAAAACTAAGAGTGCTACGACTCTGCCTACTAAAAAGAAGGTTTCAAACGCAGAGCAGAGACTTCAGCCCCTAAGACGGCCGAAAAGGGAAGCGCTAAGGTAGGGGAATACCCGCATCCGAAGTGACAGTTAGAGGCCATAGAAAAGGTGAAGGAATGGGTGAAGGAGGCTCAAGAGTACCTCAAGGACGCTGAGCCCATCATGGAGGACGAGATCGATGATCTCTCCAGTGTAAGCACGCCAATATCACCGCCTCAACCTAAGTTGGCAGAAGCAACCGCACCACAAGCAATGCCGCTAAGACCAAGCCTTGAGGCTACAGGACTGTAGATTAGTCATCACGGCCATTGGCCAGGACAATCTAGGTTAAGGGAGAGACGAGTATCCAAAGATCTCCTGACCACGCTTGTGACTACCCCTATAATGCTTGGCCTGGGAGATCTGCTTAGGCAGCATCCTACCCTATGGCAAGATCTTAAGCAGTGGGTCGAAGGGTCACGAGAGCAGGTCACGGCAGACCCTCAAGACCATGACGTAGAAACACAAATACGGAGTTTGATGTTGCACTCTGTGCCTAAATCCTTGCACGTCAATGCCTTCTGAGAAGGTTTTGAGATGCACACAATATTACCGGTCCTAGCCCTAGGCAACACAACAAGAAAGGGAATCGTAGACACGGGAGCTGGGGTTAGTGTGCTTAGCCATGTAGTGCTTCAGACTTGGGAAAACCCGCCTGTCGAAACTGCTAGGTTTAATGTCACACTAGCAAAGGTATGAGAGTAAAGCCATTCGGGGTACTTAAGAATTGGCCAGTGAAGATTGCAGGCATCCAGTTCTCTATTGACTTTATAGTCATGAAGGGAGTGGACTACGATATCCTACTAGGCCAACCCTGGATGCGCAATGCTAGAGTCATCGAAGATTGGGGTAACGGCTTGATTTTCCTTGGCAACAGAACAGATGTTGTAAGGATAGAGATGGATACTTGGAAGACCTCACCGGTCGACCTAGATGCCATCTCTGCTATGCTCATGGGTAACACTCAGGTCAAGGAGTTCTATGGGCCCTTGACCAAGTATATCCCATGCCCAGAGGATGAGCGGGATTGGATGCACGTTCTTGCTACAATTGACCTGCCATTCTCAGACCGTGATACGTATGAGCAAACCATGAAAACGATCGGCAAGCCTAGCGACACACTCTCTGTACCAGTCTGCATGATGGAAGGAACCCTTTGGGGAAAGCCTAAGCCTGTCAACTTTCAAGTCCCGACTAACAAAAGGGAACTCCAGGAGATGCTAGAATACTTGACAGACAAGCTAGCTGGCAATTCAGCTGCAAACTTTAAACCACTACAGGATCTCTTAGGTGAATCCAAGTGGCAATTAAAAATGAACAAATGTTATAATGGAAAACCTTAAACCATGTCCAAGAAAAGAAAGACCTGAAGAATCAAATCCTTACAATTTGGTTTATGCATTGTAAGATTTGAACTTCCAGTTTCCAAATATAGCTCTCTATGCATAAACATATGTTGCACCAGAACCTCTTTTATACTATTTTTATTTACTCCAAGATTGAAATCTTGGATTCTACCCTTCCAAGCAAAGTGGAACGATCTCTCATATCTTCGCCTTTTCCCACATTTTGCCCATTGCATGGTGATCCAATTGCCTTTTCTAATGATTGTAGGAATCCATCTTTCATCTTTTTGGAATGAGTTAAACACTGATATGGATGTGATTTGGGAGTGTGGGAGCTTTCGCTCAACCGCCAAGACCCACGGACCGCTTATTGGTTCAAGCATTCCAAGCGAGCTCTCATGGCTATCTCTCACCTAGCCGACGCACCGTCGATCCTACGAATGCAGTGAACTTACCTTGATGCTCATTCGAGTACCCTCCTCTCTCTCACACTTCAGTAGCTCCACGATTCTTGATGCTAGCTCAAGCATCCTCAAGCCTCCTCCATCTCCAAGCCTCATCCTCCATAGCCGCGCGCACAAGAGAAGATAAGAAAAGAGAAGAGGAGAAGGGGAGAGGAGATGGTGGAGAGCTTCACCCTCTTGATTCCTCACTCTCTCACACACTCACTCCCTCACACTCTCACACTCCCTCTCTCAAGAGCATACACAAGCAAGAAGGAGAGAAGAAGAGAGGAAGAAGAAGACTAGTTTTGCCACACCAAAGAATGAGCTCTTCATTCACTTTTCAACTTTATATACAAAACCCTACTTCCCTTTTGGGCGGTCATTCCCTTTTTCCCTTTTTTACATGGCCGACAGGCCCTGTTTTCCATTGTCCTTTTATCTTCCTTGCTTCCTTTTCACTACCCTTCTATATTTACAAATAGCACGGGTGAGAGTCCGGCACTCTTTTACAAGATTTTAGGGTGCGCTTTTTATGCGCCTTTCCCTTTTCGTGGTTGCTTTGGTCTTTAACGGTTGTCCTTGCGCTTTTGGCATTTTCTCATTCTTTTCCTTCCGTCGAGTTGCCTTTTTTTCGCCTTTGCCCTGCGTCTTTTCCACTTTCTTTCGCTTTCTTCGTGTTGGGGTTAACATTACCCCCTCCTAGATGAGTGCGAGTCCCATGGCACTTACTGGCGCAGGGAGCAAGTGGCGGTATGCACTGAAGACTTCGGGGGGACAGGGGCTTGGGGTCTGCACTGGTGACCGGGTACGTGGAGGTTGGTTGGGGATGCCGCGTAGGATGATTTTTTCGGCTGGCTGGATGCTGGGTGGGCAATTAGCATTGGAGGTCGATGAAGAATGAATGCCTCTTGGGTTGTGGTTGTCGACACCTGCAATTGAAAACCTGTCAGGTGGTCTCTCCCTAGGGGTAGTGCTCAGTCTTTGTATTGTGCACAAGACGTAGTTTGGGAGATAGGTCGAACTCTCAGCAAGCTGAGAGTGTTGTCTTGCACTTGAGGACCCAAACTGTGAATTAGTTCTGTGTAGGTATTATATGAGTGCCGTGCGTGTGCATATTTAAATATCATGTAGTTAGAAGACTGGGCGGCGGGGGCTGCGTGGAGCAGAATTGTGGTAATGGGGAGATGAAGTACACCTTTGTCATTGTGTGGAGGCGTGTTAAGGGTGTCCCATTGTGTTCGGGGCTTGCTTGCTGTTCTTCTCTTTTCTTTTCTTTTTTTTTTTTTTTTGCCATGGTTACATGGGGCAGCAATACAAGGGATGACGGGAGTTCTACTCCTCATCATCCGAATGGTGGGGAAGGGTGGACAGAGGGCGGGGGGCCTTGGTAAGGAATTTTCGGCTTAGCAAGTAGCCTTTAGTGTGGAGGCGGGTTTTGAGGGTGGTGGTGGAGAGAAAGGGGTGGTTGCACTGTGTGAATTTGCTGTAGTTCATGTCTTCCAGCAGTGTACCACAGAAGGATGGCAAAAGAGTAGCACGCATCATGAGACGAGTCATGGTGGTGCTGTCTATGGCATTGGGGTCAAAATATAGGGGTGGAAGGTGGCGCTCTTGGGGTGCAGGTTCCTGGTGTACTAGGATTCGAATTAATCTAAGGTAGTTACAGGTGGTGATGAAGGCTGGGTCAGGGCAAGAAGTGAATTCAGTAAGGAATTTATTTATGGAGCTGTACAAATCGGGCAGGGTGAAGAGAAGAGCGTTCCTATGGGAAGTGGTATTGGCATTATAAATGACGGGAAAGTCAAACCTTCCGTGGATGGACGGGTTAAAATCCACTCCTACCCTTCGAGGAAACGGCATAAAGGTGGGGTCGTTCCTTTCCGAAGGGAGGGTGTTGCAAAACGCCATCCACGCCTCCAGGTTGACGTCAAAAATGCGTTGCCTCCAGGTGGGTTGGGAACTATAGCCTTCTAGTGTGCGAGGTACTTGGAGGACTTTGTCTTGCCAAAATTCGTGGTCCTCGGTCCCCCATGCAGTTGGGTGGGCCTCACGCTCTTTTGACCATCTAGCCTTGAGTCGGGCCCCCATGGCGATGACATCCTCCACCAACTGAATGGGCAGCACCCTATTCAAGGAGGTGGGAAACTCGAAGCGTAGGTCGAAGGGGTCTCGGCCATACTCCTGCTGCTCCCAGATAATCATTTCAGTGCGGTACTCAGCGGGGGAGTCTTGGGTGCGCAGCGGGAAAGGGGTAGGCTGTTTCAGGGTGGGTCTGGTCTTCAGTTTTCTTCTTGTCTTCTCCATCAGTTCCTTCCTTCGGATGGTGTGGGCCGCTCTTCGTTCGGCGGATGCGTCATGGGGCGGCACTTCGGTTTGTTGGCGTTGAGGGGGTGGCGGGGCATATTCCTCGTCTTGAGGCCCTAGTTCAAGCTTGGGCTCACCCCCTTCCGCTTGCTCCTCCTCCTCTATTTTCTCCTCAGTGAACCCTAGGTCATCCATCTCCTGTGTTGTCAGTCCTGCTTGTGCCAGATATTTCCTTTGTTCCTCTAGGCTCTGCGGAGGGCCTCCTAGCTGCAGTGGTACGTGCAGGCCTGCCGTAAGGGCCCTGCGCGCAATGGTTAGCTTTCTCTACAACTGATCATTGGCCTCTTCTGTTTCTGAGTGGGTGGTGTGGAGCAGCGTGTTGATGAAGGTGCGTTGCTGAGCCATCATAGCAAGTTGGGCTGCCTCTGCTTGGTTTTCAACCATCACTTTGTCGCCCTCCGCCTTGGCCAGCCGGCGTGCTAGGTCCCGCACCCTCTGCTCGTTATGATTTGACCATTCCTTTGCCCGCCTCTCCATGTCTTCCAGGCTTTCCCCCTGTCGGAGGGTCATTGCCATAAACTGTTGTTGCTGGGCTTCGAGCTCCTGGTGCAAGCGGGACTGCTCTCGGTGCTGCTTTGCAATCTGCTCGTTGAGTTGGTCCCGCGTCGCCTGCAACCTGCGCACCTGTTCCACCCTCAGTTGATCCAGCTCTGCAACGTCTTGTCTAATTTTTTCAAGCTGGCTCTGCGCCTCCGAGTTGGTTGCAGATAGCTGGTCATTTCTGCGCTGAAGGTGGGCATTTCTCTCCCTCTCCCTGGTGAGATGCTCCATTAGGATTTTCCTTCGTCCCTCCCAGGTAGCGTCGCGCTCCTTCAGGGTTTTCAGCTCCTCCGCCTCCTTGGTGCTGGCCTCCTCCCTAAGCACAGCAATTTCTCTTTGATATTCTGTTATTTGCCTTACTCTGTCTAGTTGGAGGGCAGCTTGCGATTCGCGCTCCGCTGCCAGCTCTTCCACCGCCACCCTCCTTTCCTGCCTGGCTGTTTGCAACTGCGCGAGCAGCTCCTTTACATAGTCATCATAGTGGCCTGTTGGGGGTGGGGATTGGGGCATGGTCGTGGTGGTGGCAATCTCCTCCACTTTTTGTCTTTTCTCCTCTGGCCCTGGCTCCAGCTCGGCCGTCGCTGCCCTTTTGGCCCCTGAGAATGGGGTGGCCCCGGCTGCTTCCCTTGCCAATTCTCTTTCCACCAAGAATTGTAGCCAGGTGACTACATTGCTTTCATCGACCTTTGGGGTGTGCATCAGGGCGGCTGTGTTAGGGGGCGTCACATTGAGGGGAGTGGCTTGCATGGTTGGTGCGAGGAGAGGGGAGACGGGTCTGATCAGGTCTTTTCCCTTCCCTTCCGTAGGAGGCGGCGGCACAGGTTCCGGTGCACCAGTGCTGGGGCCGGTGCTTCAGATTCGGATTGATATGCCCTGCCCGCTCCCTCCATGTCTTTCCTCCGCTGTTCCTCGATGGAGCGACGCGTCGCCAGCTCCAATTCTTCTTCTTCTCGCCTCCTTAGCTCTTCCTCAGCCCTTTTTCTTCTTTCCTCTTCTTCTCTTACCGACTCTCGTCGGGCCCATTCGAGCTCCTCTTTCTCTTTCCTCCTTCGCTCCTCCTCTCTCTTTTCGTGCAGGGCTTTGGTCCGTTGCTTCGCTTCCCTTTCTGGTGCAGCCTGGCGTTCTTCCTCCTTGTCGGTGTCCGTCTCTGTTTCACCCGACTGTTCCTCCGCCTGGGGCTGGGACTGCGACGGCGATTCGCCTCCTTTTCCACCATCTCCCCGGTTGTCCTCTCCCGCACGTCCCTACCCTATTGCCTCGTGGAGGATCGTAGTGAGGGCACCTCCAAAACCTATGGTGGAGGCCTTGGAGGATGAGGCCTTGCGGGTTGATCGAGGTGAGGGGGACTCTCCTGCTACGGCCCTTCCTCCTGTTGCCAGGGCCTTTGCTGAGGCCTCAATCGTCCTTCTCACGAACCCGTTGAGGTTCACCTCATCCAGTGCTTGAGCCGCGATGCTTTCGAGTAAAGGCACATTTATCCTGGACATGATGCTATTGTACGGTTGACTCAAAAATAAAGTATGCATCATTTTTGCCTGCAGTTGAATCTCTGGATTAGGGATGTCTGCCAAGTTGACTCCGTCGTTGGTGTGGACTTTCACTTTGTCCATTCCCAACATGGCGTAGACGTCCCTTTTCGGCTTCTTCTCCACCTTGTTCGGAAGCCCCAGTGCTCTTTCTATCAGCTCAGGGGTCAGTTCAACCTGCACCTGTTTGGTGGCTTCCGCGTCCCGCACTATGATGGTGCCCCTGTTTTTGTTGAAGGTGCGTAGGAACTCGGCGCACAGGGTATAGTCTATCCTCTGGCCCACTGCTTCCAGATACCGTTGTAAGTGGCATTGCTCCATGATCCGTCGTACCGCTGGTTCCTCGATCACCACATCTTCCAAGTTGAATATGTGGCGGAACTTCAGCTGATTGAATGCTCTGGTTTCCACCATGAGGCCGTACCGCACCTGTTCCTCCTCCGAGAAAGGGAGTTTGCCCGCTTTGTCTTGACCTGCCATGGTCGCTACCTGTACATTCAGTCAATTCATTCCTTAGTATTTTTGGTAACCAATTCGTAGGACGACCATAGCAGATTTTATCATTTATAATCATGATTTTTTAATTTCAAACTTCTATTACCTATTTCTGCATGGCATTTTAATTTGGAGCCTTTTCATGCGTGGTTCACTTTTTTAGTTTTAACATTCATGCTTGGTTTGCTTTTTAGATTTACTGCCCCATCCCCCTTGTGGAAAAGAAAAATCCGTCCCAGGATTGGGGTGTGGGTCCAAGGGGTTCAGGTTGTTTTGTGGAGGAGCCAATCGTAGAAGTTGGGGTTATATTCGAGGTGTGCAGAGTGGTCCAGGTCACAGGGTCGGATGCCTACGTGGGTGATGTATGTGAGGACATCGGTGAGGAAATCACCTGAGTTGATCCGACTTGCGATGTGGAGCTCTTCTTCTGTCAGGATGCGATCGAGATAGGGGTGTCCTAAGATATGATCGACCTCGAAGGGTGGTTAACACTCGATACGAGGTGGGCGCGACGTATGTGGGATCATACTCGGCTGTCTTGATGGCTCGGCGTTGTTCGGCGTTGGTCATTATGCGGCATCCTTCCACTGCCCATTTTAATCGAAGAGTGTACCACTGCTTCAAGAAGGGAGATTCGGTGTCCGCGAGGTGGGACAACGTTGCTGTTTCTTGGCTAGTGAGGGCGGACGTCGTGCGCAGGTCAAACGATGGAATGAGGCGTTGGTTAATGGCTTGCTCTTTGGAGACCTCGCGAGCGAGTAGTTCAGCGGCAGAGCGTGAAGCTTGTGCGAAGGCGAATTCAAAAGTCTCCCAAGAGCAAGGCATGGTGCACACGTCCGTTGCAAGGGGTTTTGCTAACAGTCCCAAGTCTAGGCGGTCATAGCTAAGGGCCAGTGCCACAAAGGTGGCGTCGAGTTGTTTGATGCAGTCCACAACGTCGTCCCCCGTGTCCTCGGCAAGGTCAGCGGCCAGCGTTAGGAATGACTTCCGTTCATAGGAAGGCTTAAGGCCGGCGGGTGGTGGAGGTTTGCTGGGGCTAGAGGTTCTGTCGGTACAGAGTTGCTGCTGGGGGCCTGTTTGAGTCAGCAACTCGGGCAATGGTCGGATGGATGGGTCGGGGTTGATCTTAGGGACCATGCTAGGGTGGTCGGCAGGGCTGCTGGGTTGTGGGCCAGGGTGGTTGGGTGATACCGCCGGTGGTGGTGGCCGGTGCTTGGGCCGTTGGGCATGTGCGACGCCTGTGGGGTGACTCGCAAAGGAGTCGGATGACTGGGGTGGACTCTGCGGTTCGTGGTCTTGAAGTGTCAGAGGACAAGGCCTTGCGATTGACGTAGGAGCAGGGCCCTTGTTAGTTGGGACCTTGGGGATCCACAGCAAGGCATTCCCTTCATAGTAGCCTTGTGCACGCAGCAGGATTTTAGGGATCCACATTTGTTTAACCACGCGGCGCTTATGATGATGGCGTTTTGGTCCTCTAGGTTTAGGTTTGTAGGTGCGTCGCGGACCCGCGCGTCTAGTTCTAGGCTGATCTCGAGGCTTCTTGGGTATCCAATGCAAGCGAGCCTGTTGGGGTTTTGCCTTAGGTTTGGCGGGTTGCGGTACATGGAGATCTGGGTGTAGTAAATATGCACGGCCCTGCTTTCGTAGTCCTGGGTGCGGCTATTTCTATTGGTGGTTCATTGAGTGATGCTGGGGTTACGAGGTGCTGGCTGAAAGTCGTGATAATAGCCACATTCCCGATTGTTAGGTGGATGCATTGTGACTCATAATCAACATTGCAATGGGTCTGCTTTTTAAAAGTTCGCCCGAGCAATGACTCTATGCCTGCCTCCCTGGCATCGGGTAGGACATAGAACAGCATGGGTATAGTTTCAGTCTCGATAGAAACGGCAACCCTGCATGTGCCGAGGAGCGGGTAGGATTGGGCCCCATATGGGTTCAATCTAGCTGTTGTGGGATGAAGCATTGGTGCGCCAAGTTGGGTCCAATGCTCATGCGTCAAAATGTTAAAATCCGCCCCCTCGTCGATCAGGGCATTGAAGGAGCACGTCTGCTTGGCCGTGACCGTGATGCGGAGGTAGGCGGGTTCTACAAGCTCGTCCTCATTCTCACCGATTTCCGTAAGTGTGGCTACTCGTATTTTAACGTGCGTTTCCACCATTAGTTGTTCATGTAGTGGGTGAGTGGGCGGATAGTACTTTTTGTTTCGACTGCCGTTAAAGAAGCCCATTCCCTCTCCATCCAGTGTTTCCATCTCGACGTTACCCGTTCGGCTGATTGCGCAGACCTTAAAGGACCCGAGACCTCTGAATTTCATCTTCTGTTTGTGTCCTTTAACTGAATAGAGGAGCACTAGGTCTCCCGGCTCAAACTCTCGTTGCTTGACGTGTTTGTCAAACTAGTTTTTGCGTCTAACTTTCTCACAAATAAGCACATGGGTGGCTAGGAGACGTACCTCTGATAGGCGTTCTAGCTCGACTAAGCGTTGCGTCCAAGACTCCCTCCCCTCCCATCATTCTTGGAGTGCTATCCGCAGGCTAGGGACAAAGAATTCTAGTGGAAGAATAGCTTCGGTCCCATAGGTGAGCCTAAAAGGCGTTTGTCCGACGGCCGTCTTATAAGCTGTTCGGTAGGCCCACAGGGCTGCCATCAACTTGTTATCCCAGTCACTTCGTGAGGTTGAGACTACTTTGGTCAGGACAGTGATGAGAATTTTGTTGGTTGACTCAGCCTGGCTGTTAGCCTGAGGGTAGTATGGTGAGGATTTGCGATGGATGATGAGGAAAGTGGATAGGAGATGGGCTATCACTTCGTTGATGAAATGCATTCCCTGGTCACTGACCAATTCGATGGGGCACCCAAAACACGAGATTACTTGTTTCCATAAAAACTTGGCAGTTGTCCTAGCATCATTTTTTCGTATGGCCCTCGCCTCCGCCCATTTGGTGAGGTAGTCCGTGGCCACCACGATGTATCTGGCCTATGAATACTATGCCGCAGGGCTGATGGGTCCTATGAAGTCAATTCCCCACTTTTCAAAGGGTTGGCGAGCGATGACCGGGGTTAACTCCATCTGATCTTTACGGACCGGGACCCTTGTCCGTTGGCACTCGTCGCAGTGTTTGACAAATTGTGAGGCATCACGGAAGAGAGTGGGCCACCATAGCTGGGATTGCAACACCTTTCGTGCTGTAGTATCCCTGCTAAAGTGTCCTCCTACAATACCGTTGTGCGCCTCTGAGAGCACATCGTGCATTTCATGCTCACACACGCATCTTCGTAGCAGACCGTCTTGCCCCAGCCTATAGAGCTGGCCTGCAATCAACTGGTAGGACTGGATCTTTAGGATTAATCGCCTAAGCCGTGCCCGTTCTATCGGTCGTTCGGGCAGCCCATGCTCGAGTACTTGGACTATGTCGTCTGCCCAGTATGGTGTCAGGTCGGCCCTGAATAGGTCTTTTTTGTTAGATACACGGAATAAGTGGCTGTCCGGTAATTCGTCCACTATGCCTTGTCCAGCAGCTTCTCCTGTGGGTACTCGGGACAGATGGTCAGCCATGTAGTGTTGTCTTCCCTTCCGTACTACCACTGAGAAGTCAAATTCCAGGAGCAGGAGAAGCCATCGGGCTATACGTCCTATAGCACAAGGTTTGTTGACTAGATAGAGTAGGGCTTGATGGTCCACAAAGAAGGTGAAGGGGGTGGCTAGCAGGTAATGCCGAAACTTCTTCACGGCGAATACCATGGCTAATCCCTCCCTTTCCGTTGTCGAATAATTCATCTCTGTTTCAGTGAGCTGCCTGCTCACAAAACTCACTGGGTAATCTAAGTTATGCTCACCAGGTTGGTACAACACTGCCCCCACGGCGAACTTAGAGGCGTCGATGTGTACGTGAAACGACATAGTCCAATCTGGGGGTCGTAGGATAGGTGCCGTGGTTAGGGCTTTTTTCAGTTCCTCGTAGGCTCGTTGGCAGGTTTCGGTCCACTCGAAGGCAATTAGCAGCTTGTACAGTGGCCTAGAGATCAGCGCGTAGTTCAGTACAAACTGCCGGTAGTATCCTGTGTGACCTAAGAAGCATTGAACTCCCCTATAATTACTTGGGGGTGGGAGGTCCGCGATAACCTTGACCTTTGAGAAGTCAGTGGCAATGCCGTTCTTGGATACCACGTGTCCCAAAATGCATCCGTGCTTTACCCAAAACTGACATTTCAGGGGGTTGAGAGAGAGACGGTATAAACGGCACCGTTCGAAGACCGCGCGGAGTTTTTCGAGATGTTGGTTCCAGGCCGAATGGACACACAGGTCATCGACGAAGACCTCTAACTCCTTGCGAAGCATGTCCTTGAATATGGTGCACATGAGGTGTTGGAAAGTGGCAGGGGCATTGGTTAGCCCGAATGGCATGACCACATAGGCAAAGACGCCCCACTCAGTGGCGAAGGCGGTCTTGTGCCTATCCGCAGGGTGCACTTGCACCTGATTGTATCCTGAGAAGCCATCCAGGAAACTGTAGGCTTCCTTACCTGCCACCCTCTCAAGCATGTGCTCGGTGTACGGTAAGGGATAGTTATCTCTCTTTGTCGCTGCGTTTACTTTCTTGTAATTGACGCACACTCGAATCTTGCCGTTTTTCTTCATCACAATGACTATGGGTGATACCCAGTCCGTGTGCTCAATTTCGTAAATGAATCCGGCTCGCATCAACTTGTCAATTTCCTCCTTGACAGCATGGGCATGCTTTGGATTCATGGGGTATGGTCGCTGCTTGACCGGCGTTGCATCCGTTGTCATGGGTATGTTGTGAGTCACAACACTCGGATCTACCCCATGTAGCTCATCTAAAGACCAAGCAAACACATCCCGGTACCCCCGCAAAAGAGTGATGAGGTTGGATTCTTCCTCCGTGGTCAGGTCCTCGGCAATGAACACTGGTCGGGGTCTTTCTTGTTCCAGGGCTAGGTTTATCTCCTTAACCTTAGTTGGCCCTTCGATGGGTTCGCGGGTTTGCCCTTGGCGCTTGGCACTTAGCAGAACCACCACCCTATCCCCTCTTTTGAATTTTGAAAAGCGCTTAGGAAGGTCTTGGGGCTTTCTTTGCTCCTCCGATCGCACATTGTCGGGACGCTCTGCTTCATTCTGCCGTAACCGTCGGTGCCTCAGGTGGATGGGTAAGTCTCCCCTGGTCCGTCTAGTCATGGGTGGCCTAGGGATTTCTGGGTCATCCTCTGAAGTGACTTCAGATTCAGAGTCGAATTCCCCATTTTCACTAGGGGAGGTGGTCTCCCCTGGCGGCCGCAGTTCGGATGGCGACTTGGTTCTAAGCATGGCTGCCATTTTTGGTTGGGTCAGGCCGGCCTACTTAAAATCCATAGCTCCCATCTGTTCCAACCAAACACGATCACATTTTGCACACATGACTCCTTGGTCCAATCTAAGGGCCAGCCTCGGCTGCGGTTTTGCATCTGCTCGGATTTGCTCAATCTCTCGCCCTTCGGTGTCATATTCTACGGTGTCCATCTCACCCTCACTTCCTTCATCGAAGGGTTGGCAATCTTCGTATTCGTCGCCAGAATCCGCCTCGCTGGTCTGCTCATCGTCCCCCAAGGCCTGCTCTGCCTCATTTTGTTGGTCGGGGACCAATGCCCAGTTGTATCTGGGATTTAGTTCGTGCACTCTGGTCCACTTCCATTCGGGTTCCTCTAAGAGGTCTTGGAGCGGCCTGAGATTGGCGGCTGTGTTGCGTGCCAGTCGGTCCGTTAGGTGCCCCAGTATTCCCTGGAGTTCTTTCCTGTTGGTTGGCACTTGGGAGGCGACAGGCTTAGGCCCGTCATGGAGGCTTGCTGCCATCATGTAGACAGGTGCATGCTGTGTTTCTCTTGGCTTGCCAACTGTTTTGACAGCCTGCTCATATGCTTCATGATCTGAGAACGGCAGGTCAAGTGTAGCGAGAACATGCATCAAATCCCGCTCGTCCTCTGGGCAGGGGATGTACCTCGTCAAGGACCCATAGGGTTCCTTGCTCTGGGTGGTTCCCTTGAGTAGAGTAGAGATGGCATCCAGGTCAACTGGTGAGGTCTTCCAAGTGTCCATCTCTATTCTCACAGCGTCAGTTCAGTTGCCCAGGAAGATCAGGCTGTTACCCCAGTCTTTGATAACTCTGGCATTGCGCATCCAGGGTCGACCCAATAAGACATCATAGTCCACTCCCTTCATGACGATGAAGTCGACAGAGAACTGGACTCCTGCAATCTTCACTGGCCAATTCTTCAAGACCCTGAATGGTCTCACTCGCATGCCATTTGCTAGCGTGACGTTAAACCGAGCAGCCTTGATAGGTGGGTTTCCCCACTTCTGTAGCACCGCATGGTTAAGCACACTGACCCCAGCTCCCGTGTCTACGATCCCCTTTCTCGTTGCGTCCCCCAAAGCTAGGACTGGCAGGACTGCGTGCATTTCCGAGCCCTCCCAGAAGACATTGACGTGCAAGGATTTAGGGTCTGAGTGTAGCGTCAAACTTGGTAAGTGCGTTTACGTGTCCTGGTCTTGAGCATTTACCGGAGCTTGCTCGTGTGGTCCTTCGACCCACTGTTTGAGGTCCTGCCATAGGGTAGAGTGCTGCTGGAACAGCTCTCCCAGTCCAACTGTTACAGGTGTGGTCACTAGTGTGGTTAGGAGATTGCTAAACACTCGTCCTTCCCTTTGTTCAGACTGTCCGGGCTAATGGCCATGGCTGTCCTGTGGTTCTGTTACGTCGAGGCTTGGCCTTGTCGGCACTGCTTGGGGAGTAGCAGCCTCGGCAGATTTAGGTTGGGGTAGCGATAACGACGCACTCATGCTAGAGAGGTCCTCAATCTCATCCTCCATGATGGGCTCGACATCCTTGAGGTGCTGTTGAGCCTCCTTCACCCATTCCTTCACCTTTTCTATGGCTTCCAATTGCCGCCTGGGGTGTGGGTATTCCCCTACCTTAGCGCTTTCCTGTTGGGCAGTTCTAGGGGCTAAAGTCTCCGCCTCTGCGTCTGAGACTTTCTTTCCATGGGGTAAGGTCGTAATGCTGTCGGTCTTTAGTGCGACCTTAGCATCTGACCTCTTCTTTTTCTGCCTACGGCTTTTCTTTCCTACTGAGGTGGCGTCGAGATTGCTAGGTCCTGGCAGAGAGACGCCGGCCTGCTTCGTTTGTGCTCGGGTCATCACTCGTAGGGGGATAGGTGTGGCCTCCCCATCAAGGTTTTCAACACCAAACAGTCCCAGTGGGACAGACGGTAAATTAGCTGTACCAGAAGGCGGCTTCCATTTTGGGCAATCTATGAAAAGATGAGTGATTCCGCACTCTGCACACCTTTGGTCAGCTTTGTCCCTACTTTGCTGCTCTCTTTCTGGGCAGCGTGATGAAACGTGACCGGGATGTCCACATGTCCAACAAGTGACTGGATCCTGTGGCTGCCCTCCCGGGCCTCTACCCCGTCCTCGTCCGAGTGCCATCACCGGTATTGGTCGGTAATCCATGAGGATTGCATTGCCCTCGTCGTCATGCGAGACGTAAGGGTACATGTAGGTCTCTTCATCACTGGGCTCCTCTACGTAGTGCACAGGAGCATCGCTTGGTGGATGGGTCACATAGGGACCAGGCGGTCTAGGTATACCGGTAGGATTTATGTCCAGCCTAGGGACTGCTGGCTTCGTGTCGTTAGGTGCTGGTAGGGAAAGAGGAGCTCCCCTTCCGTAGAATGGCTGTGGCCTGTTAGCCAGGTAGAGCTGGCCGTAGGGCTGCGTGTACAGTAGTCTTCGTGGTAGTCTGCAGTGTGCAGCATCATGGCCGAACCTTCCGCAGTTAGCGTAGGGTCTTGACTTAGGGTCTTGACATTCTGCTGGCAGGTGGTTTCCTCCGTAGTACACGCACTGGATGTGCGGACGCGTAGATCGCCTTAGCATGTCTTGTATTTTGGCCAGTTCTGTCTTGACCTCGGCCAAGCCGTGGTCCGTCTCGGCGGCCTTCCCCTTATCGTGGGACGATGCGTTGAATCGCTCGCTGGAGGTTGGCGTTCGTTCTAAACTCCGTGGGTTGATTTCTTCTGGGTTCGAGCTCCTGGAGCTCCGCTCCTTCAGCTAGTCATCGACCCTAATGGCTTCCTCAAAAACCCTAGCCACTACGTCCCTTTGCAAGCTCGAGTTGCCTGCTAGGGCTTTGTACAATTCTTCATCCGGAATCCCGCTGATGAACACGGTTGACACAGCCCTGTCAGTAGGTCTTTCGCCCAAGGGGATTCTCCTAAGGAGGCTTCTCACGTGGGTCACATAGTCGCGGATGCCCTCCTTCTCCTTCTGCTTGACGTTCATCAGACGCACTAGCAGGTTGTCAGAGTATCCGGGTTCGGCAAACCTCTTGACAAAAAGGTCCTTGAGGTTATTGAAGTTGGCTCGTTCTATAGCATCTAGGCTCGTATACCACGTCCTACCCTTATCGCTTAAGCAAAGTCCGAATGCTTGCGCACATTGGGCATGGTCGTTGAGGCCATTGGCTTCGCAGACCTGCTCGAACTGCTTGACAAAGCTGTACGGGTCGTCCGGTGGCTGGTACTTGTCGAGTTGCTTAGCGACGATAGGTATTTTGGCTTGGCCCTTTGAACCCTGGGTTGCCCCTAGCCCTGCAAGTAGCGAGGTTGCTAGCGCAGCGGCACTTTGCTCTACCACGGTGTTATCGAGCAACCGCTTCATGAGGAGCTCGCCCAGCGTCAGGTCTTCCTCGAGTGCTCTTTCCTAGTCCGTTCGGTTTCGGCCAGCCAAGTTCAACACTCGCTGCACCTCATGCAGCTCCATGCTTTGCCTTAGGCTCCTAGCTTGTTGGTCCCTATTATAGTCTGCTATGCCCTGCAGTGCCTTACGGGCTAGCCTCCTCTCTTCCTCTAGGTCCGCAATGATTGCCTCCGCCATCCTGCCATGGTGTTCGTACCTGGCATGCGCATCGTAACTGCTCACCATTTGCTGTATGGCTTCTGGAAATGCGCTAACATCTAGCTCCCTTGCAAACCGATGATCTGAGCCTCCCTCTGTCATGGTGGAATTCTCACGCCTGGTTGTAAGTCAGATCCTTGTCGTTGTCGCTCCTTCCTTGATCCTGCCCTGCGCTCTATGCGTTCGTTATGCTTGGGTTTTCTCCTAGTGGTGGGTTTTTTGGCAATTTATCTGAGTGAGTTCTTTTTAATTTTTGAATGCAGTGCTCAACTTAGGGTCACTCGTGAGCGTGTTGTCCCTCGTGCCCTCGTGCTCAAACAGGCTTTCGACTTTCCTAAGTGTTCTTCAAGTGCGGAAATTCAATCAGAGTGCTGTGAGTGCTTTCCCTGCGTCTTGCTCACTCTTGCTCATTTTGGGCCTGACAGGCTTTGCTACTCTAGTCCTGGCCGCCTTATGGGTCACAGGGCCCTATGCTGCTTCCTGTTGCTCACGTGGGGGTGGGCCACTGGGGGAGTGCCCCAGTGTGTCCCTGGATGGGTCAGGTTTTGTTTTGGTTTGACTCTGGGAATCGGACGTCCAATTTACCAGTGGTCCGATTGTGGGGATCGGACTAGGTATGTTAGGGCGAAGTGGGGGTCTTAGGGTCCGCGTGTCCGATTCTCAAGAATCGGACGGGCGAGTGTGCGAGGAATCGGTCCGATTCTAGGAGGTCCGATCGGACCGGTCGATTCGATTCTTTCTAGTCCGATTATGGATGGGTTCGATTCTGGGGATCGGACCGACTGGTGACGTGTATTACTCCGTCCGATTGGACCGGGTGGGTCCGAGTCAGAGCGTCCGAGTGGTCCGAGTAGTTGGGTCGGACAAGTTGGTCCGGGCGTCCGATTCTAAAAAAGGGGACGATCGGTCCAAGTGCCACGTGGCACGTCCGATCGGATCAGTTAGTTCGAGTCTAGTGATTGAACGGGTTGTTCCGATCGGACGGTTGTCCGAGTGTCCGATTTTGAGAATCGAACACTGGGTCGGCCATCCGATTCCACCGGTCCGATGGGTCATGCACACCGATTTGCTCAATTTTCACTAGGTGTATTATCCTATTGGTCGTGCGATTACCCCGCGACAGAGCTGAAGTGGAGCAGACGAGATCGATTACCTGAAGTTGCCGAATGCGATGTCCTCCTAGCTCCAGTCGATCGGACAGCTGCCCAGCTTGCTCACTCTTTCACTCTCTGTCTCTCTCACTCTCCGTTGGTTGGAAATGGGGTCCTCTAGCCCTCCCAGAGTTTATACCCTGCTAGTTCTGCCCTACACACTACAGGTTCCTTCCCTGGCGTTTCCTATGCCGTTACCTTGCATCTACTCCATTTTTTTCCCTTTGTTCCTGTGATTTTTCCCCTGTTTCACAGCAGCAGCCCTCTGCCTTTTCGTGTGTGATTCCCTACTGCTAATCTATCCTAAACACATCCTGAATCGAAAGCAAAACACTGAAGTAATTTCTCCCTGTTTTCTAGTCATTAATAACCAGATTGTTCCAAAACACTTACCTATTCTCAAGATCAAAAACACCAGACTTCCTACCTATCTCAAGCTCCGTTTCAGGGTGAATGCCCTACTTCGATGCTCGATATGGGGCGTGCGAGTACTCGAGCTTGAATCCGTTTGTCCCGGAAACGGAACCAAAATGTGGGAGCTTTCGCTCAACCGCCAAGACCCACGGACCGCTTATTGGTTCAAGCATTCCAAGCGAGCTCTCATGGCTATCTCTCACCTAGCCGACGCACCGTCGATCCTACGAATGCAGTGAACTTACCTTGATGCTCATTCGAGTACCCTCCTCTCTCTCACACTTCAGTAGCTCCACGATTCTTGATGCTAGCTCAAGCATCCTCAAGCCTCCTCCATCTCCAAGCCTCATCCTCCATAGCCGCGCGCACAAGAGAAGATAAGAAAAGAGAAGAGGAGAAGGGGAGAGGAGATGGTGGAGAGCTTCACCCTCTTGATTCCTCACTCTCTCACACACTCACTCCCTCACACTCTCACACTCCCTCTCTCAAGAGCATACACAAGCAAGAAGGAGAGAAGAAGAGAGGAAGAAGAAGACTAGTTTTGCCACACCAAAGAATGAGCTCTTCATTCACTTTTCAACTTTATATACAAAACCCTACTTCCCTTTTGGGCGGTCATTCCCTTTTTCCCTTTTTTACATGGCCGACAGGCCCTGTTTTCCATTGTCCTTTTATCTTCCTTGCTTCCTTTTCACTACCCTTCTATATTTACAAATAGCACGGGTGAGAGTCCGGCACTCTTTTACAAGATTTTAGGGTGCGCTTTTTATGCACCTTTCCCTTTTCGTGGTTGCCTTGGTCTTTAACGGTTGTCCTTGCGCTTTTAGCCTTTTCTCCTTCTTTTCCTTCCGTCGGGTTGCCTTTTTTCCGCCTTTGCCCTGCGTCTTTTCCACTTTCTTTCGCTTTCTTCGTGTTGGGGTTAACAGGGAGCTTGGATGCCTTGTTAAAGGTTGAATTTTTGTATTCATGGGGCACACGTATGCACACACACATACATATAGAGAGAGAGTGTGTTGTTTGGAGCTCACACTCGACTGCCAAGACCTACGGAGGACCACTTATTGTTCAAGCATTTCAAGCCGAGCACTAATGGCTACCTCTCACATAGCTGGTGCACTATCTCTCTCTACAAGTGTAGTGAGCTTACCTCCATGCCCGGGAGTTGTAGTCCTAGCTGGCATAGGTGTTGGTGTTCTAGGGATTTTGCACTTGACAATTCTTTGGCAGGCTTGCATGATGATAAAGGACAAGAGTTCATAGGTGAGTATTGATGGAGAGCTTACGATACTTTTGTTGGAGACTTCAATACCTGCAATTGAAAACCTCTCATGTGGTCTCTTCCTAGGGGTTAGTGCTAGTCTTCTTATCATGCATGAGATGTAGTTTCATGAGTTTGGAAGACAGGTCTGAACTCTAAGCAAGCCGAGAGTATTGTCCTGCACTTGAGGACCCAAATTGTGTATAGATTGTGGTGCAGATATTGTGTGAGTGCACATGCATACTTAGATAGTACATAGTTAGAAGACAGTTGGTCTGGTTTCTCGTAGAAATGTGTGGATGAAGCGAGGGTTCAATGGGGTGGATAAATTTTATTGATGTTGAGGAGAAGTATACTTGAAGGCTTGTTGGGACATCATTTGTGATTTTGGCAACATGACGTAACATAATTGAGCTAATTGATGCATGAGATTTTGGTAATAGCTGGTGGGTACTTATAGTGTTTGAAGAGTACAGTGTACTTTCCATGGTCTTTCATGCCTTGCTCACCATTATTGATTGTGATGGTACTAAGAAGGAGTGCGAAAAAGAATCGTGCAAATGGTTTAGGGTGACAGGTCTAACCATAGGCGAGACAAGCTCCCTAGGTATGTCTTGCCCTTGATGTGCCCTGAACAATTGTGGGGAATGTGTAAAGGGCTAGGGGACTAGGGACGAAGCCAGTCGACCAAGGTCACTAGACGTACCTAATTTGAGGACCCCTAGGTGATGTGCTATGATCGTGGGTGCTTTCTTTTTCTTTTTCTTTTTTTTTCTTTTTTTTTCTCTTTTTTATTTTTATATTTTTTTAAAATAAAATGAATACAGTCAATGCAATACATTGAGGCTATCAACCTTTCATTTGGACTGATAGACTATGCTTTGGGCCATGCCCAAATGCACTATGTGCTTTCTTTAGGGTTGATTTTCTCTTCCAGCATGGATTTCGTCATGGCTCTTTGTTCTTGGTATTTATGTCACTTTCTCCATAATGGTTCTTTGTGGGGTTGGTGGTCATGTGGTGACTTGGATATTGAACACTTTTGTATAGAGACATGTGTTATCCTACATTCACTTGACAACTTGTGAGAGTACATGCAAGTTATATGCTTCAACCATAATGAACACGTGTAGCTCAAAAAGACATCACTTATCTAAATCCCATAGTGTTGACTTTGATGCATATCACCTGCACTTGATTATCATTGCTTGTGTGTGTGATGGCTTTGCTTCTTTTGGTATTATCTATGCACAATCACAAAACACATTGTTTATTTATGTACACGTTTATGAATCCATGTCACTTCATGAGGATAAAAACCAATTGTAGAACTCAGGAGTGTGGCATACATATCTAGTAATCGTGGCAGCCTACTCAGTAACAACAGATATTTTGCAACATCGAGTAGCATGGTGCCTTGTTCGAGTCTATTGGCAACATGTAGCTCCTCGTCAATGAGTTTTTTATCAATCAGAGAGTTCTCTTGAGTAGTTCTAGCTAATTCCATACCTCAAATGGTAGTCATACTGAAAGGAATTTGGGGCCACATAGGTCAAGTCTCTTCCAAACCGTGGCAATGGGCCAGTCGCTCCTCTGAGACTGTCATAATCTAGGCTCCAAGTTTGGCCATTGTAGTGTAGTTTTCAAACCAACGTTTTTCAAATTGACTTCGACCCTTTGATTGTTGCTTTAGCTACTCTATCTCTAAGAGATTTTGTTGGCAAAGCGCTTCGTTGAATGCCATAGTTAAGTGTAGCTCATCGGCCTCCTCATCAGAGATAAGTTGCATACTTTCATGTAGAAGCTTGTCATAGTGCTCATTAAGATATTCTTGCTCTTCCCAGGATACTAGATATGAAAAATATTCCTCAAGCTGCTCCCTAGGGAAATTGCCCATGTTTGCAAGGATGTAGGCACGTGCAAATAATTTGAGTTTAGCATCCAACTCAGTCAAGCACTCTGTGACACTTCTGTGTTTGATGAGGGCTGTCTCAGTTTTGCTATTGTTGAGATATCGAGCTCCACTCGTGATATGCCAGGGTGATCGTTGTGTATTTATGTCACCGACTTGTCAGTTGCAGATGCGGTTGGTACACCGCCTATGAATAATAGCTAGATGACAGCTATCCTTATCTACTCTAGTTTGTGGCTCAGTTAGTATGCCACCTTAGTTAGTTGAGTTTGGTTTGAGACCCATATATAGGGTTCTTCTATTTCTATGTACGTGAGTTCTTTTGGCTTACACAACTAAGAAGAGGAAAACTGTTTTCAGCCTCCACCTCTGTGTGTATTCCCCCATTGTGCAAGCAAGAAAGCTACAAGTGAGACTCCTTCCTTCTCTCCCACAATCTTGACATGGTCTCAGAGCCTTGTTCGTGGTAAGGAGCTCAAGAAAGCAAACCAAGTTCGCGGTGTTCTGGTAAGAGGAGCAGTGTTGCTTTCATTTTCGGTTTTGGGGCAGTGAAGATTATATCAGTGGGATTTAGGAATGGGTTGCCCTCCTATATCTATTAAAATAGAGCGTGAGATAGAGGGGGCACCGAGTGTGATTGATTTTCCTTCATCAACAACTGAGAGGTGAGGATTGAGGGACGTTACAACAATTGGAGTCAAGTTCATTCTTGTTTCCCTCTACACACATGGGACATGCCTCCTCCATCATCACTACACACATCACTCTGTTTGGCGCACTATTGCATGCCAAGGCTCCTTGGCCTTCCTTCTTGCACCTATGCCAGATGGGTTGGGACATACTAATACACAAACAAACTGTACACACTGGCATACTCCCTCTGACCCATCCCTCTTGTCGATTTCTAAAGTGGGTGTGAGATATGGGTTTCAATCATTCTCTTCGAGTGACATGAGTCATGGAGCGAGCAACTGATTTATCATTCCAATATGAGTGACTGTCGAGATTGAGTGTTGTATACCTCGCCATTGACAACTTAACCGGATCTTCATCAACAAAGCTACATCCTTGGATGATGTTGCATGGTCCGTGCCATGCTATAGCTGAGTATGATATGGCAAGCATGGTACCTCCTACCGACAACTACAACCCTTCACATGTCAGCAATGGTTCGCCTCGATCATCTGCAAATTGGGTAAAGTTTTTCTAACCCTACCCCTTTTGTTTACAAGAGTCAATCATGTTTTAAGTGTGGGGATGTATAGATATGGGTTATGGTCAAGTGTTAGGCCCCTGTTGATTAGGCAACCTGATCTATTAAGGTCTTAAGTGTGGGGACACATCCTTGTGTGTCTATGTTGCATACCCTCCTGGAAAAGCCCTTGTTTAATCATTCAAGTATACCATGTCTCGATCTTGCCTTGATGGGGTGACTTTGCAACCCACCCATCCCATTTTCACCCTGTCCTTGGGGTCGTTCCTTGTTTGTTTGCCTTTATCCTTTTGCCTTTATCCTCCATTTTTTTGCTCTTCCGTACAAATGCATCCTACGTTCACTCAAATTAAAATATGATCGTATAGCCGTGTTGATTCCTTTGGATTGGCCACTTTTCCTTTTTACAGCCCTCAATTTTAAGCCATAGTTCATGAGTTATTAAATTTTGAAGAATTTTTTGATAATTTGATGTGTTTCCATGCCAACGTAGTTTTTTTTAACTTTCAAACAGCAATGTGATGAGATAAGTCCTGACGTACACCTTCCCCTTTCCATTTTTCCTTTTTACTACTCATCATTTTGATGCATGGTTTGTCTGTTATTACATTTTCCATATTTTTGGGTATTCTTGTGGGTATTTTTGGCACTTTTTCCATGTGAACCTACCCTATTCACCTTGAAATTCAATTTTGATTCAATTAATTTTTATTTGGATTTTTGGTTGTATTTTTACTATTTTTTCCATATGAACGGGTCCTATTCTTGCCAAAACTATATTTTGATGTAATAGACATGTCTGCCTCTTCATTTCAAAGTATTTTTCTTCTTTTTGCATTTCATTCCGACTGACCGATTTTGCAAAATTAATTTTCGTGTGTGTTTTTGTGCTCAGTTTTTTATACTTTTCCGCGTGAACCCCTTTTTTGTGATCAAATGCACTGCCCTTCCTCCCATCGTCGTGTACGGTTTTGCTTTTTACAACATCTTGATATTTGATGCTCGAATCTCTCCCAATTAAATTTTTTGGTTAATTTTGCATTTTCGCTCCACAAGTTGCATCAACCCGGGTTTTTGCCTTGATCCACGTGTTCGGTCTTCGTAATGTCATGTTTTGGCATTTGGATTTTTCCTCATGGTCGATCATTCCTATCAGTGAAAATTCCCCCCCAGCTCGCTCTCATGCACAATACGCGGGGGATCCTCATTTAAAAAAAAAAAACAAAAACAAAAAAATTCAAAAAAACAAAAACAACCCTCTTCCCCAACCGACACCCCCTCCTTCCCCCCCTTCCCCCCCCTCTCTCTCTCTCTCTCTCCCCCCCCCCCCCTCCCCCCCTTGCATTCCCCTTGTCCTCCTCTTCTCCTCCATCTCCATTCTCCTATCCTCCTCCCCTCCTCATCTTCTCCTCTCCTTCTCCCCCTCTTCGTTTCATCTCCCCCTCCTTCTCTCCTTCTCTTCCCCATCTCCTCCCTGCCTCCCCCATTTCTTCCCCCATTTCCTCCCGCTTCCCTCCTTCCCCCTTTCTTCCCTTCACCTCACGCCTCTTTGCTTCCTCCTCTCTCCTCCCCCATTCTTCCTTCCTCCCCCTCGTGCCGCCATTGAAACCGCCAATCCATCTCTCTACATCGAATGCCGCCCCTAGTTGCAGTTGTTGTCAGCTACCTGAATGCTGCCCTTGAGCCACCATACCTGCAGTGATGTGTGTGTGGCAATGCCCCACATGCTAGAAGGAGCCGTCGCCCCCTCCCCCCCTCCTCGCCTTGTCCATGGCTTGCCTTTCCCTCCTACCCGCCTACCCTCCACCAAGTGGCCCCTACCCTGTGCCCCCCCCCCTAGTGTCCCTTGCCCAACCCCTCACTTCTCGCCCCACCCCACAAACCAAAGGCTCCCCACCCCCCAACAAGACCACCCCCCAAGGTAACCTAAAAATTAATGTTTAAAAATAAAAAAATAAAAAAGTAAAAACCCAAACACATTTTTAAAAAAAAACAAGCTTTAAAAAAAACACAAGTCACACACCTAAACCCCACCTTTTAAAAAACACACACACACACAAAAACCATTTTCTTTAAAAAAATTTAAGAAAAATCACCCTACTAACCCCCACACATTTTTTTAACCTTCCCCTCGTCTCCTTTTCTCTCCTCCAATGCCCGACCCCCTCTTCCTATGTATTGTTCATGTATCACCTTCTAAGGTGTTGTTCGTGTGCAGGGTTTTGGAGCTCGTGAGCGCATTTCTGCCACAGCGATCGTTCACGTGCGAGGATGTGCGTGTGTTTTTTTTGTGAGGTGGAGAGCTTGCAGCTGTTCACATGCAGCCAAATGCAATTTGTGGCTGGGTACCCTATTGCTGCATATTTTTTAATTCCAAAAAACCATAAAAACATTAAAAAATATCTACAAACTATAAAAAATCCAAATTAAATAAAAAAAAGGAAAAAATTTATTAAAATTTGGAAATTTTTCTATCAACCGTAAAATGGTCAATAGAAAATAGAAACATATAAAATAAAGTCCAAAAACTTTAAAATTCAATAAAAAGTCAATAATATACTTATAAAATCATAAAAATTTAGAAAAAAAACCTTATTTAAAATTTTAAAAAATCCATTTCATAATCATGGATAATTTAAATGAGCTAAAATTTTCAAAATTAATTGAAAAATATTTATTTGAAAAGAAATTAAGCTCTAAAAGGAATAAATTCTTGAAAATTTCTTTTAAAAATTTGTAAACTAGTCGAAAAATTTATTGAAAGTGCATAAAAATCAGTGGATCTCCTTGTTTAATTCTTATTCGATATTTTTTGGATAAAATAAATAGAAAAATAACAAAAAACAAATAGAACCATGTCGAACAAATATGTAAAAAAAATACAAACCTCTAAGTGAATTTATGAAAAAAAAGCATAACCCTAGAACAAAAACACTCAAATATATTGAAAATTCTAGACTTGGTGTTTTGGTTTCTTTTAAAAATGCTATCCATTTTTTAGTGTAGCTAGATTACTTGTCAGATTGTGTTGTGATTGTGATTTTCTCGTTACATCACTTATTGGTTGCACATTTAGAATACATTTGCATACACATCCTCCTTTAGGTATCCTATTCCTCTCCTTATTTTTCTTTTTGCACCAAAAGATCACAATTAATTATTTTAAAAAAACCAGTTGATCACATTTTCCACGTGCATTCGCACTAAACACATATTTTAATTAATTGAAATAAACTAGTTGTTCACATAGCACATGCTTTGTGCACCAAACACACATTTTTCATTTATAATAAAATGAACCCACCATCGTTACAAGTACATGCACTATTTAAAAAAGTGCTACACACACATTAATTTGTAAAAAGGAACTTGCATTTAGAGACCCTGAGTCCTGGGACGTTAATAAGCATTGTACACCTTAATAAGTTTTTAATGGATAAAATAAACCGTTGTTTTCTTATTAAGGTTTATCACCTAATAAAAGTTCACCCTTTGATAATTAAATTATAAAATGAACATTCAATTAAATCCCCCTTTTCCCTCACATTGCACATTCCCCTTTTCAATGAAGTGTTATATGGGGTGGATGATGTGGTGGCAGTTAGTGGAAGTCCCTATTGGTCATCTTAATTAGTTGAGGTTTGGTTATCAATCGATTTTGGTTTGGTTTAGTCGATTATTTTTGTTGGTTATTTGATTGGAGTCAGGAATACGGTGTGTATTCTTTTTTTTTCTACTTGATATGGGAATATTGGGTGCTTGTTTATATGCGTAGCATGAAGCTTTTGGTCACATAAGTGCAAAGGTCGTGCCAATATTTTTCTGGGATGTGGATTGCTTGGGGTGGTAAGTCAATTGGTCAACTCTATGTGAGTTTTTGTAGTTGATATCTTATCTAATGTTATTTTGGTTTTTTTGCAAGCATTCTTTGTGATTGTCTATGTGTGAGTGTGGTGTGTATGTAAACCATGTGAATGGCACCTCGTACTCCTCCCCCGATCTAGTATGTTCCCTTGTTCGTATCTCATGATTCATACCTTATTATTAAGGTGGGGTTATCCAAATTTGTGACACTTTCATTGTCACTTATCCCAAAGGACTCTAATGTGCGTGATTAATTTTTAGCCTCTTACAACAAGAGGTTTGGTCCCATTCAGGGTGCAGTTATTCATATGATGCCATCTCTATCCTTATCATATCGTGGAGAACATTTTCCTATTGCTCATCAATTGTTCTCTAATGAGGATATTCTAAAGTTGTTACAGAAGCAGACCCAGGATGTCTTGGATCCTAAGAGGGTTATCACTTCAGGCATTAGTGTGTCCATGATCTCCAATCCTATTTGGAAGCAATTGTGCTAGTTCCTTCAGGAGGACAGATTTATGCCTGCTAAAACCCCTTCTATAACTACCTTTCGAAGGAGTTATTTACATCTTCTCGTATGGTGCTAAAAGGAATTACCATTGATTGGATTCATACCTCTTGGCAAAGATGGATCAGCATTTATTAGAGCCACAAGGGGTAATGTGACTAATGTCACATTTGGTTCTTATCTTTCTGTTTTCTTAACATATGCTACCCCTACAAAGGAAGTTCCTACATTATCAATCGATCCTCTAGAGGTTTCTCCTCCTCATAATGAAAATAATGATGCTATCATTAAGGATATTGATCCTCTCCCTCCTGTAGTCATTCAGAGGAAGCGACTTAAGTGAGAGGATGAATCAATCCCAATTCCTCCTCCTCGAGTTTCAATTCTTGTTCGATCTAGCAATCGGCTTCCTGCTTTCCTCACAATGCCAAATCTTTTCAAAGCACATAGAGACAGTACTCTGGAAATTTCCATTCCCTTTGTGCAACATCTCGTGACAAGAGATGCAATTTATTTTTTGTGTAAAGACATCCAGAGATCTACTGAACTCTCGGTTACTACATGTATCCACAAATAGCTTTATTCTTCTTATTATGAAGAGGTTCAGAAGTCCAAGGAAGAGTTGAATAAAGCTAATAATGAACTAGACTCTGCTCAAGAAAAATTTTCTAACCTTTGTACACATATGGAGTAGCAGACTAAGATCATTGATTCCTAGAAAGTGGAGATTTCTACTTTGCAAACTCAGTTGGCAAAGACTAAATCCCAAGTTGTTATTGTGGTTGAGGAGAGGGATATGTTGTTGAAGGAGTCTCAAGATCTGAAAGCTTTGGTAGCCCAAACAGAAGAGCTTACGTTAGCTAATACTATCCTAGAGCAGAGCAATACTCAGATTCAACAACTCAAGGAACAACTGGCTTCATCCTGTTCTGCATCATAGAGTCCTTTTGTACAACCAGTTCCTTCCTTATCCCTTGTGGATTTAGCGGTCCTTCAAAGAAATGCCACATTATGCCCTTTATTCCAAGCCAAGGTGGAAAGGCTTCAGTTAAGAATGGATTTGTTGTGGTCTTCATTTGAGCAATTTCAAGAGTTTGTTCCTCTCAATCACTCTTTCTTTGTTCATTATTAGCAACACAAGTTGCCTTTCTATATTAAGCTTTCAACGATGGATTTGCCTCTTCTAGAGGATAGTTGGAGTGGAGCTTGGTCTTCTGATTTGTTGGTTGAAGTGGCTAGAATGGTTTTTGAGGATTCTATGGCTACAGATACCATGCTTATGTCTTATATGTACTTGTGAGGTGATTTGTTGATCCCAAATGATGAAGACTTAGCTTGGTATGTGGGGGATGTGGTATTACAAGATTTTTTGTATGTCAGAAATTTGGAGTTGCAGATAGATCACATGTTCCATACATATTCCTCCAGAGTGGCTAATTTCCCTAAGACTTCTTGACATACCATGATTGATTCTGTGATCCTGAATCACAGCCAAAACAAAGCTTCTACTTATGTGCAGACTACTAACCAAGTGAGGGTGGACCTCTTAGCCAACCTTTCAAAACAGCCTCCTTTTGATTCATCTTTCCTTTGATGCCTATCATCGTAGATCTATCTTAGGTCCATTAGTACCTTGTTTACCTTATTATCAGCACAGATGGCCCATAGATATGAAGCCTATCTTTCCCATTATCAATCTAATCCACATGTTATTTTACCTCTTTTATTTAAACCCCAAGGTGCTCCTCAAATCCCTATTTTCACTCAGTGTTCTTTTATTGAGGATCGTGTGTTTTTCCCTCCTCATTTTTATTCTTCCCCACCCACATCTATTCCTCCACTTTTTTAGCATACTTATTAACACCCTTTTAACAGATTCTCCTAAGATAAAATAGGAGGATGAACGAGTGTATGTCTAGTTGTGAGGAGGAGGAGGAGGAGGAGGAGGGAGAGAGAGAGAGAGAGAGAGAGAGAGAGAGAGAGAGAGAGAGAGAGGGGGGGGGAAGGTAGAGTGCAACATGGAGGGCAGAGTGCGAATGAGAGAGAAATTAAAAAAAGGGATATTAATATCTTTTAAGGCCAAAATCAACCTATGAGACAAAACCATATACAAAATTGATCGTCACCAAGCATCCAAGTGTGACATACTAAAGGATTAATAGTGATATATTGTGAAAAGAGCCTAAAGTGATTTACAAGACAAAATAGTGCCCATGTAGGGATACAATAGAAGGATGAAAGAGTGCATGTCTAGTTGTGTGGCTAAGGGATATCCATATATCTAGTTCCATTTTCACCTAGTCATGAGCGGTGAATAGAGTATGTTATACATTCTTGATGAAATAGTATGGGGAAAATATCTAGACCAAACCCTCAACTCTATCATGTGCTACTCGTGTCGCTAGTATATCTCCCCCATCTCTCTTTGGTGCAACATCTAGGTGTGATATCCCTTGTATTTCTGGTCAACATGCTATTGTGATCTCCTTAGCTCTCTAGATTGTCACCCTCTCCTTGTGATTGTTGATCACTTTTTGGAAGAAATTGATAAGCTATGACTAACATCCCCTCTCTAATGTGGTGTCCACATGTAATAATGATGTGTGGAGTATCTGAATCTTGTGCTTATCGAGCCCTAGTCTGGGAACTCCATGATGAGTTTGATGTGGGTGTTGTCTCCAAATAGCATGGGATATCTAGCTCAGACTGTGCTATAGGCTTTGCATCTATAGATATAGTGCTTCTCACTCTCCACTTCCCCCTAGCATAGTCTATAGATTTCTCAACTCTAGGAATGTGGATTGCCCTTCTAGTCTAAAATCTCAAATTGATGAGAGGATACTCTAAGCTGGCCAATGGCTACTCACACTCATGTGGCATGTATATAGCTAGGGATCTCGCTCTCACAATAAAGCAATCCCCTGAAGCCCTCATAAAGTGGTCCCTATAGTATGATATCTTTTGTAGAAGAGGCTACTAGGGTGAAATCCATGTCTGTTGTATGCACAACTATTAAATATCCTATCACATGACCAAGTTCCTCTCAATGTGGGAGAGGTGTATGAAGGTGGAATTAAGATTATATTGAAAGGGGGAGGTAATCCATGTTGATACTATATCCTATGAGCCACTAGTGGACCTGTGCATACCATGAAGTCTCATGTCCTACCTGAGCTAGCTATTAAGAGGCCTTGAAAACTCTCCTAGACAATATATCTGGGTGCATGCCACGCACTCTGGGTATGAAGCTGATAGTTTGAAAAAGGCCTCCATCATCATGGGGGATGCAAAAAAATTGGCTATGATAATCTCATATGGTATTGAAGATAATCCGTGAGAGCATGATGACTTGTTGTCTCTCAATCTGTATCCATGGGTATGTAGCCAAGTTGGGGATCCAAATAGGTGCACCATAAATCATGGTCATTGTGACCAATGCATTGAATGGCCATCTCTATGTGTAGGGATCCTAGAAGTGTTTGTGGTGGCACTATCTCTCCATCATGGCCAATGTTGCGTATCCTAATGTGAGATGTGTAAAAATTACATGGTGCAATGGATAGAATCTAAGTAAGGAGTAGAAAATACATAGAAAACACGAGCCAAAAAAAGGTTTAATTTTTTAAAAAAGATACAAAGATGGCTCTGTCCACCCGTGAGCTTCCACATGAAGCTTATATGGTGGTCTAGGCACATGATAGAGGCAAAGAGGTTAAGGCTAGCTAGAAGAACTTTGATAGGGTTAAAGATAGATTAATGCTGGCTTTGGAGGGGTCTTTTTTTTATAACCTAGGAAGGTAATCTAGTTGGCCTATCCAACCACAATTGTGAACCTTCCCTAGAGAGGGAATATTCCCTTTACCATCAAATACAGGTCCTTCCCATACTAAGCAACTCAATGCATTGTGCCTCAAGTTTCTATCAACGTAACTACTCTATCTAACCCAGAGGTTAGATCCACGAAGGTCTTTTTTACCATGTATTCACATAGACCTCATCTAATATACAAGTTAGGACCCAACCAATGTTCAAGGCTCACACATGGCTTCTCCTCTTAATGGGGACCTTACAACTTAGAGCACTAGGGATCATTGGTGGCAACTTAGGAGGGTGAGGAATTGAGCATGTCTAACAAGCTTGGTTGCTTGTGCCATGGTGAATCTCCTAGCCAATACAATGAATGTAACCCCTAAGTAGACATATTAGTCCACAACCTCCACTTGTCATGCTCCTAGGGTGAAGATTCATCTCCTCCTCACTAGGGTTGATGTATGGAAGATCAAATCTTGGTCTTCCCAAGATCATTTATCAATGCACATTGTGTGCAAAAAGTCATGAAGGGCATGGAGATGTCACTATAGATCCTTCTATGACTCAAATACTAGAATAATATTGTCAACACAAAGCACAATAGAGACTAATGCACCTACCATCTCCACCCATTTCTTCCTCCTTGTCTGATGTAGTCTTTTATCTCATCAATGTAGAGTCCAAAGAGTGTAGGGAGAGGGTGGCTTCCCTACTTCACTCCAATGGTGCTAGAGACCATGTCTAAAAGTCATCCTAGGCATCTCATCCTACCTACCACCATCTCTATAGTTCATAGATGCCCTACATTATGCCCAATGGGATCCTTAGCAACTACAACCTTTGTAGTAGCCTATCTTGTGAAACTATGTCAAAAGCTTTGCGCAAATCCACAAAGCAACAAAGAGTCTCTTCTTCCTCACTTTAGCCTTCTCAACCATGCCTCTCAAGGTAAAGATATGGTCAAGTGTAGAGAATCCCCATCTGAATCCAACCTCTCCTATTTCCCTCAATCTCCCTCTCTCTATATATGCACTATGCTCTACCTCCATCACTGCTCCATATATCTTAGCCAATGTGTGGCCCATCGTGATGGTCCTATATTTATCAAGATCTAGGGGATCTTCAAACTTATGGTCTGCTCATTAAGGAAACCTTCGCTAGATCCATGTTGAACATAAAAGCAAGGGGCAGAGAGAGAGAGAGAGAGAGAGAGAGAGAGAGAGAGAGAGAGAGAGAGAGAGAGAGAGAGAGAGAGAGAGAGAGAGAGGGAGAGAAGGTGCCCTCTTTTTCTATTTACCTATTCTCTCTCTTCTTTTTTCTATTGACCTATTCTATCTTTTTTTTTTCTATTCAGCTATTGTCTCTCTTCTTGTCTCTATTTACCTATTCTCTCTTTTTTTCATGAAGGTATCCCCTTTTCCTATATACCTATTCTCTCTCTTTTTTTATATTTACCTATTCTCTCTTATTTTTTCTATTTACCTATTATCTCTTTTCTTTTTACTATTTACAGGTTCTCTCTTTTTTGGTGAGCTTTACCCCCTCTCTCTCCCTCTCTCTCTATGTGTGTGTGTAACATGTCTAGGTCGCGACATGTCTTAGTAGTCCATCGGGAGTCTCATCTAAAAGATGCCATGCCTGGCACTCCCACAAAATGTCACATGGTTTGTCGGTTAGCGACCCCTGAGTCTACTCTGCAATGAAATGTATCGGCCAACCCTATTAGGATCGACCTAAATCTTCCTGGATTTCTAATGGTCAAGTCATTCTATAGCCTTACACCATCGGTCTTCAGACATGCCATCTACTTTGCACAGAGTATCTAAACTGAGGCAGACTCATATCACACTTGGTTTAAAGAGAATGGAAAACGAGAGGGACACATCACTTGACCTCTCTACTTATAGGGTAAAGTCCCATTCTAGTCCCCTAAAACGATATGAGCCAGGGTTCTACCCTACATTATCTAAGGTCAATACGTCATCATGATTTGAATGTTGAGAAGCCTCCCAATTCTCTGGGGACCACCCTGTACCTATTGGGGGTTCCACCCACCCGCTTCCCTTGATAGCTTTAGTTTCCTACTTACCTAAGGACACATTAGTGGTAACACATACAAGCATCTTCCTTAATTAACTCGTTAGTCACATGTTCCTTTTACGTAATTTTATGCACTGACACGAAAACAAATTAGACGATTCCTTGAAAGTAAAACTTATATTAAAATTTCAATTGAGATACAAATCCCGTCCATGGGACATTTCTCGCAATCCTAAGGATGTGTCTTATTTTCCTCCAAGTTTCCGCCCTTGCACTAGTAATGCAGCCTTAAGATTCCTTCTCGAGTCATGTAGACTATCTGAGTAGGACCTAGAGGCAGGGGATTTACAGCCAGAGCCCCCTGGCATGTGAGCATCCTCCTATGAATAGACGTTTCTATGGAGAGACCTCCAACAACATGTTCGGTCCACATTTTCGATGTGGCTATCAAAAACCCCCTTGGATAGGGTTGGCAGCTAGCTAGGGGTGCTCAACACGCCTTTCTCGGGTGTTTCAACCTAAATCCAATTTGAAAGATTTTCTTCTTGTCAATTCCTTTGTTAGATGACTCCTTTTCCAAACAGGTGTTCCTAAGTACAAACACAAGCAGAAGTGGCGCACAATAAGTACTAGACAATTCTTTGTTCTCTCTGCTAAAGGAAATTCCGATTTGATGCAATAGCATCTAGTCTTAGCTTTATCCCCGTTATCATCTGAGATTTCTAGAGATAACCTAATTTAATTTTCTCATTATTTTGAATGGATGAGTATCCTTGCAAGGTTGATTGCAATTTGGGACATTGGCTTCCCTACAACGAACCCCTGCATATTCATTTGAACTAGGGGTTGTCGCATAATTCATAAAGTTACTTAAGAACTTTGTATTCCTTTTAGCTTCAAGCAATATAGGCCTTGAGAAGAATCCTTTCAACTTCTAACACTCTAGGGTTTGAAATTCTTTTGACTTTCTAAGAACCCTACATATTCTATCACAAGTTCAATCTATGATTTGTGAGATGTAATAGGATTTCCTATTGTTTCAACCAAGCAAACGGATATAGATGCATAAAATCTATCTAGCTTAATTGTAGTTTAATATGTATTCTTGAAACTTTTCATATATATATAAGCATGAAATTTTCATGCAATTTATGTGCAATTTAATGGTCTAAAGTGCAATTTTAATCAATCACCTAAGATGAATGTGATGAACAAAATTTTCCTAGTACACTCATTATCTCAAAACATGCTTAATTAAGTTGCGATAATTAATGTAAACGTTCTTTTCTCCCAATTTCTTTTCCCTAATACAACGGGGTGCACCTGATTCATAAGAGATGTGTTCCTTGTAGTTGCAATCCCTTGGTTCGCTGTCCTGTTGGTTGTGGTGGGAGTTTCAGCGTTTGGAGAGATCTTTCACTTAGGGATCATTGTCCGCAAGTGGATTCGAGAGATGAAGAAGAAGGAATGGATTTGAGATGGGAGAGCATAAGAGAAGATGGCTTAGTCGAAGACCAAGATAGGGGGAATTGAGCTAACTCTCTCCCTCGTAGCCTCTCGAGGGAACTTCTCTCTCTCTCTCAAGATCCTCACAATCTCTTGGAGGGGTATCCTTCTACCTCCCTCTCTCTACCTCTCTCTCGCAGCCTCTCGAGGTCTCCTTGTGCTTCTCTAACTTCTCCCCATGCCTCATATTTAAAGCTAAACAAGAGAAGAAGGGTTGTGGCTGAGAAAAAGAGCTCTTTATGGAGGGGATCTGGGAAAAATCATCAATCTAATGCTGAAATCACAATTCTGATAGTTCCGTTGGCTTAGAAAGGGAGGTAAAATTCCAAGACACTTGGTTAGAAATCTTCCAGATCACTCCTTCTCCTTGTTCAAAGTGATCTTTATTGCTTGTAAACTGCGATTTGTGGTGCATGCGATTTCGCCAATCCTTCTTTTTTTGTATTAAATCTCCAAAACAAGTTGAAAAACCACTTGCTTTGTTTACAGGATATAATGTTCTAGAAATTTCCATAGATTTTTAGGATATTTAAAATAAGTAATATCTAAAATATGCTAGTTTTGCCCAAAAATCTAATATTTTTGGACCATCCATATATACACATTAATACTAGTGATTAATATGGCTCATAACTCTTGTTTATGTTGTAACTTCCATGAAGGGTAGCTACAGTCCTTGTTAATCTAAGAAAAATGTCAGATTATGACTCTCAATTTTTTAATATTTTTAATTAAATAAAAATTGTTAGTTATTAATGTTAGTTAGTTTTTACTTTAGTTAGTCTTTAGTTAGTAACCTTACTAACTTATTAATTGACTAACTAACTTTTGAACAACTAACCAACTAATTTTTTCATTGCATGGAAGTATTACAGTGTGTGTGTCTATGTATGTATGTATGTATGTATGTATGCGCTTTGACTTTTTTCATAAAAAAGGGGTTGCCAATGACCCCCTTTCTAAATAACGAAAAAAATTCTCTAACCATCACGCTCCCTATCTCTCTCTTTGTATGTGCATGTATGCATCCACTCTCTCTCACTTTTTTCACCATTCTCTCTCTCTCTCTCTCTCCATCCATGCATGCAAGCCCATGTTCCCTCTCCCGTGCCTCTCCCTCTCCCTCTCTTTCTATGT